>NC_132848.1:303030-606060 GCF_048164855.1 Canis lupus baileyi | reverse complement strand
TACACTCCTATTGAAGAAGGATGTTGGAAATCGCTGTATTCAACTCAGATACACGGGAGTTCAGGCCCAATGCTTACACATGCTTTTCCACAACCTATCCCAGCCACTAACATAAGGAGGTTAGCAGGTACGTCTACAGTCAGGCAGGATGCGGGAGGGTTCTGCCCTGTCCTCAGCTCTCACAGGGAAGCATGCCTAGAAGCCAGCTCTCAACTAGCTGCATTCTTATGACAGTGTGAAGGTAGCAGTATTCTGAGTAAGGAGGTTCCCAGATTACCACTCTCCGGCACCTGGAGATACCGTCCAGGTCTGCATTGTTAACTTGCGTCTCAGAGGCCTCTGGCAAAAGTCTCTGGTGAAGACGTGCGAAACTCACTCTGCAGGCAGTGTGGAACTGTGAGGGACTGAGGGTGAGCTCACCTCTCAGCAGTAAGATGATTTTGGACAAGGCGTTCAGCTACCTTCTCACATATGGAACTTAGTATGTAGCACCAGTCTACCCCAGGAATTACTGGGAAATCGCTGGATTGAGCTTGGAGGCACTAGTCTTGTGTGCCGGCAGATTCCACTTACCTCTCCCAACACTTCGGTGAAGCAGCGAGCCTAGGCCTTTTGGAAGCGAAAGGTAGCTGCAGGCAGGAGGTAGGGTTACAGGCCATAAGCTCAACCCTCAGAAGTGGGTATGCATGGGAGGCAGATGTCTGCTACCCACTCGGACATGCGAGTGGGAACCTAGCTACGCTCTGATGAAGAAGGACTTTGGAAATCGCTGTATTCAACTCAGATACACGTGGGTTCAGGCACAACGATTCCACATGCTTTTATCACAACCTTTCCCTGCCACTAACATGAAGACGTTAGCAGCTCCTTCTACAGTCAAGCAGGATGCGGGAGGGTTGTGCCCTGTCCTTAGCTCTCACAGGGAAGCATGCCTTGAAGCCACCTGTCAACTAGCTGCATTCTTATGGCAGGGTGAAGGTAGCAGTATTCTGAGACAGGAGGTTCCCAGATTACCACTCTACTGCACCTGGAGATACCCTCCAGGTCTGCATTGTTAACTTGCGTCTCATAGCCTCTGGCAAACGTCTCTGGTGAAGACGTGCGAAACTCACTCTGCAGGCAGTGTGGAACTGTGAGGGACTGAGGGTGAGCTCACCTCTCAGAAGTAAGATGATTTTGGACAAGGCGTTCAGCTACCTTCTCACATATGGAACTTAGTATGTAGCACCAGTCTACCCCAGGAATTACTGGGAAATCGCTGGATTGAGCTTGGAGGCACTAGTCTTGTGTGCCGGCAGATTCCACTTACCTCTCCCAACACTTCGGTGAAGCAGCGAGCCTAGGCCTTTTGGAAGCGAAAGGTAGCTGCAGGCAGGAGGTAGGGTTACAGGCCATAAGCTCAACTCTCAGAAGTGGGTATGCATGGGAGGCAGATGTCTGCTACCCACTCGGACATGCGAGTGGGAACCTAGCTACACTCTGATGAAGAAGGACTTTGGAAATCGCTGTATTCAACTCAGATACACATAGGTTCAGGCACAACGATTCCACATGCTTTTCTCACAACCTTTCCCTGCCACTAACATGAGGACGTTAGCAGCTCCTTCTACAGTCAAGCAGGATGCGAGAGGGTTGTGCCCTGTCCTTAGCTCTCACAGGGAAGCATGCCTTGAAGCCAGCTGTCAACTAGCTGCATTCTTATGGCAGGGTGAAGGTAGCAGTATTCGGAGACAGGAGGTTCCCAGATTACCACTCTACTGCACCTGGAGATACCCTCCAGGTCTGCATTGTTAACTTGCGTCTCAGAAGCCTCTGGCAAACGTCTCTGGTGAAGACGTGCGAAACTCACTCTGCAGGCAGTGTGGAACTGTGAGGGACTGAGGGTGAGCTCAACTCTCAGAAGTAAGATGTTTTTGGACAAGGCGTTCAACTACCTACTCACGTATGGAACTTAGTATGTAGCACCAGTCTACCCCAGGAATTACTAGGAAATCGCTGGATTGAGCTTGGAGGCACTCGTCTTGTGTGCCGGGAGATTCCAGTTACCTCTCCCAACACTTGCGTCAAGCAGCGAGCCTAGGCCTTTTGGAAGCGTAAGGTAGCGGCAGGCACGATGTAGGGTTACAGGCCATGAGCTCAACTCTCAGAAGTGTGTATGCATGGGAGGCAGATGTCTGCTACCCACTCGGACATGGGAGTTGGAACCTAGCTACACTCCTATTGAAGAAGGATGTTGGAAATCGCTGTATTCAACTCAGATACACGGGAGTTCAGGCCCAATGCTTACACATGCTTTTCCACAACCTATCCCAGCCACTAACATAAGGAGGTTAGCAGGTACGTCTACAGTCAGGCAGGATGCGGGAGGGTTCTGCCCTGTCCTCAGCTCTCACAGGGAAGCATGCCTAGAAGCCAGCTCTCAACTAGCTGCATTCTTATGACAGTGTGAAGGTAGCAGTATTCTGAGTAAGGAGGTTCCCAGATTACCACTCTCCGGCACCTGGAGATACCGTCCAGGTCTGCATTGTTAACTTGCGTCTCAGAGGCCTCTGGCAAAAGTCTCTGGTGAAGACGTGCGAAACTCACTCTGCAGGCAGTGTGGAACTGTGAGGGACTGAGGGTGAGCTCACCTCTCAGCAGTAAGATGATTTTGGACAAGGCGTTCAGCTACCTTCTCACATATGGAACTTAGTATGTAGCACCAGTCTACCCCAGGAATTACTGGGAAATCGCTGGATTGAGCTTGGAGGCACTAGTCTTGTGTGCCGGCAGATTCCACTTACCTCTCCCAACACTTCGGTGAAGCAGCGAGCCTAGGCCTTTTGGAAGCGAAAGGTAGCTGCAGGCAGGAGGTAGGGTTACAGGCCATAAGCTCAACCCTCAGAAGTGGGTATGCATGGGAGGCAGATGTCTGCTACCCACTCGGACATGCGAGTGGGAACCTAGCTACGCTCTGATGAAGAAGGACTTTGGAAATCGCTGTATTCAACTCAGATACACGTGGGTTCAGGCACAACGATTCCACATGCTTTTATCACAACCTTTCCCTGCCACTAACATGAAGACGTTAGCAGCTCCTTCTACAGTCAAGCAGGATGCGGGAGGGTTGTGCCCTGTCCTTAGCTCTCACAGGGAAGCATGCCTTGAAGCCACCTGTCAACTAGCTGCATTCTTATGGCAGGGTGAAGGTAGCAGTATTCTGAGACAGGAGGTTCCCAGATTACCACTCTACTGCACCTGGAGATACCCTCCAGGTCTGCATTGTTAACTTGCGTCTCATAGCCTCTGGCAAACGTCTCTGGTGAAGACGTGCGAAACTCACTCTGCAGGCAGTGTGGAACTGTGAGGGACTGAGGGTGAGCTCACCTCTCAGAAGTAAGATGATTTTGGACAAGGCGTTCAGCTACCTTCTCACATATGGAACTTAGTATGTAGCACCAGTCTACCCCAGGAATTACTGGGAAATCGCTGGATTGAGCTTGGAGGCACTAGTCTTGTGTGCCGGCAGATTCCACTTACCTCTCCCAACACTTCGGTGAAGCAGCGAGCCTAGGCCTTTTGGAAGCGAAAGGTAGCTGCAGGCAGGAGGTAGGGTTACAGGCCATAAGCTCAACTCTCAGAAGTGGGTATGCATGGGAGGCAGATGTCTGCTACCCACTCGGACATGCGAGTGGGAACCTAGCTACACTCTGATGAAGAAGGACTTTGGAAATCGCTGTATTCAACTCAGATACACATAGGTTCAGGCACAACGATTCCACATGCTTTTCTCACAACCTTTCCCTGCCACTAACATGAGGACGTTAGCAGCTCCTTCTACAGTCAAGCAGGATGCGAGAGGGTTGTGCCCTGTCCTTAGCTCTCACAGGGAAGCATGCCTTGAAGCCAGCTGTCAACTAGCTGCATTCTTATGGCAGGGTGAAGGTAGCAGTATTCGGAGACAGGAGGTTCCCAGATTACCACTCTACTGCACCTGGAGATACCCTCCAGGTCTGCATTGTTAACTTGCGTCTCAGAAGCCTCTGGCAAACGTCTCTGGTGAAGACGTGCGAAACTCACTCTGCAGGCAGTGTGGAACTGTGAGGGACTGAGGGTGAGCTCAACTCTCAGAAGTAAGATGTTTTTGGACAAGGCGTTCAACTACCTACTCACGTATGGAACTTAGTATGTAGCACCAGTCTACCCCAGGAATTACTAGGAAATCGCTTGATTGAGCTTGGAGGCACTCGTCTTGTGTGCCGGGAGATTCCAGTTACCTCTCCCAACACTTGCGTCAAGCAGCGAGCCTAGGCCTTTTGGAAGCGTAAGGTAGCGGCAGGCACGATGTAGGGTTACAGGCCATGAGCTCAACTCTCAGAAGTGTGTATGCATGGGAGGCAGATGTCTGCTACCCACTCGGACATGGGAGTTGGAACCTAGCTACACTCCTATTGAAGAAGGATGTTGGAAATCGCTGTATTCAACTCAGATACACGGGAGTTCAGGCCCAATGCTTACACATGCTTTTCCACAACCTATCCCAGCCACTAACATAAGGAGGTTAGCAGGTACGTCTACAGTCAGGCAGGATGCGGGAGGGTTCTGCCCTGTCCTCAGCTCTCACAGGGAAGCATGCCTAGAAGCCAGCTCTCAACTAGCTGCATTCTTATGACAGTGTGAAGGTAGCAGTATTCTGAGTAAGGAGGTTCCCAGATTACCACTCTACTGCACCTGGAGATACCCTCCAGGTCTGCATTGTTAACTTGCGTCTCAGAGGCCTCTGGCAAAAGTCTCTGGTGAAGACGAGCGAAACTCACTCTGCAGGCAGTGTGGAACTGTGAGGGACTGAGGGTGAGCTCACCTCTCAGCAGTAAGATGATTTTGGACAAGGCGTTCAGCTACCTTCTCACGTATGGAACTTAGTATGTAGCACCAGTCTACCCCAGGAATTACTGGGAAATCGCTGGATTGAGCTTGGAGGCACTAGTCTTGTGTGCCGGCAGATTCCAGTTACCTCTCCCAACACTTCGGTGAAGCAGCGAGCCTAGGCCTTTTGGAAGCGAAAGGTAGCTGCAGGCAGGAGGTAGGGTTACAGGCCATAAGCTCAACCCTCAGAAGTGGGTATGCATGGGAGGCAGATGTCTGCTACCCACTCGGACATGCGAGTGGGAACCTAGCTACACTCTGATGAAGAAGGACTTTGGAAATCGCTGTATTCAACTCAGATACACGTGGGTTCAGGCACAACGATTCCACATGCTTTTATCACAACCTTTCCCTGCCACTAACATGAGGACGTTAGCAGCTCCTTCTACAGTCAAGCAGGATGCGGGAGGGTTGTGCCCTGTCCTTAGCTCTCACAGGGAAGCATGCCTTGAAGCCACCTGTCAACTAGCTGCATTCTTATGGCAGGATGAAGGTAGCAGTATTCTGAGACAGGAGGTTCCCAGATTACCACTCTACTGCACCTGGAGATACCCTCCAGGTCTGCATTGTTAACTTGCGTCTCATAGCCTCTGGCAAACGTCTCTGGTGAAGACGTGCGAAACTCACTCTGCAGGCAGTGTGGAACTGTGAGGGACTGAGGGTGAGCTCACCTCTCAGAAGTAAGATGATTTTGGACAAGGCGTTCAGCTACCTTCTCACATATGGAACTTAGTATGTAGCACCAGTCTACCCCAGGAATTACTGGGAAATCACTGGATTGAGCTTGGAGGCACTAGTCTTGTGTGCCGGCAGATTCCAGTTACCTCTCCCAACACTTGCGTCAAGCAGCGAGCCTAGGCCTTTTGGAAGCGAAAGGTAGCTGCAGGCAGGAGGTAGGGTTACAGGCCATAAGCTCAACTCTCAGAAGTGGGTATGCATGGGAGGCAGATGTCTGCTACCCACTCGGACATGCGAGTGGGAACCTAGCTACACTCTGATGAAGAAGGACTTTGGAAATCGCTGTATTCAACTCAGATACACGTGGGTTCAGGCACAACGATTCCACATGCTTTTCTCACAACCTTTCCCTGCCACTAACATGAGGACGTTAGCAGCTCCTTCTACAGTCAAGCAGGATGCGGGAGGGTTGTGCCCTGTCCTTAGCTCTCACAGGGAAGCATGCCTTGAAGCCAGCTGTCAACTAGCTGCATTCTTATGGCAGGGTGAAGGTAGCAGTATTCTGAGACAGGAGGTTCCCAGATTACCACTCTACTGCACCTGGAGATACCCTCCAGGTCTGCATTGTTAACTTGCGTCTCAGAAGCCTCTGGCAAACGTCTCTGGTGAAGACGTGCGAAACTCACTCTGCAGGCAGTGTGGAACTGTGCGGGACTGAGGGTGAGCTCAACTCTCAGAAGTAAGATGTTTTTGGACAAGGCGTTCAACTACCTACTCACGTATGGAACTTAGTATGTAGCACCAGTCTACCCCAGGAATTACTAGGAAATCGCTTGATTGAGCTTGGAGGCACTCGTCTTGTGTGCCGGGAGATTCCAGTTACCTCTCCCAACACTTGCGTCAAGCAGCGAGCCTAGGCCTTTTGGAAGCGTAAGGTAGCGGCAGGCACGATGTAGGGTTACAGGCCATGAGCTCAACTCTCAGAAGTGTGTATGCATGGGAGGCAGATGTCTGCTACCCACTCGGACATGGGAGTTGGAACCTAGCTACACTCCTATTGAAGAAGGATGTTGGAAATCGCTGTATTCAACTCAGATACACGGGAGTTCAGGCCCAATGCTTACACATGCTTTTCCACAACCTATCCCAGCCACTAACATAAGGAGGTTAGCAGGTACGTCTACAGTCAGGCAGGATGCGGGAGGGTTCTGCCCTGTCCTCAGCTCTCACAGGGAAGCATGCCTAGAAGCCAGCTCTCAACTAGCTGCATTCTTATGACAGTGTGAAGGTAGCAGTATTCTGAGTAAGGAGGTTCCCAGATTACCACTCTCCGGCACCTGGAGATACCGTCCAGGTCTGCATTGTTAACTTGCGTCTCAGAGGCCTCTGGCAAAAGTCTCTGGTGAAGACGTGCGAAACTCACTCTGCAGGCAGTGTGGAACTGTGAGGGACTGAGGGTGAGCTCACCTCTCAGCAGTAAGATGATTTTGGACAAGGCGTTCAGCTACCTTCTCACATATGGAACTTAGTATGTAGCACCAGTCTACCCCAGGAATTACTGGGAAATCGCTGGATTGAGCTTGGAGGCACTAGTCTTGTGTGCCGGCAGATTCCACTTACCTCTCCCAACACTTCGGTGAAGCAGCGAGCCTAGGCCTTTTGGAAGCGAAAGGTAGCTGCAGGCAGGAGGTAGGGTTACAGGCCATAAGCTCAACTCTCAGAAGTGGGTATGCATGGGAGGCAGATGTCTGCTACCCACTCGGACATGCGAGTGGGAACCTAGCTACACTCTGATGAAGAAGGACTTTGGAAATCGCTGTATTCAACTCAGATACACATAGGTTCAGGCACAACGATTCCACATGCTTTTCTCACAACCTTTCCCTGCCACTAACATGATGACGTTAGCAGCTCCTTCTACAGTCAAGCAGGATGCGAGAGGGTTGTGCCCTGTCCTTAGCTCTCACAGGGAAGCATGCCTTGAAGCCAGCTGTCAACTAGCTGCATTCTTATGGCAGGGTGAAGGTAGCAGTATTCGGAGACAGGAGGTTCCCAGATTACCACTCTACTGCACCTGGAGATACCCTCCAGGTCTGCATTGTTAACTTGCGTCTCAGAAGCCTCTGGCAAACGTCTCTGGTGAAGACGTGCGAAACTCACTCTGCAGGCAGTGTGGAACTGTGAGGGACTGAGGGTGAGCTCAACTCTCAGAAGTAAGATGTTTTTGGACAAGGCGTTCAACTACCTACTCACGTATGGAACTTAGTATGTAGCACCAGTCTACCCCAGGAATTACTAGGAAATCGCTTGATTGAGCTTGGAGGCACTCGTCTTGTGTGCCGGGAGATTCCAGTTACCTCTCCCAACACTTGCGTCAAGCAGCGAGCCTAGGCCTTTTGGAAGCGTAAGGTAGCGGCAGGCACGATGTAGGGTTACAGGCCATGAGCTCAACTCTCAGAAGTGTGTATGCATGGGAGGCAGATGTCTGCTACCCACTCGGACATGGGAGTTGGAACCTAGCTACACTCCTATTGAAGAAGGATGTTGGAAATCGCTGTATTCAACTCAGATACACGGGAGTTCAGGCCCAATGCTTACACATGCTTTTCCACAACCTATCCCAGCCACTAACATAAGGAGGTTAGCAGGTACGTCTACAGTCAGGCAGGATGCGGGAGGGTTCTGCCCTGTCCTCAGCTCTCACAGGGAAGCATGCCTAGAAGCCAGCTCTCAACTAGCTGCATTCTTATGACAGTGTGAAGGTAGCAGTATTCTGAGTAAGGAGGTTCCCAGATTACCACTCTCCGGCACCTGGAGATACCGTCCAGGTCTGCATTGTTAACTTGCGTCTCAGAGGCCTCTGGCAAAAGTCTCTGGTGAAGACGTGCGAAACTCACTCTGCAGGCAGTGTGGAACTGTGAGGGACTGAGGGTGAGCTCACCTCTCAGCAGTAAGATGATTTTGGACAAGGCGTTCAGCTACCTTCTCACATATGGAACTTAGTATGTAGCACCAGTCTACCCCAGGAATTACTGGGAAATCGCTGGATTGAGCTTGGAGGCACTAGTCTTGTGTGCCGGCAGATTCCACTTACCTCTCCCAACACTTCGGTGAAGCAGCGAGCCTAGGCCTTTTGGAAGCGAAAGGTAGCTGCAGGCAGGAGGTAGGGTTACAGGCCATAAGCTCAACCCTCAGAAGTGGGTATGCATGGGAGGCAGATGTCTGCTACCCACTCGGACATGCGAGTGGGAACCTAGCTACGCTCTGATGAAGAAGGACTTTGGAAATCGCTGTATTCAACTCAGATACACGTGGGTTCAGGCACAACGATTCCACATGCTTTTATCACAACCTTTCCCTGCCACTAACATGAAGACGTTAGCAGCTCCTTCTACAGTCAAGCAGGATGCGGGAGGGTTGTGCCCTGTCCTTAGCTCTCACAGGGAAGCATGCCTTGAAGCCACCTGTCAACTAGCTGCATTCTTATGGCAGGGTGAAGGTAGCAGTATTCTGAGACAGGAGGTTCCCAGATTACCACTCTACTGCACCTGGAGATACCCTCCAGGTCTGCATTGTTAACTTGCGTCTCATAGCCTCTGGCAAACGTCTCTGGTGAAGACGTGCGAAACTCACTCTGCAGGCAGTGTGGAACTGTGAGGGACTGAGGGTGAGCTCACCTCTCAGAAGTAAGATGATTTTGGACAAGGCGTTCAGCTACCTTCTCACATATGGAACTTAGTATGTAGCACCAGTCTACCCCAGGAATTACTGGGAAATCACTGGATTGAGCTTGGAGGCACTAGTCTTGTGTGCCGGCAGATTCCAGTTACCTCTCCCAACACTTGCGTCAAGCAGCGAGCCTAGGCCTTTTGGAAGCGAAAGGTAGCTGCAGGCAGGAGGTAGGGTTACAGGCCATAAGCTCAACTCTCAGAAGTGGGTATGCATGGGAGGCAGATGTCTGCTACCCACTCGGACATGCGAGTGGGAACCTAGCTACACTCTGATGAAGAAGGACTTTGGAAATCGCTGTATTCAACTCAGATACACGTGGGTTCAGGCACAACGATTCCACATGCTTTTCTCACAACCTTTCCCTGCCACTAACATGAGGACGTTAGCAGCTCCTTCTACAGTCAAGCAGGATGCGGGAGGGTTGTGCCCTGTCCTTAGCTCTCACAGGGAAGCATGCCTTGAAGCCAGCTGTCAACTAGCTGCATTCTTATGGCAGGGTGAAGGTAGCAGTATTCTGAGACAGGAGGTTCCCAGATTACCACTCTACTGCACCTGGAGATACCCTCCAGGTCTGCATTGTTAACTTGCGTCTCAGAAGCCTCTGGCAAACGTCTCTGGTGAAGACGTGCGAAACTCACTCTGCAGGCAGTGTGGAACTGTGCGGGACTGAGGGTGAGCTCAACTCTCAGAAGTAAGATGTTTTTGGACAAGGCGTTCAACTACCTACTCACGTATGGAACTTAGTATGTAGCACCAGTCTACCCCAGGAATTACTAGGAAATCGCTTGATTGAGCTTGGAGGCACTCGTCTTGTGTGCCGGGAGATTCCAGTTACCTCTCCCAACACTTGCGTCAAGCAGCGAGCCTAGGCCTTTTGGAAGCGTAAGGTAGCGGCAGGCACGATGTAGGGTTACAGGCCATGAGCTCAACTCTCAGAAGTGTGTATGCATGGGAGGCAGATGTCTGCTACCCACTCGGACATGGGAGTTGGAACCTAGCTACACTCCTATTGAAGAAGGATGTTGGAAATCGCTGTATTCAACTCAGATACACGGGAGTTCAGGCCCAATGCTTACACATGCTTTTCCACAACCTATCCCAGCCACTAACATAAGGAGGTTAGCAGGTACGTCTACAGTCAGGCAGGATGCGGGAGGGTTCTGCCCTGTCCTCAGCTCTCACAGGGAAGCATGCCTAGAAGCCAGCTCTCAACTAGCTGCATTCTTATGACAGTGTGAAGGTAGCAGTATTCTGAGTAAGGAGGTTCCCAGATTACCACTCTCCGGCACCTGGAGATACCGTCCAGGTCTGCATTGTTAACTTGCGTCTCAGAGGCCTCTGGCAAAAGTCTCTGGTGAAGACGTGCGAAACTCACTCTGCAGGCAGTGTGGAACTGTGAGGGACTGAGGGTGAGCTCACCTCTCAGCAGTAAGATGATTTTGGACAAGGCGTTCAGCTACCTTCTCACATATGGAACTTAGTATGTAGCACCAGTCTACCCCAGGAATTACTGGGAAATCGCTGGATTGAGCTTGGAGGCACTAGTCTTGTGTGCCGGCAGATTCCACTTACCTCTCCCAACACTTCGGTGAAGCAGCAAGCCTAGGCCTTTTGGAAGCGAAAGGTAGCTGCAGGCAGGAGGTAGGGTTACAGGCCATAAGCTCAACCCTCAGAAGTGGGTATGCATGGGAGGCAGATGTCTGCTACCCACTCGGACATGCGAGTGGGAACCTAGCTACACTCTGATGAAGAAGGACTTTGGAAATCGCTGTATTCAACTCAGATACACGTGGGTTCAGGCACAACGATTCCACATGCTTTTATCACAACCTTTCCCTGCCACTAACATGAGGACGTTAGCAGCTCCTTCTACAGTCAAGCAGGATGCGGGAGGGTTGTGCCCTGTCCTTAGCTCTCACAGGGAAGCATGCCTTGAAGCCACCTGTCCACTAGCTGCATTCTTATGGCAGGGTGAAGGTAGCAGTATTCTGAGACAGGAGGTTCCCAGATTACCACTCTACTGCACCTGGAGATACCCTCCAGGTCTGCATTGTTAACTTGCGTCTCATAGCCTCTGGCAAACGTCTCTGGTGAAGACGTGCGAAACTCACTCTGCAGGCAGTGTGGAACTGTGAGGGACTGAGGGTGAGCTCACCTCTCAGCAGTAAGATGATTTTGGACAAGGCGTTCAGCTACCTTCTCACATATGGAACTTAGTATGTAGCACCAGTCTACCCCAGGAATTACTGGGAAATCGCTGGATTGAGCTTGGAGGCACTAGTCTTGTGTGCCGGCAGATTCCACTTACCTCTCCCAACACTTGCGTCAAGCAGCGAGCCTAGGCCTTTTGGAAGCGAAAGGTAGCTGCAGGCAGGAGGTAGGGTTACAGGCCATAAGCTCAACTCTCAGAAGTGGGTATGCATGGGAGGCAGATGTCTGCTACCCACTCGGACATGCGAGTGGGAACCTAGCTACACTCTGATGAAGAAGGACTTTGGAAATCGCTGTATTCAACTCACATACACGTGGGTTCAGGCACAACGATTCCACATGCTTTTCTCACAACCTTTCCCTGCCACTAACATGAGGACGTTAGCAGCTCCTTCTACAGTCAAGCAGGATGCGGGAGGGTTGTGCCCTGTCCTTAGCTCTCACAGGGAAGCATGCCTTGAAGCCAGCTGTCAACTAGCTGCATTCTTATGGCAGGGTGAAGGTAGCAGTATTCTGAGACAGGAGGTTCCCAGATTACCACTCTACTGCACCTGGAGATACCCTCCAGGTCTGCATTGTTAACTTGCGTCTCAGAAGCCTCTGGCAAACGTCTCTGGTGAAGACGTGCGAAACTCACTCTGCAGGCAGTGTGGAACTGTGCGGGACTGAGGGTGAGCTCAACTCTCAGAAGTAAGATGTTTTTGGACAAGGCGTTCAACTACCTACTCACGTATGGAACTTAGTATGTAGCACCAGTCTACCCCAGGAATTACTAGGAAATCGCTTGATTGAGCTTGGAGGCACTCGTCTTGTGTGCCGGGAGATTCCAGTTACCTCTCCCAACACTTGCGTCAAGCAGCGAGCCTAGGCCTTTTGGAAGCGTAAGGTAGCGGCAGGCACGATGTAGGGTTACAGGCCATGAGCTCAACTCTCAGAAGTGTGTATGCATGGGAGGCAGATGTCTGCTACCCACTCGGACATGGGAGTTGGAACCTAGCTACACTCCTATTGAAGAAGGATGTTGGAAATCGCTGTATTCAACTCAGATACACGGGAGTTCAGGCCCAATGCTTACACATGCTTTTCCACAACCTATCCCAGCCACTAACATAAGGAGGTTAGCAGGTACGTCTACAGTCAGGCAGGATGCGGGAGGGTTCTGCCCTGTCCTCAGCTCTCACAGGGAAGCATGCCTAGAAGCCAGCTCTCAACTAGCTGCATTCTTATGACAGTGTGAAGGTAGCAGTATTCTGAGTAAGGAGGTTCCCAGATTACCACTCTCCGGCACCTGGAGATACCGTCCAGGTCTGCATTGTTAACTTGCGTCTCAGAGGCCTCTGGCAAAAGTCTCTGGTGAAGACGTGCGAAACTCACTCTGCAGGCAGTGTGGAACTGTGAGGGACTGAGGGTGAGCTCACCTCTCAGCAGTAAGATGATTTTGGACAAGGCGTTCAGCTACCTTCTCACATATGGAACTTAGTATGTAGCACCAGTCTACCCCAGGAATTACTGGGAAATCGCTGGATTGAGCTTGGAGGCACTAGTCTTGTGTGCCGGCAGATTCCACTTACCTCTCCCAACACTTCGGTGAAGCAGCGAGCCTAGGCCTTTTGGAAGCGAAAGGTAGCTGCAGGCAGGAGGTAGGGTTACAGGCCATAAGCTCAACCCTCAGAAGTGGGTATGCATGGGAGGCAGATGTCTGCTACCCACTCGGACATGCGAGTGGGAACCTAGCTACACTCTGATGAAGAAGGACTTTGGAAATCGCTGTATTCAACTCAGATACACGTGGGTTCAGGCACAACGATTCCACATGCTTTTATCACAACCTTTCCCTGCCACTAACATGAGGACGTTAGCAGCTCCTTCTACAGTCAAGCAGGATGCGGGAGGGTTGTGCCCTGTCCTTAGCTCTCACAGGGAAGCATGCCTTGAAGCCACCTGTCCACTAGCTGCATTCTTATGGCAGGGTGAAGGTAGCAGTATTCTGAGACAGGAGGTTCCCAGATTACCACTCTACTGCACCTGGAGATACCCTCCAGGTCTGCATTGTTAACTTGCGTCTCATAGCCTCTGGCAAACGTCTCTGGTGAAGACGTGCGAAACTCACTCTGCAGGCAGTGTGGAACTGTGAGGGACTGAGGGTGAGCTCACCTCTCAGCAGTAAGATGATTTTGGACAAGGCGTTCAGCTACCTTCTCACATATGGAACTTAGTATGTAGCACCAGTCTACCCCAGGAATTACTGGGAAATCGCTGGATTGAGCTTGGAGGCACTAGTCTTGTGTGCCGGCAGATTCCACTTACCTCTCCCAACACTTCGGTGAAGCAGCGAGCCTAGGCCTTTTGGAAGCGAAAGGTAGCTGCAGGCAGGAGGTAGGGTTACAGGCCATAAGCTCAACTCTCAGAAGTGGGTATGCATGGGAGGCAGATGTCTGCTACCCACTCGGACATGCGAGTGGGAACCTAGCTACACTCTGATGAAGAAGGACTTTGGAAATCGCTGTATTCAACTCAGATACACGTAGGTTCAGGCACAACGATTCCACATGCTTTTCTCACAACCTTTCCCTGCCACTAACATGAGGACGTTAGCAGCTCCTTCTACAGTCAAGCAGGATGCGAGAGGGTTGTGCCCTGTCCTTAGCTCTCACAGGGAAGCATGCCTTGAAGCCAGCTGTCAACTAGCTGCATTCTTATGGCAGGGTGAAGGTAGCAGTATTCGGAGACAGGAGGTTCCCAGATTACCACTCTACTGCACCTGGAGATACCCTCCAGGTCTGCATTGTTAACTTGCGTCTCAGAAGCCTCTGGCAAACGTCTCTGGTGAAGACGTGCGAAACTCACTCTGCAGGCAGTGTGGAACTGTGAGGGACTGAGGGTGAGCTCAACTCTCAGAAGTAAGATGTTTTTGGACAAGGCGTTCAACTACCTACTCACGTATGGAACTTAGTATGTAGCACCAGTCTACCCCAGGAATTACTAGGAAATCGCTTGATTGAGCTGGGAGGCACTTGTCTTG
Organism: Canis lupus baileyi; assembly: GCF_048164855.1. Lineage (NCBI taxonomy): Eukaryota > Metazoa > Chordata > Mammalia > Carnivora > Canidae > Canis > Canis lupus. The sequence continues at coordinate 591,512 of NC_132848.1, read as the reverse complement.
TGTGCCGGGAGATTCCAGTTACCTCTCCCAACACTTGCGTCAAGCAGCGAGCCTAGGCCTTTTGGAAGCGTAAGGTAGCGGCAGGCACGATGTAGGGTTACAGGCCATGAGCTCAACTCTCAGAAGTGTGTATGCATGGGAGGCAGATGTCTGCTACCCACTCGGACATGGGAGTTGGAACCTAGCTACACTCCTATTGAAGAAGGATGTTGGAAATCGCTGTATTCAACTCAGATACACGGGAGTTCAGGCCCAATGCTTACACATGCTTTTCCACAACCTATCCCAGCCACTAACATAAGGAGGTTAGCAGGTACGTCTACAGTCAGGCAGGATGCGGGAGGGTTCTGCCCTGTCCTCAGCTCTCACAGGGAAGCATGCCTAGAAGCCAGCTCTCAACTAGCTGCATTCTTATGACAGTGTGAAGGTAGCAGTATTCTGAGTAAGGAGGTTCCCAGATTACCACTCTACTGCACCTGGAGATACCATCCAGGTCTGCATTGTTAACTTGCGTCTCATAGCCTCTGGCAAACGTCTCTGGTGAAGACGTGCGAAACTCACTCTGCAGGCAGTGTGGAACTGTGAGGGACTGAGGGTGAGCTCACCTCTCAGCAGTAAGATGATTTTGGACAAGGCGTTCAGCTACCTTCTCACATATGGAACTTAGTATGTAGCACCAGTCTACCCCAGGAATTACTGGGAAATCGCTGGATTGAGCTTGGAGGCACTAGTCTTGTGTGCCGGCAGATTCCACTTACCTCTCCCAACACTTGCGTCAAGCAGCGAGCCTAGGCCTTTTGGAAGCGAAAGGTAGCTGCAGGCAGGAGGTAGGGTTACAGGCCATAAGCTCAACTCTCAGAAGTGGGTATGCATGGGAGGCAGATGTCTGCTACCCACTCGGACATGCGAGTGGGAACCTAGCTACACTCTGATGAAGAAGGACTTTGGAAATCGCTGTATTCAACTCAGATACACGTGGGTTCAGGCACAACGATTCCACATGCTTTTCTCACAACCTTTCCCTGCCACTAACATGAGGACGTTAGCAGCTCCTTCTACAGTCAAGCAGGATGCGGGAGGGTTGTGCCCTGTCCTTAGCTCTCACAGGGAAGCATGCCTTGAAGCCAGCTGTCAACTAGCTGCATTCTTATGGCAGGGTGAAGGTAGCAGTATTCTGAGACAGGAGGTTCCCAGATTACCACTCTACTGCACCTGGAGATACCCTCCAGGTCTGCATTGTTAACTTGCGTCTCAGAAGCCTCTGGCAAACGTCTCTGGTGAAGACGTGCGAAACTCACTCTGCAGGCAGTGTGGAACTGTGCGGGACTGAGGGTGAGCTCAACTCTCAGAAGTAAGATGTTTTTGGACAAGGCGTTCAACTACCTACTCACGTATGGAACTTAGTATGTAGCACCAGTCTACCCCAGGAATTACTAGGAAATCGCTTGATTGAGCTTGGAGGCACTCGTCTTGTGTGCCGGGAGATTCCAGTTACCTCTCCCAACACTTGCGTCAAGCAGCGAGCCTAGGCCTTTTGGAAGCGTAAGGTAGCGGCAGGCACGATGTAGGGTTACAGGCCATGAGCTCAACTCTCAGAAGTGTGTATGCATGGGAGGCAGATGTCTGCTACCCACTCGGACATGGGAGTTGGAACCTAGCTACACTCCTATTGAAGAAGGATGTTGGAAATCGCTGTATTCAACTCAGATACACGGGAGTTCAGGCCCAATGCTTACACATGCTTTTCCACAACCTATCCCAGCCACTAACATAAGGAGGTTAGCAGGTACGTCTACAGTCAGGCAGGATGCGGGAGGGTTCTGCCCTGTCCTCAGCTCTCACAGGGAAGCATGCCTAGAAGCCAGCTCTCAACTAGCTGCATTCTTATGACAGTGTGAAGGTAGCAGTATTCTGAGTAAGGAGGTTCCCAGATTACCACTCTCCGGCACCTGGAGATACCGTCCAGGTCTGCATTGTTAACTTGCGTCTCAGAGGCCTCTGGCAAAAGTCTCTGGTGAAGACGTGCGAAACTCACTCTGCAGGCAGTGTGGAACTGTGAGGGACTGAGGGTGAGCTCACCTCTCAGCAGTAAGATGATTTTGGACAAGGCGTTCAGCTACCTTCTCACGTATGGAACTTAGTATGTAGCACCAGTCTACCCCAGGAATTACTGGGAAATCGCTGGATTGAGCTTGGAGGCACTAGTCTTGTGTGCCGGCAGATTCCAGTTACCTCTCCCAACACTTCGGTGAAGCAGCGAGCCTAGGCCTTTTGGAAGCGAAAGGTAGCTGCAGGCAGGAGGTAGGGTTACAGGCCATAAGCTCAACCCTCAGAAGTGGGTATGCATGGGAGGCAGATGTCTGCTACCCACTCGGACATGCGAGTGGGAACCTAGCTACACTCTGATGAAGAAGGACTTTGGAAATCGCTGTATTCAACTCAGATACACGTGGGTTCAGGCACAACGATTCCACATGCTTTTATCACAACCTTTCCCTGCCACTAACATGAGGACGTTAGCAGCTCCTTCTACAGTCAAGCAGGATGCGGGAGGGTTGTGCCCTGTCCTTAGCTCTCACAGGGAAGCATGCCTTGAAGCCACCTGTCAACTAGCTGCATTCTTATGGCAGGATGAAGGTAGCAGTATTCTGAGACAGGAGGTTCCCAGATTACCACTCTACTGCACCTGGAGATACCCTCCAGGTCTGCATTGTTAACTTGCGTCTCATAGCCTCTGGCAAACGTCTCTGGTGAAGACGTGCGAAACTCACTCTGCAGGCAGTGTGGAACTGTGAGGGACTGAGGGTGAGCTCAACTCTCAGAAGTAAGATGATTTTGGACAAGGCGTTCAGCTACCTTCTCACATATGGAACTTAGTATGTAGCACCAGTCTACCCCAGGAATTACTGGGAAATCGCTGGATTGAGCTTGGAGGCACTAGTCTTGTGTGCCGGCAGATTCCAGTTACCTCTCCCAACACTTCGGTGAAGCAGCGAGCCTAGGCCTTTTGGAAGCGAAAGGTAGCTGCAGGCAGGAGGTAGCGTTACAGGCCATAAGCTCAACTCTCAGAAGTGGGTATGCATGGGAGGCAGATGTCTGCTACCCACTCGGACATGCGAGTGGGAACCTAGCTACACTCTGATGAAGAAGGACTTTGGAAATCGCTGTATTCAACTCAGATACACGTGGGTTCAGGCACAACGATTCCACATGCTTTTCTCACAACCTTTCCCTGCCACTAACATGAGGACGTTAGCAGTTCCTTCTACAGTCAAGCAGGAAGCGGGAGGGTTGTGCCCTGTCCTTAGCTCTCACAGGGAAGCATGCCTTGAAGCCAGCTGTCAACTAGCTGCATTCTTATGGCAGGGTGAAGGTAGCAGTATTCTGAGACAGGAGGTTCCCAGATTACCACTCTACTGCACCTGGAGATACCCTCCAGGTCTGCATTGTTAACTTGCGTCTCAGAAGCCTCTGGCAAACGTCTCTGGTGAAGACGTGCGAAACTCACTCTGCAGGCAGTGTGGAACTGTGCGGGACTGAGGGTGAGCTCAACTCTCAGAAGTAAGATGTTTTTGGACAAGGCGTTCAACTACCTACTCACGTATGGAACTTAGTATGTAGCACCAGTCTACCCCAGGAATTACTAGGAAATCGCTTGATTGAGCTTGGAGGCACTCGTCTTGTGTGCCGGGAGATTCCAGTTACCTCTCCCAACACTTGCGTCAAGCAGCGAGCCTAGGCCTTTTGGAAGCGTAAGGTAGCGGCAGGCACGATGTAGGGTTACAGGCCATGAGCTCAACTCTCAGAAGTGTGTATGCATGGGAGGCAGATGTCTGCTACCCACTCGGACATGGGAGTTGGAACCTAGCTACACTCCTATTGAAGAAGGATGTTGGAAATCGCTGTATTCAACTCAGATACACGGGAGTTCAGGCCCAATGCTTACACATGCTTTTCCACAACCTATCCCAGCCACTAACATAAGGAGGTTAGCAGGTACGTCTACAGTCAGGCAGGATGCGGGAGGGTTCTGCCCTGTCCTCAGCTCTCACAGGGAAGCATGCCTAGAAGCCAGCTCTCAACTAGCTGCATTCTTATGACAGTGTGAAGGTAGCAGTATTCTGAGTAAGGAGGTTCCCAGATTACCACTCTACTGCACCTGGAGATACCGTCCAGGTCTGCATTGTTAACTTGCGACTCAGAGGCCTCTGGCAAAAGTCTCTGGTGAAGACGTGCGAAACTCACTCTGCAGGCAGTGTGGAACTGTGAGGGACTGAGGGTGAGCTCACCTCTCAGCAGTAAGATGATTTTGGACAAGGCGTTCAGCTACCTTCTCACGTATGGAACTTAGTATGTAGCACCAGTCTACCCCAGGAATTACTGGGAAATCGCTGGATTGAGCTTGGAGGCACTAGTCTTGTGTGCCGGCAGATTCCAGTTACCTCTCCCAACACTTCGGTGAAGCAGCGAGCCTAGGCCTTTTGGAAGCGAAAGGTAGCTGCAGGCAGGAGGTAGGGTTACAGGCCATAAGCTCAACTCTCAGAAGTGGGTATGCATGGGAGGCAGATGCCTGCTACCCACTCGGACATGCGAGTGGGAACCTAGCTACACTCTGATGAAGAAGGACTTTGGAAATCGCTGTATTCAACTCAGATACACGTGGGTTCAGGCACAACGATTCCACATGCTTTTCTCACAACCTTTCCCTGCCACTAACATGAGGACGTTAGCAGCTCCTTCTACAGTCAAGCAGGATGCGGGAGGGTTGTGCCCTGTCCTTAGCTCTCACAGGGAAGCATGCCTTGAAGCCAGCTGTCAACTAGCTGCATTCTTATGGCAGGGTGAAGGTAGCAGTATTCTGAGACAGGAGGTTCCCAGATTACCACTCTACTGCACCTGGAGATACCCTCCAGGTCTGCATTGTTAACTTGCGTCTCAGAAGCCTCTGGCAAACGTCTCTGGTGAAGACGTGCGAAACTCACTCTGCAGGCAGTGTGGAACTGTGAGGGACTGAGGGTGAGCTCAACTCTCAGAAGTAAGATGTTTTTGGACAAGGCGTTCAACTACCTACTCACTTATGGAACTTAGTATGTAGCACCAGTCTACCCCAGGAATTACTAGGAAATCGCTTGATTGAGCTTGGAGGCACTCGTCTTGTGTGCCGGGAGATTCCAGTTACCTCTCCCAACACTTACGTCAAGCAGCGAGCCTAGGCCTTTTGGAAGCGAAAGGTAGCGGCAGGCAGGATGTAGGGTTACAGGCCATAAGCTCAACTCTCAGAAGTGTGTATGCATGGGAGGCAGATGTCTGCTACCCACTCGGACATGGGAGTTGGAACCTAGCTACACTCCTATTGAAGAAGGATGTTGGAAATCGCTGTATTCAACTCAGATACACGGGAGTTCAGGCCCAATGCTTACACATGCTTTTCCACAACCTATCCCAGCCACTAACATAAGGAGGTTAGCAGGTACGTCTACAGTCAGGCAGGATGCGGGAGGGTTCTGCCCTGTCCTCAGCTCTCACAGGGAAGCATGCCTAGAAGCCAGCTCTCAACTAGCTGCATTCTTATGACAGTGTGAAGGTAGCAGTATTCTGAGTAAGGAGGTTCCCAGATTACCACTCTACTGCACCTGGAGATACCGTCCAGGTCTGCATTGTTAACTTGCGTCTCAGAGGCCTCTGGCAAAAGTCTCTGGTGAAGACGTGCGAAACTCACTCTGCAGGCAGTGTGGAACTGTGAGGGACTGAGGGTGAGCTCACCTCTCAGCAGTAAGATGATTTTGGACAAGGCGTTCAGCTACCTTCTCACATATGGAACTTAGTATGTAGCACCAGTCTACCCCAGGAATTACTGGGAAATCGCTGGATTGAGCTTGGAGGCACTAGTCTTCTGTGCCGGCAGATTCCAGTTACCTCTCCCAACACTTCGGTGAAGCAGCGAGCCTAGGCCTTTTGGAAGCGAAAGGTAGCTGCAGGCAGGAGGTAGGGTTACAGGCCATAAGCTCAACTCTCAGAAGTGGGTATGCATGGGAGGCAGATGTCTGCTACCCACTCGGACATGCGAGTGGGAACCTAGCTACACTCTGATGAAGAAGGACTTTGGAAATCGCTGTATTCAACTCAGATACACGTGGGTTCAGGCACAACGATTCCACATGCTTTTCTCACAACCTTTCCCTGCCACTAACATGAGGACGTTAGCAGCTCCTTCTACAGTCAAGCAGGATACGGGAGGGTTGTGCCCTGTCCTTAGCACTCACAGGGAAGCTTTCCTTGAAGCCACCTGTCCACTAGCTGCATTCTTATGGCAGGGTGAAGGTAGCAGTATTCTGAGACAGGAGGTTCCCAGATTACCACTCTACTGCACCTGGAGATACCCTCCAGGTCTGCATTGTTAACTTGCGTCTCAGAGGCCTCGGCAAAAGTCTCTGGTGAAGACTTGCGAAACTCACTCTGCAGGCAGTGTGGAACTGTGAGGGACTGAGGGTGAGCTCAACTCTCAGCACTAAGATGATTTTGGACAAGGCGTTCAGCTACCTTCTCACATATGGAACTTAGAATGTAGCACCAGTCTACCCCAGGAATTACTGGGAAATCGCTGGATTGAGCTTGGAGGCACTAGTCTTGTGTGCCGGGAGATTCCAGTTACCTCTCCCAACACTTCGGTGAAGCAGCGAGCCTAGGCCTTTTGGAAGCGAAAGGTAGCGGCAGGCAGGAGGTAGGGTTACAGGCCATAAGCTCAACTCTCAGAAGTGGGTATGCATGGGAGGCAGATGTCTGCTACCCACTCGGACATGCGAGTGGGAACCTAGCTACACTCTGATGAAGAAGGACTTTGGAAATCGCTGTATTCAACTCACATACACGTGGGTTCAGGCACAACGATTCCACATGCTTTTCTCACAACCTTTCCCTGCCACTAACATGAGGACGTTAGCAGCTCCTTCTACAGTCAAGCAGGATGCGGGAGGGTTGTGCCCTGTCCTTAGCTCTCACAGGGAAGCATGCCTTGAAGCCAGCTGTCAACTAGCTGCATTCTTATGGCAGGGTGAAGGTAGCAGTATTCGGAGACAGGAGGTTCCCAGATTACCACTCTACTGCACCTGGAGATACCCTCCAGGTCTGCATTGTTAACTTGCGTCTCAGAAGCCTCTGGCAAACGTCTCTGGTGAAGACGTGCGAAACTCACTCTGCAGGCAGTGTGGAACTGTGAGGGACTGAGGGTGAGCTCAACTCTCAGAAGTAAGATGTTTTTGGACAAGGCGTTCAACTACCTACTCACGTATGGAACTTAGTATGTAGCACCAGTCTACCCCAGGAATTACTAGGAAATCGCTTGATTGAGCTTGGAGGCACTTGTCTTGTGTGCCGGGAGATTCCAGTTACCTCTCCCAACACTTGCGTCAAGCAGCGAGCCTAGGCCTTTTGGAAGCGTAAGGTAGCGGCAGGCACGATGTAGGGTTACAGGCCATGAGCTCAACTCTCAGAAGTGTGTATGCATGGGAGGCAGATGTCTGCTACCCACTCGGACATGGGAGTTGGAACCTAGCTACACTCCTATTGAAGAAGGATGTTGGAAATCGCTGTATTCAACTCAGATACACGGGAGTTCAGGCCCAATGCTTACACATGCTTTTCCACAACCTATCCCAGCCACTAACATAAGGAGGTTAGCAGGTACGTCTACAGTCAGGCAGGATGCGGGAGGGTTCTGCCCTGTCCTCAGCTCTCACAGGGAAGCATGCCTAGAAGCCAGCTCTCAACTAGCTGCATTCTTATGACAGTGTGAAGGTAGCAGTATTCTGAGTAAGGAGGTTCCCAGATTACCACTCTACTGCACCTGGAGATACCGTCCAGGTCTGCATTGTTAACTTGCGTCTCAGAGGCCTCTGGCAAAAGTCTCTGGTGAAGACGAGCGAAACTCACTCTGCAGGCAGTGTGGAACTGTGAGGGACTGAGGGTGAGCTCACCTCTCAGCAGTAAGATGATTTTGGACAAGGCGTTCAGCTACCTTCTCACGTATGGAACTTAGTATGTAGCACCAGTCTACCCCAGGAATTACTGGGAAATCGCTGGATTGAGCTTGGAGGCACTAGTCTTGTGTGCCGGCAGATTCCAGTTACCTCTCCCAACACTTCGGTGAAGCAGCGAGCCTAGGCCTTTTGGAAGCGAAAGGTAGCTGCAGGCAGGAGGTAGGGTTACAGGCCATAAGCTCAACCCTCAGAAGTGGGTATGCATGGGAGGCAGATGTCTGCTACCCACTCGGACATGCGAGTGGGAACCTAGCTACACTCTGATGAAGAAGGACTTTGGAAATCGCTGTATTCAACTCAGATACACGTGGGTTCAGGCACAACGATTCCACATGCTTTTATCACAACCTTTCCCTGCCACTAACATGAGGACGTTAGCAGCTCCTTCTACAGTCAAGCAGGATGCGGGAGGGTTGTGCCCTGTCCTTAGCTCTCACAGGGAAGCATGCCTTGAAGCCACCTGTCAACTAGCTGCATTCTTATGGCAGGATGAAGGTAGCAGTATTCTGAGACAGGAGGTTCCCAGATTACCACTCTACTGCACCTGGAGATACCCTCCAGGTCTGCATTGTTAACTTGCGTCTCATAGCCTCTGGCAAACGTCTCTGGTGAAGACGTGCGAAACTCACTCTGCAGGCAGTGTGGAACTGTGAGGGACTGAGGGTGAGCTCAACTCTCAGAAGTAAGATGATTTTGGACAAGGCGTTCAGCTACCTTCTCACATATGGAACTTAGTATGTAGCACCAGTCTACCCCAGGAATTACTGGGAAATCGCTGGATTGAGCTTGGAGGCACTAGTCTTGTGTGCCGGCAGATTCCAGTTACCTCTCCCAACACTTCGGTGAAGCAGCGAGCCTAGGCCTTTTGGAAGCGAAAGGTAGCTGCAGGCAGGAGGTAGCGTTACAGGCCATAAGCTCAACTCTCAGAAGTGGGTATGCATGGGAGGCAGATGTCTGCTACCCACTCGGACATGCGAGTGGGAACCTAGCTACACTCTGATGAAGAAGGACTTTGGAAATCGCTGTATTCAACTCAGATACACGTGGGTTCAGGCACAACGATTCCACATGCTTTTCTCACAACCTTTCCCTGCCACTAACATGAGGACGTTAGCAGTTCCTTCTACAGTCAAGCAGGAAGCGGGAGGGTTGTGCCCTGTCCTTAGCTCTCACAGGGAAGCATGCCTTGAAGCCAGCTGTCAACTAGCTGCATTCTTATGGCAGGGTGAAGGTAGCAGTATTCTGAGACAGGAGGTTCCCAGATTACCACTCTACTGCACCTGGAGATACCCTCCAGGTCTGCATTGTTAACTTGCGTCTCAGAAGCCTCTGGCAAACGTCTCTGGTGAAGACGTGCGAAACTCACTCTGCAGGCAGTGTGGAACTGTGCGGGACTGAGGGTGAGCTCAACTCTCAGAAGTAAGATGTTTTTGGACAAGGCGTTCAACTACCTACTCACGTATGGAACTTAGTATGTAGCACCAGTCTACCCCAGGAATTACTAGGAAATCGCTTGATTGAGCTTGGAGGCACTCGTCTTGTGTGCCGGGAGATTCCAGTTACCTCTCCCAACACTTGCGTCAAGCAGCGAGCCTAGGCCTTTTGGAAGCGGAAGGTAGCGGCAGGCACGATGTAGGGTTACAGGCCATGAGCTCAACTCTCAGAAGTGTGTATGCATGGGAGGCAGATGTCTGCTACCCACTCGGACATGGGAGTTGGAACCTAGCTACACTCCTATTGAAGAAGGATGTTGGAAATCGCTGTATTCAACTCAGATACACGGGAGTTCAGGCCCAATGCTTACACATGCTTTTCCACAACCTATCCCAGCCACTAACATAAGGAGGTTAGCAGGTACGTCTACAGTCAGGCAGGATGCGGGAGGGTTCTGCCCTGTCCTCAGCTCTCACAGGGAAGCATGCCTAGAAGCCAGCTCTCAACTAGCTGCATTCTTATGACAGTGTGAAGGTAGCAGTATTCTGAGTAAGGAGGTTCCCAGATTACCACTCTACTGCACCTGGAGATACCGTCCAGGTCTGCATTGTTAACTTGCGTCTCAGAGGCCTCTGGCAAAAGTCTCTGGTGAAGACGTGCGAAACTCACTCTGCAGGCAGTGTGGAACTGTGAGGGACTGAGGGTGAGCTCACCTCTCAGCAGTAAGATGATTTTGGACAAGGCGTTCAGCTACCTTCTCACGTATGGAACTTAGTATGTAGCACCAGTCTACCCCAGGAATTACTGGGAAATCGCTGGATTGAGCTTGGAGGCACTAGTCTTGTGTGCCGGCAGATTCCAGTTACCTCTCCCAACACTTCGGTGAAGCAGCGAGCCTAGGCCTTTTGGAAGCGAAAGGTAGCTGCAGGCAGGAGGTAGGGTTACAGGCCATAAGCTCAACTCTCAGAAGTGGGTATGCATGGGAGGCAGATGCCTGCTACCCACTCGGACATGCGAGTGGGAACCTAGCTACACTCTGATGAAGAAGGACTTTGGAAATCGCTGTATTCAACTCAGATACACGTGGGTTCAGGCACAACGATTCCACATGCTTTTCTCACAACCTTTCCCTGCCACTAACATGAGGACGTTAGCAGCTCCTTCTACAGTCAAGCAGGATGCGGGAGGGTTGTGCCCTGTCCTTAGCTCTCACAGGGAAGCATGCCTTGAAGCCAGCTGTCAACTAGCTGCATTCTTATGGCAGGGTGAAGGTAGCAGTATTCTGAGACAGGAGGTTCCCAGATTACCACTCTACTGCACCTGGAGATACCCTCCAGGTCTGCATTGTTAACTTTCGTCTCAGAAGCCTCTGGCAAACGTCTCTGGTGAAGACGTGCGAAACTCACTCTGCAGGCAGTGTGGAACTGTGAGGGACTGAGGGTGAGCTCAACTCTCAGAAGTAAGATGTTTTTGGACAAGGCGTTCAACTACCTACTCACTTATGGAACTTAGTATGTAGCACCAGTCTACCCCAGGAATTACTAGGAAATCGCTTGATTGAGCTTGGAGGCACTCGTCTTGTGTGCCGGGAGATTCCAGTTACCTCTCCCAACACTTACGTCAAGCAGCGAGCCTAGGCCTTTTGGAAGCGAAAGGTAGCGGCAGGCAGGATGTAGGGTTACAGGCCATAAGCTCAACTCTCAGAAGTGTGTATGCATGGGAGGCAGATGTCTGCTACCCACTCGGACATGGGAGTTGGAACCTAGCTACACTCCTATTGAAGAAGGATGTTGGAAATCGCTGTATTCAACTCAGATACACGGGAGTTCAGGCCCAATGCTTACACATGCTTTTCCACAACCTATCCCAGCCACTAACATAAGGAGGTTAGCAGGTACGTCTACAGTCAGGCAGGATGCGGGAGGGTTCTGCCCTGTCCTCAGCTCTCACAGGGAAGTATGCCTAGAAGCCAGCTCTCAACTAGCTGCATTCTTATGACAGTGTGAAGGTAGCAGTATTCTGAGTAAGGAGGTTCCCAGATTACCACTCTACTGCACCTGGAGATACCGTCCAGGTCTGCATTGTTAACTTGCGTCTCAGAGGCCTCTGGCAAAAGTCTCTGGTGAAGACGTGCGAAACTCACTCTGCAGGCAGTGTGGAACTGTGAGGGACTGAGGGTGAGCTCACCTCTCAGCAGTAAGATGATTTTGGACAAGGCGTTCAGCTACCTTCTCACATATGGAACTTAGTATGTAGCACCAGTCTACCCCAGGAATTACTGGGAAATCGCTGGATTGAGCTTGGAGGCACTAGTCTTCTGTGCCGGCAGATTCCAGTTACCTCTCCCAACACTTCGGTGAAGCAGCGAGCCTAGGCCTTTTGGAAGCGAAAGGTAGCTGCAGGCAGGAGGTAGGGTTACAGGCCATAAGCTCAACTCTCAGAAGTGGGTATGCATGGGAGGCAGATGTCTGCTACCCACTCGGACATGCGAGTGGGAACCTAGCTACACTCTGATGAAGAAGGACTTTGGAAATCGCTGTATTCAACTCAGATACACGTGGGTTCAGGCACAACGATTCCACATGCTTTTCTCACAACCTTTCCCTGCCCCTAACATGAGGACGTTAGCAGCTCCTTCTACAGTCAAGCAGGATACGGGAGGGTTGTGCCCTGTCCTTAGCACTCACAGGGAAGCTTTCCTTGAAGCCACCTGTCAACTAGCTGCATTCTTATGGCAGGGTGAAGGTAGCAGTATTCTGAGACAGGAGGTTCCCAGATTACCACTCTACTGCACCTGGAGATACCCTCCAGGTCTGCATTGTTAACTTGCGTCTCAGAGGCCTCTGGCAAAAGTCTCTGGTGAAGACTTGCGAAACTCACTCTGCAGGCAGTGTGGAACTGTGAGGGACTGAGGGTGAGCTCAACTCTCAGCACTAAGATGATTTTGGACAAGGCGTTCAGCTACCTTCTCACATATGGAACTTAGAATGTAGCACCAGTCTACCCCAGGAATTACTGGGAAATCGCTGGATTGAGCTTGGAGGCACTAGTCTTGTGTGCCGGGAGATTCCAGTTACCTCTCCCAACACTTCGGTGAAGCAGCGAGCCTAGGCCTTTTGGAAGCGAAAGGTAGCGGCAGGCAGGAGGTAGGGTTACAGGCCATAAGCTCAACTCTCAGAAGTGGGTATGCATGGGAGGCAGATGTCTGCTACCCACTCGGACATGCGAGTGGGAACCTAGCTACACTCTGATGAAGAAGGACTTTGGAAATCGCTGTATTCAACTCAGATACACGTGGGTTCAGGCACAACGATTCCACATGCTTTTCTCACAACCTTTCCCTGCCACTAACATGAGGACGTTAGCAGCTCCTTCTACAGTCAAGCAGGATACGGGAGGGTTGTGCCCTGTCCTCAGCTCTCACAGGGAAGCATGCCTTGAAGCCACCTGTCAACTAGCTGCATTCTTATGGCAGGGTGAAGGTAGCAGTATTCTGAGACAGGAGGTTCCCAGATTACCACTCTACTGCACCTGGAGATACCGTCCAGGTCTGCATTGTTAACTTGCGTCTCAGAAGTCTCTGGCAAACGTCTCTGGTGAAGACGTGCGAAACTCACTCTGCAGGCAGTGTGGAACTGTGAGGGACTGAAGGTGAGCTCAACTCTCAGAAGTAAGATGTTTTTGGACAAGGCGTTCAACTACCTACTCACGTATGGAACTTAGTATGTAGCACCAGTCTACCCCAGGAATTACTAGGAAATCGCTTGATTGAGCTTGGAGGCACTCGTCTTGTGTGCCTGGAGATTCCAGTTACCTCTCCCAACACTTCGGTGAAGCAGCGAGCCTAGGCCTTTTGGAAGCGAAAGGTAGCGGCAGGCAGGATGTAGGGTTACAGGCCATGAGCTCAACTCTCAGAAGTGTGTATGCATGGGAGGCAGATGTCTGCTACCCACTCGGACATGGGAGTTGGAACCTAGCTACACTCCTATTGAAGAAGGATGTTGGAAATCGCTGTATTCAACTCAGATACACGGGAGTTCAGGCCCAATGCTTACACATGCTTTTCCACAACCTATCCCAGCCACTAACATAAGGAGGTTAGCAGGTACGTCTACAGTCAGGCAGGATGCGGGAGGGTTCTGCCCTGTCCTCAGCTCTCACAGGGAAGCATGCCTAGAAGCCAGCTCTCAACTAGCTGCATTCTTATGACAGTGTGAAGGTAGCAGTATTCTGAGTAAGGAGGTTCCCAGATTACCACTCTACTGCACCTGGAGATACCATCCAGGTCTGCATTGTTAACTTGCGTCTCAGAGGCCTCTGGCAAAAGTCTCTGGTGAAGACGTGCGAAACTCACTCTGCAGGCAGTGTGGAACTGTGAGGGACTGAGGGTGAGCTCACCTCTCAGCAGTAAGATGATTTTGGACAAGGCGTTCAGCTACCTTCTCACGTATGGAACTTAGTATGTAGCACCAGTCTACCCCAGGAATTACTGGGAAATCGCTGGATTGAGCTTGGAGGCACTAGTCTTGTGTGCCGGGAGATTCCAGTTACCTCTCCCAACACTTCGGTGAAGCAGCGAGCCTAGGCCTTTTGGAAGCGAAAGGTAGCTGCAGGCAGGAGGTAGGGTTACAGGCCATAAGCTCAACTCTCAGAAGTGGGTATGCATGGGAGGCAGATGTCTGCTACCCACTCGGACATGCGAGTGGGAACCTAGCTACACTCTGATGAAGAAGGACTTTGGAAATCGCTGTATTCAACTCAGATACACCTGGGTTCAGGCACAACGATTCCACATGCTTTTCTCACAACCTTTCCCTGCCACTAACATGAGGACGTTAGCAGCTCCTTCTACAGTCAAGCAGGATACGGGAGGGTTGTGCCCTGTCCTTAGCTCTCACAGGGAAGCTTGCCTTTAATCCACCTGTCAACTAGCTGCATTCTTATGGCAGGGTGAAGGTAGCAGTATTCTGAGACAGGAGGTTCCCAGATTACCACTCTACTGCACCTGGAGATACCCTCCAGGTCTGCATTGTTAACTTGCGTCTCAGAAGCCTCTGGCAAACGTCTCTGGTGAAGACGTGCGAAACTCACTCTGCACGCAGTGTGGAACTGTGAGGGACTGAAGGTGAGCTCAACTCTCAGAAGTAAGATGTTTTTGGACAAGGCGTTCAACTACCTACTCACGTATGGAACTTAGTATGTAGCACCAGTCTACCCCAGGAATTACTAGGAAATCGCTTGATTGAGCTTGGAGGCACTCGTCTTGTGTGCCGGGAGATTCCAGTTACCTCTCCCAACACTTGCGTCAAGCAGCGAGCCTAGGCCTTTTGGAAGCGAAAGGTAGCGGCAGGCAGGATGTAGGGTTACAGGCCATGAGCTCAACTCTCAGAAGTGTGTATGCATGGGAGGCAGATGTCTGCTACCCACTCGGACATGGGAGTTGGAACCTAGCTACACTCCTATTGAAGAAGGATGTTGGAAATCGCTGTATTCAACTCAGATACACGGGAGTTCAGGCCCAATGCTTACACATGCTTTTCCACAACCTATCCCAGCCACTAACATAAGGAGGTTAGCAGGTACGTCTACAGTCAGGCAGGATGCGGGAGGGTTCTGCCCTGTCCTCAGCTCTCACAGGGAAGCATGCCTAGAAGCCAGCTCTCAACTAGCTGCATTCTTATGACAGTGTGAAGGTAGCAGTATTCTGAGTAAGGAGGTTCCCAGATTACCACTCTACTGCACCTGGAGATACCGTCCAGGTCTGCATTGTTAACTTGCGTCTCAGAGGCCTCTGGCAAAAGTCTCTGGTGAAGACGTGCGAAACTCACTCTGCAGGCAGTGTGGAACTGTGAGGGACTGAGGGTGAGCTCACCTCTCAGCAGTAAGATGATTTTGGACAAGGCGTTCAGCTACCTTCTCACGTATGGAACTTAGTATGTAGCACCAGTCTACCCCAGGAATTACTGGGAAATCGCTGGATTGAGCTTGGAGGCACTAGTCTTGTGTGCCGGCAGATTCCACTTACCTCTCCCAACACTTCGGTGAAGCAGCGAGCCTAGGCCTTTTGGAAGCGAAAGGTAGCTGCAGGCAGGAGGTAGGGTTACAGGCCATAAGCTCAACTCTCAGAAGTGGGTATGCATGGGAGGCAGATGTCTGCTACCCACTCGGACATGCGAGTGGGAACCTAGCTACACTCTGATGAAGAAGGACTTTGGAAATCGCTGTATTCAACTCAGATACACGTGGGTTCAGGCACAACGATTCCACATGCTTTTCTCACAACCTTTCCCTGCCACTAACATGAGGACGTTAGCAGCTCCTTCTACAGTCAAGCAGGATACGGGAGGGTTGTGCCCTGTCCTTAACTCTCACAGGGAAGCTTGCCTTTAAGCCACCTGTCAACTAGCTGCATTCTTATGGCAGGGTGAAGGTAGCAGTATTCTGAGACAGGAGGTTCCCAGATTACCACTCTACTGCACCTGGAGATACCCTCCAGGTCTGCATTGTTAACTTGCGTCTCAGAGGCCTCTGGCAAAAGTCTCTGGTGAAGACGTGGGAAACTCACTCTGCAGGCAGTGTGGAACTGTGAGGGACTGAGGGTGAGCTCAACTCTCAGCACTAAGATGATTTTGGACAAGGCGTTCAGCTACCTTCTCACATATGGAACTTAGAATGTAGCACCAGTCTACCCCAGGAATTACTGGGAAATCGCTGGATTGAGCTTGGAGGCACTAGTCTTGTGTGCCGGGAGATTCCAGTTACCTCTCCCAACACTTCGGTGAAGCAGCGAGCCTAGGCCTTTTGGAAGCGAAAGGTAGCTGCAGGCAGGAGGTAGGGTTACAGGCCATAAGCTCAACTCTCAGAAGTGGGTATGCATGGGAGGCAGATGTCTGCTACCCACTCGGACATGCGAGTGGGAACCTAGCTACACTCTGATGAAGAAGGACTTTGGAAATCGCTGTATTCAACTCACATACACGTGGGTTCAGGCACAACGATTCCACATGCTTTTCTCACAACCTTTCCCTGCCACTAACATGAGGACGTTAGCAGCTCCTTCTACAGTCAAGCAGGAAGCGGGAGGGTTGTGCCCTGTCCTCAGCTCTCACAGGGAAGCATGCCTTGAAGCCACCTGTCAACTAGCTGCATTCTTATGGCAGGGTGAAGGTAGCAGTATTCTGAGACAGGAGGTTCCCAGATTACCACTCTACTGCACCTGGAGATACCCTCCAGGTCTGCATTGTTAACTTGCGTCTCAGAAGCCTCTGGCAAACGTCTCTGGTGAAGACGTGCGAAACTCACTCTGCAGGCAGTGTGGAACTGTGAGGGACTGAAGGTGAGCTCAACTCTCAGAAGTAAGATGTTTTTGGACAAGGCGTTCAACTACCTACTCACGTATGGAACTTAGTATGTAGCACCAGTCTACCCCAGGAATTACTAGGAAATCGCTTGATTGAGCTTGGAGGCACTCGTCTTGTGTGCCGGGAGATTCCAGTTACCTCTCCCAACACTTGCGTCAAGCAGCGAGCCTAGGCCTTTTGGAAGCGAAAGGTAGCGGCAGGCAGGATGTAGGGTTACAGGCCATGAGCTCAACTCTCAGAAGTGTGTATGCATGGGAGGCAGATGTCTGCTACCCACTCGGACATGGGAGTTGGAACCTAGCTACACTCCTATTGAAGAAGGATGTTGGAAATCGCTGTATTCAACTCAGATACACGGGAGTTCAGGCCCAATGCTTACACATGCTTTTCCACAACCTATCCCAGCCACTAACATAAGGAGGTTAGCAGGTACGTCTACAGTCAGGCAGGATGCGGGAGGGTTCTGCCCTGTCCTCAGCTCTCACAGGGAAGCATGCCTAGAAGCCAGCTCTCAACTAGCTGCATTCTTATGACAGTGTGAAGGTAGCAGTATTCTGAGTAAGGAGGTTCCCAGATTACCACTCTACTGCACCTGGAGATACCATCCAGGTCTGCATTGTTAACTTGCGTCTCAGAGGCCTCTGGCAAAAGTCTCTGGTGAAGACGTGCGAAACTCACTCTGCAGGCAGTGTGGAACTGTGAGGGACTGAGGGTGAGCTCACCTCTCAGCAGTAAGATGATTTTGGACAAGGCGTTCAGCTACCTTCTCACGTATGGAACTTAGTATGTAGCACCAGTCTACCCCAGGAATTACTGGGAAATCGCTGGATTGAGCTTGGAGGCACTAGTCTTGTGTGCCGGGAGATTCCAGTTACCTCTCCCAACACTTCGGTGAAGCAGCGAGCCTAGGCCTTTTGGAAGCGAAAGGTAGCTGCAGGCAGGAGGTAGGGTTACAGGCCATAAGCTCAACTCTCAGAAGTGGGTATGCATGGGAGGCAGATGTCTGCTACCCACTCGGACATGCGAGTGGGAACCTAGCTACACTCTGATGAAGAAGGACTTTGGAAATCGCTGTATTCAACTCAGATACACGTGGGTTCAGGCACAACGATTCCACATGCTTTTCTCACAACCTTTCCCTGCCACTAACATGAGGACGTTAGCAGCTCCTTCTACAGTCAAGCAGGATACGGGAGGGTTGTGCCCTGTCCTTAGCTCTCACAGGGAAGCTTGCCTTTAAGCCACCTGTCAACTAGCTGCATTCTTATGGCAGGGTGAAGGTAGCAGTATTCTGAGACAGGAGGTTCCCAGATTACCACTCTACTGCACCTGGAGATACCGTCCAGGTCTGCATTGTTAACTTGCGTCTCAGAGGCCTCTGGCAAAAGTCTCTGGTGAAGACGTGGGAAACTCAGTCTGCAGGCAGTGTGGAACTGTGAGGGACTGAGGGTGAGCTCAACTCTCAGCAGTAAGATGATTTTGGACAAGGCGTTCAGCTACCTTCTCACATATGGAACTTAGAATGTAGCACCAGTCTACCCCAGGAATTACTGGGAAATCGCTGGATTGAGCTTGGAGGCACTAGTCTTGTGTGCCGGCAGATTCCAGTTACCTCTCCCAACACTTCGGTGAAGCAGCGAGCCTAGGCCTTTTGGAAGCGAAAGGTAGCTGCAGGCAGGAGGTAGGGTTACAGGCCATAAGCTCAACTCTC
Source organism: Canis lupus baileyi (assembly GCF_048164855.1). Classification (NCBI taxonomy): domain Eukaryota; kingdom Metazoa; phylum Chordata; class Mammalia; order Carnivora; family Canidae; genus Canis; species Canis lupus. Next base: position 572,970 of record NC_132848.1, on the reverse strand, counting down.
AGAAGTGGGTATGCATGGGAGGCAGATGTCTGCTACCCACTCGGACATGCGAGTGGGAACCTAGCTACACTCTGATGAAGAAGGACTTTGGAAATCGCTGTATTCAACTCAGATACACGTGGGTTCAGGCACAACGATTCCACATGCTTTTCTCACAACCTTTCCCTGCCACTAACATGAGGACGTTAGCAGTTCCTTCTACAGTCAAGCAGGAAGCGGGAGGGTTGTGCCCTGTCCTTAGCTCTCACAGGGAAGCATGCCTTGAAGCCAGCTGTCAACTAGCTGCATTCTTATGGCAGGGTGAAGGTAGCAGTATTCTGAGACAGGAGGTTCCCAGATTACCACTCTACTGCACCTGGAGATACCCTCCAGGTCTGCATTGTTAACTTGCGTCTCAGAAGCCTCTGGCAAACGTCTCTGGTGAAGACGTGCGAAACTCACTCTGCAGGCAGTGTGGAACTGTGCGGGACTGAGGGTGAGCTCAACTCTCAGAAGTAAGATGTTTTTGGACAAGGCGTTCAACTACCTACTCACGTATGGAACTTAGTATGTAGCACCAGTCTACCCCAGGAATTACTAGGAAATCGCTTGATTGAGCTTGGAGGCACTCGTCTTGTGTGCCGGGAGATTCCAGTTACCTCTCCCAACACTTGCGTCAAGCAGCGAGCCTAGGCCTTTTGGAAGCGGAAGGTAGCGGCAGGCACGATGTAGGGTTACAGGCCATGAGCTCAACTCTCAGAAGTGTGTATGCATGGGAGGCAGATGTCTGCTACCCACTCGGACATGGGAGTTGGAACCTAGCTACACTCCTATTGAAGAAGGATGTTGGAAATCGCTGTATTCAACTCAGATACACGGGAGTTCAGGCCCAATGCTTACACATGCTTTTCCACAACCTATCCCAGCCACTAACATAAGGAGGTTAGCAGGTACGTCTACAGTCAGGCAGGATGCGGGAGGGTTCTGCCCTGTCCTCAGCTCTCACAGGGAAGCATGCCTAGAAGCCAGCTCTCAACTAGCTGCATTCTTATGACAGTGTGAAGGTAGCAGTATTCTGAGTAAGGAGGTTCCCAGATTACCACTCTACTGCACCTGGAGATACCGTCCAGGTCTGCATTGTTAACTTGCGTCTCAGAGGCCTCTGGCAAAAGTCTCTGGTGAAGACGTGCGAAACTCACTCTGCAGGCAGTGTGGAACTGTGAGGGACTGAGGGTGAGCTCACCTCTCAGCAGTAAGATGATTTTGGACAAGGCGTTCAGCTACCTTCTCACATATGGAACTTAGAATGTAGCACCAGTCTACCCCAGGAATTACTGGCAAATCGCTGGATTGAGCTTGGAGGCACTAGTCTTGTGTGCCGGGAGATTCCAGTTACCTCTCCCAACACTTCGGTGAAGCAGCGAGCCTAGGCCTTTTGGAAGCGAAAGGTAGCTGCAGGCAGGAGGTAGGGTTACAGGCCATAAGCTCAACTCTCAGAAGTGGGTATGCATGGGAGGCAGATGCCTGCTACCCACTCGGACATGCGAGTGGGAACCTAGCTACACTCTGATGAAGAAGGACTTTGGAAATCGCTGTATTCAACTCAGATACACGTGGGTTCAGGCACAACGATTCCACATGCTTTTCTCACAACCTTTCCCTGCCACTAACATGAGGACGTTAGCAGCTCCTTCTACAGTCAAGCAGGATGCGGGAGGGTTGTGCCCTGTCCTTAGCTCTCACAGGGAAGCATGCCTTGAAGCCAGCTGTCAACTAGCTGCATTCTTATGGCAGGGTGAAGGTAGCAGTATTCTGAGACAGGAGGTTCCCAGATTACCACTCTACTGCACCTGGAGATACCCTCCAGGTCTGCATTGTTAACTTTCGTCTCAGAAGCCTCTGGCAAACGTCTCTGGTGAAGACGTGCGAAACTCACTCTGCAGGCAGTGTGGAACTGTGAGGGACTGAGGGTGAGCTCAACTCTCAGAAGTAAGATGTTTTTGGACAAGGCGTTCAACTACCTACTCACTTATGGAACTTAGTATGTAGCACCAGTCTACCCCAGGAATTACTAGGAAATCGCTTGATTGAGCTTGGAGGCACTCGTCTTGTGTGCCGGGAGATTCCAGTTACCTCTCCCAACACTTACGTCAAGCAGCGAGCCTAGGCCTTTTGGAAGCGAAAGGTAGCGGCAGGCAGGATGTAGGGTTACAGGCCATAAGCTCAACTCTCAGAAGTGTGTATGCATGGGAGGCAGATGTCTGCTACCCACTCGGACATGGGAGTTTGAACCTAGCTACACTCCTATTGAAGAAGGATGTTGGAAATCGCTGTATTCAACTCAGATACACGGGAGTTCAGGCCCAATGCTTACACATGCTTTTCCACAACCTATCCCAGCCACTAACATAAGGAGGTTAGCAGGTACGTCTACAGTCAGGCAGGATGCGGGAGGGTTCTGCCCTGTCCTCAGCTCTCACAGGGAAGTATGCCTAGAAGCCAGCTCTCAACTAGCTGCATTCTTATGACAGTGTGAAGGTAGCAGTATTCTGAGTAAGGAGGTTCCCAGATTACCACTCTACTGCACCTGGAGATACCGTCCAGGTCTGCATTGTTAACTTGCGTCTCAGAGGCCTCTGGCAAAAGTCTCTGGTGAAGACGTGCGAAACTCACTCTGCAGGCAGTGTGGAACTGTGAGGGACTGAGGGTGAGCTCACCTCTCAGCAGTAAGATGATTTTGGACAAGGCGTTCAGCTACCTTCTCACATATGGAACTTAGTATGTAGCACCAGTCTACCCCAGGAATTACTGGGAAATCGCTGGATTGAGCTTGGAGGCACTAGTCTTCTGTGCCGGCAGATTCCAGTTACCTCTCCCAACACTTCGGTGAAGCAGCGAGCCTAGGCCTTTTGGAAGCGAAAGGTAGCTGCAGGCAGGAGGTAGGGTTACAGGCCATAAGCTCAACTCTCAGAAGTGGGTATGCATGGGAGGCAGATGTCTGCTACCCACTCGGACATGCGAGTGGGAACCTAGCTACACTCTGATGAAGAAGGACTTTGGAAATCGCTGTATTCAACTCAGATACACGTGGGTTCAGGCACAACGATTCCACATGCTTTTCTCACAACCTTTCCCTGCCCCTAACATGAGGACGTTAGCAGCTCCTTCTACAGTCAAGCAGGATACGGGAGGGTTGTGCCCTGTCCTTAGCACTCACAGGGAAGCTTTCCTTGAAGCCACCTGTCAACTAGCTGCATTCTTATGGCAGGGTGAAGGTAGCAGTATTCTGAGACAGGAGGTTCCCAGATTACCACTCTACTGCACCTGGAGATACCCTCCAGGTCTGCATTGTTAACTTGCGTCTCAGAGGCCTCTGGCAAAAGTCTCTGGTGAAGACTTGCGAAACTCACTCTGCAGGCAGTGTGGAACTGTGAGGGACTGAGGGTGAGCTCAACTCTCAGCACTAAGATGATTTTGGACAAGGCGTTCAGCTACCTTCTCACATATGGAACTTAGAATGTAGCACCAGTCTACCCCAGGAATTACTGGGAAATCGCTGGATTGCGCTTGGAGGCACTAGTCTTGTGTGCCGGGAGATTCCAGTTACCTCTCCCAACACTTCGGTGAAGCAGCGAGCCTAGGCCTTTTGGAAGCGAAAGGTAGCGGCAGGCAGGAGGTAGGGTTACAGGCCATAAGCTCAACTCTCAGAAGTGGGTATGCATGGGAGGCAGATGTCTGCTACCCACTCGGACATGCGAGTGGGAACCTAGCTACACTCTGATGAAGAAGGACTTTGGAAATCGCTGTATTCAACTCACATACACGTGGGTTCAGGCACAACGATTCCACATGCTTTTCTCACAACCTTTCCCTGCCACTAACATGAGGACGTTAGCAGCTCCTTCTACAGTCAAGCAGGATACGGGAGGGTTGTGCCCTGTCCTCAGCTCTCACAGGGAAGCATGCCTTGAAGCCACCTGTCAACTAGCTGCATTCTTATGGCAGGGTGAAGGTAGCAGTATTCTGAGACAGGAGGTTCCCAGATTACCACTCTACTGCACCTGGAGATACCGTCCAGGTCTGCATTGTTAACTTGCGTCTCAGAAGTCTCTGGCAAACGTCTCTGGTGAAGACGTGCGAAACTCACTCTGCAGGCAGTGTGGAACTGTGAGGGACTGAAGGTGAGCTCAACTCTCAGAAGTAAGATGTTTTTGGACAAGGCGTTCAACTACCTACTCACGTATGGAACTTAGTATGTAGCACCAGTCTACCCCAGGAATTACTAGGAAATCGCTTGATTGAGCTTGGAGGCACTCGTCTTGTGTGCCTGGAGATTCCAGTTACCTCTCCCAACACTTCGGTGAAGCAGCGAGCCTAGGCCTTTTGGAAGCGAAAGGTAGCGGCAGGCAGGATGTAGGGTTACAGGCCATGAGCTCAACTCTCAGAAGTGTGTATGCATGGGAGGCAGATGTCTGCTACCCACTCGGACATGGGAGTTGGAACCTAGCTACACTCCTATTGAAGAAGGATGTTGGAAATCGCTGTATTCAACTCAGATACACGGGAGTTCAGGCCCAATGCTTACACATGCTTTTCCACAACCTATCCCAGCCACTAACATAAGGAGGTTAGCAGGTACGTCTACAGTCAGGCAGGATGCGGGAGGGTTCTGCCCTGTCCTCAGCTCTCACAGGGAAGCATGCCTAGAAGCCAGCTCTCAACTAGCTGCATTCTTATGACAGTGTGAAGGTAGCAGTATTCTGAGTAAGGAGGTTCCCAGATTACCACTCTACTGCACCTGGAGATACCATCCAGGTCTGCATTGTTAACTTGCGTCTCAGAGGCCTCTGGCAAAAGTCTCTGGTGAAGACGTGCGAAACTCACTCTGCAGGCAGTGTGGAACTGTGAGGGACTGAGGGTGAGCTCACCTCTCCGCAGTAAGATGATTTTGGACAAGGCGTTCAGCTACCTTCTCACGTATGGAACTTAGTATGTAGCACCAGTCTACCCCAGGAATTACTGGGAAATCGCTGGATTGAGCTTGGAGGCACTAGTCTTGTGTGCCGGGAGATTCCAGTTACCTCTCCCAACACTTCGGTGAAGCAGCGAGCCTAGGCCTTTTGGAAGCGAAAGGTAGCTGCAGGCAGGAGGTAGGGTTACAGGCCATAAGCTCAACTCTCAGAAGTGGGTATGCATGGGAGGCAGATGTCTGCTACCCACTCGGACATGCGAGTGGGAACCTAGCTACACTCTGATGAAGAAGGACTTTGGAAATCGCTGTATTCAACTCAGATACACCTGGGTTCAGGCACAACGATTCCACATGCTTTTCTCACAACCTTTCCCTGCCACTAACATGAGGACGTTAGCAGCTCCTTCTACAGTCAAGCAGGATACGGGAGGGTTGTGCCCTGTCCTTAGCTCTCACAGGGAAGCTTGCCTTTAATCCACCTGTCAACTAGCTGCATTCTTATGGCAGGGTGAAGGTAGCAGTATTCTGAGACAGGAGGTTCCCAGATTACCACTCTACTGCACCTGGAGATACCCTCCAGGTCTGCATTGTTAACTTGCGTCTCAGAAGCCTCTGGCAAACGTCTCTGGTGAAGACGTGCGAAACTCACTCTGCACGCAGTGTGGAACTGTGAGGGACTGAAGGTGAGCTCAACTCTCAGAAGTAAGATGTTTTTGGACAAGGCGTTCAACTACCTACTCACGTATGGAACTTAGTATGTAGCACCAGTCTACCCCAGGAATTACTAGGAAATCGCTTGATTGAGCTTGGAGGCACTCGTCTTGTGTGCCGGGAGATTCCAGTTACCTCTCCCAACACTTGCGTCAAGCAGCGAGCCTAGGCCTTTTGGAAGCGAAAGGTAGCGGCAGGCAGGATGTAGGGTTACAGGCCATGAGCTCAACTCTCAGAAGTGTGTATGCATGGGAGGCAGATGTCTGCTACCCACTCGGACATGGGAGTTGGAACCTAGCTACACTCCTATTGAAGAAGGATGTTGGAAATCGCTGTATTCAACTCAGATACACGGGAGTTCAGGCCCAATGCTTACACATGCTTTTCCACAACCTATCCCAGCCACTAACATAAGGAGGTTAGCAGGTACGTCTACAGTCAGGCAGGATGCGGGAGGGTTCTGCCCTGTCCTCAGCTCTCACAGGGAAGCATGCCTAGAAGCCAGCTCTCAACTAGCTGCATTCTTATGACAGTGTGAAGGTAGCAGTATTCTGAGTAAGGAGGTTCCCAGATTACCACTCTACTGCACCTGGAGATACCGTCCAGGTCTGCATTGTTAACTTGCGTCTCAGAGGCCTCTGGCAAAAGTCTCTGGTGAAGACGTGCGAAACTCACTCTGCAGGCAGTGTGGAACTGTGAGGGACTGAGGGTGAGCTCACCTCTCAGCAGTAAGATGATTTTGGACAAGGCGTTCAGCTACCTTCTCACGTATGGAACTTAGTATGTAGCACCAGTCTACCCCAGGAATTACTGGGAAATCGCTGGATTGAGCTTGGAGGCACTAGTCTTGTGTGCCGGCAGATTCCACTTACCTCTCCCAACACTTCGGTGAAGCAGCGAGCCTAGGCCTTTTGGAAGCGAAAGGTAGCTGCAGGCAGGAGGTAGGGTTACAGGCCATAAGCTCAACTCTCAGAAGTGGGTATGCATGGGAGGCAGATGTCTGCTACCCACTCGGACATGCGAGTGGGAACCTAGCTACACTCTGATGAAGAAGGACTTTGGAAATCGCTGTATTCAACTCAGATACACGTGGGTTCAGGCACAACGATTCCACATGCTTTTCTCACAACCTTTCCCTGCCACTAACATGAGGACGTTAGCAGCTCCTTCTACAGTCAAGCAGGATACGGGAGGGTTGTGCCCTGTCCTTAACTCTCACAGGGAAGCTTGCCTTTAAGCCACCTGTCAACTAGCTGCATTCTTATGGCAGGGTGAAGGTAGCAGTATTCTGAGACAGGAGGTTCCCAGATTACCACTCTACTGCACCTGGAGATACCCTCCAGGTCTGCATTGTTAACTTGCGTCTCAGAGGCCTCTGGCAAAAGTCTCTGGTGAAGACGTGGGAAACTCACTCTGCAGGCAGTGTGGAACTGTGAGGGACTGAGGGTGAGCTCAACTCTCAGCACTAAGATGATTTTGGACAAGGCGTTCAGCTACCTTCTCACATATGGAACTTAGAATGTAGCACCAGTCTACCCCAGGAATTACTGGGAAATCGCTGGATTGAGCTTGGAGGCACTAGTCTTGTGTGCCGGGAGATTCCAGTTACCTCTCCCAACACTTCGGTGAAGCAGCGAGCCTAGGCCTTTTGGAAGCGAAAGGTAGCTGCAGGCAGGAGGTAGGGTTACAGGCCATAAGCTCAACTCTCAGAAGTGGGTATGCATGGGAGGCAGATGTCTGCTACCCACTCGGACATGCGAGTGGGAACCTAGCTACACTCTGATGAAGAAGGACTTTGGAAATCGCTGTATTCAACTCACATACACGTGGGTTCAGGCACAACGATTCCACATGCTTTTCTCACAACCTTTCCCTGCCACTAACATGAGGACGTTAGCAGCTCCTTCTACAGTCAAGCAGGAAGCGGGAGGGTTGTGCCCTGTCCTCAGCTCTCACAGGGAAGCATGCCTTGAAGCCACCTGTCAACTAGCTGCATTCTTATGGCAGGGTGAAGGTAGCAGTATTCTGAGACAGGAGGTTCCCAGATTACCACTCTACTGCACCTGGAGATACCCTCCAGGTCTGCATTGTTAACTTGCGTCTCAGAAGCCTCTGGCAAACGTCTCTGGTGAAGACGTGCGAAACTCACTCTGCAGGCAGTGTGGAACTGTGAGGGACTGAAGGTGAGCTCAACTCTCAGAAGTAAGATGTTTTTGGACAAGGCGTTCAACTACCTACTCACGTATGGAACTTAGTATGTAGCACCAGTCTACCCCAGGAATTACTAGGAAATCGCTTGATTGAGCTTGGAGGCACTCGTCTTGTGTGCCGGGAGATTCCAGTTACCTCTCCCAACACTTGCGTCAAGCAGCGAGCCTAGGCCTTTTGGAAGCGAAAGGTAGCGGCAGGCAGGATGTAGGGTTACAGGCCATGAGCTCAACTCTCAGAAGTGTGTATGCATGGGAGGCAGATGTCTGCTACCCACTCGGACATGGGAGTTGGAACCTAGCTACACTCCTATTGAAGAAGGATGTTGGAAATCGCTGTATTCAACTCAGATACACGGGAGTTCAGGCCCAATGCTTACACATGCTTTTCCACAACCTATCCCAGCCACTAACATAAGGAGGTTAGCAGGTACGTCTACAGTCAGGCAGGATGCGGGAGGGTTCTGCCCTGTCCTCAGCTCTCACAGGGAAGCATGCCTAGAAGCCAGCTCTCAACTAGCTGCATTCTTATGACAGTGTGAAGGTAGCAGTATTCTGAGTAAGGAGGTTCCCAGATTACCACTCTACTGCACCTGGAGATACCATCCAGGTCTGCATTGTTAACTTGCGTCTCAGAGGCCTCTGGCAAAAGTCTCTGGTGAAGACGTGCGAAACTCACTCTGCAGGCAGTGTGGAACTGTGAGGGACTGAGGGTGAGCTCACCTCTCAGCAGTAAGATGATTTTGGACAAGGCGTTCAGCTACCTTCTCACGTATGGAACTTAGTATGTAGCACCAGTCTACCCCAGGAATTACTGGGAAATCGCTGGATTGAGCTTGGAGGCACTAGTCTTGTGTGCCGGGAGATTCCAGTTACCTCTCCCAACACTTCGGTGAAGCAGCGAGCCTAGGCCTTTTGGAAGCGAAAGGTAGCTGCAGGCAGGAGGTAGGGTTACAGGCCATAAGCTCAACTCTCAGAAGTGGGTATGCATGGGAGGCAGATGTCTGCTACCCACTCGGACATGCGAGTGGGAACCTAGCTACACTCTGATGAAGAAGGACTTTGGAAATCGCTGTATTCAACTCAGATACACGTGGGTTCAGGCACAACGATTCCACATGCTTTTCTCACAACCTTTCCCTGCCACTAACATGAGGACGTTAGCAGCTCCTTCTACAGTCAAGCAGGATACGGGAGGGTTGTGCCCTGTCCTTAGCTCTCACAGGGAAGCTTGCCTTTAAGCCACCTGTCAACTAGCTGCATTCTTATGGCAGGGTGAAGGTAGCAGTATTCTGAGACAGGAGGTTCCCAGATTACCACTCTACTGCACCTGGAGATACCGTCCAGGTCTGCATTGTTAACTTGCGTCTCAGAGGCCTCTGGCAAAAGTCTCTGGTGAAGACGTGGGAAACTCAGTCTGCAGGCAGTGTGGAACTGTGAGGGACTGAGGGTGAGCTCAACTCTCAGCAGTAAGATGATTTTGGACAAGGCGTTCAGCTACCTTCTCACATATGGAACTTAGAATGTAGCACCAGTCTACCCCAGGAATTACTGGGAAATCGCTGGATTGAGCTTGGAGGCACTAGTCTTGTGTGCCGGCAGATTCCAGTTACCTCTCCCAACACTTCGGTGAAGCAGCGAGCCTAGGCCTTTTGGAAGCGAAAGGTAGCTGCAGGCAGGAGGTAGGGTTACAGGCCATAAGCTCAACTCTCAGAAGTGGGTATGCATGGGAGGCAGATGTCTGCTACCCACTCGGACATGCGAGTGGGAACCTAGCTACACTCTGATGAAGAAGGACTTTGGAAATCGCTGTATTCAACTCAGATACACGTGGGTTCAGGCACAACGATTCCACATGCTTTTCTCACAACCTTTCCCTGCCACTAACATGAGGACGTTAGCAGCTCCTTCTACAGTCAAGCAGGATACGGGAGGGTTGTGCCCTGTCCTTAGCTCTCACAGGGAAGCTTGCCTTTAAGCCACCTGTCAACTAGCTGCATTCTTATGGCAGGGTGAAGGTAGCAGTATTCTGAGACAGGAGGTTCCCAGATTACCACTCTACTGCACCTGGAGATACCCTCCAGGTCTGCATTGTTAACTTGCGTCTCAGAGGCCTCTGGCAAAAGTCTCTGGTGAAGACGTGGGAAACTCACTCTGCAGGCAGTGTGGAACTGTGAGGGACTGAGGGTGAGCTCAACTCTCAGCACTAAGATGATTTTGGACAAGGCGTTCAGCTACCTTCTCACATATGGAACTTAGAATGTAGCACCAGTCTACCCCAGGAATTACTGGGAAATCGCTGGATTGAGCTTGGAGGCACTAGTCTTGTGTGCCGGGAGATTCCAGTTACCTCTCCCAACACTTCGGTGAAGCAGCGAGCCTAGGCCTTTTGGAAGCGAAAGGTAGCTGCAGGCAGGAGGTAGGGTTACAGGCCATAAGCTCAACTCTCAGAAGTGGGTATGCATGGGAGGCAGATGTCTGTTACCCACTCGGACATGCGAGTGGGAACCTAGCTACACTCTGATGAAGAAGGACTTTGGAAATCGCTGTATTCAACTCACATACACGTGGGTTCAGGCACAATGATTCCACATGCTTTTCTCACAACCTTTCCCTGCCACTAACATGAGGACGTTAGCAGCTCCTTCTACAGTCAAGCAGGAAGCGGGAGGGTTGTGCCCTGTCCTCAGCTCTCACAGGGAAGCATGCTTTGAAGCCACCTGTCAACTAGCTGCATTCTTATGGCAGGGTGAAGGTAGCAGTATTCTGAGACAGGAGGTTCCCAGATTACCACTCTACTGCACCTGGAGATACCGTCCAGGTCTGCATTGTTAACTTGCGTCTCAGAAGCCTCTGGCAAACGTCTCTGGTGAAGACGTGCGAAACTCACTCTGCAGGCAGTGTGGAACTGTGAGGGACTGAAGGTGAGCTCAACTCTCAGAAGTAAGATGTTTTTGGACAAGGCGTTCAACTACCTACTCACGTATGGAACTTAGTATGTAGCACCAGTCTACCCCAGGAATTACTAGGAAATCGCTTGATTGAGCTTGGAGGCACTCGTCTTGTGTGCCTGGAGATTCCAGTTACCTCTCCCAACACTTGCGTCAAGCAGCGAGCCTAGGCCTTTTGGAAGCGAAAGGTAGCGGCAGGCAGGATGTAGGGTTACAGGCCATGAGCTCAACTCTCAGAAGTGTGTATGCATGGGAGGCAGATGTCTGCTACCCACTCGGACATGGGAGTTGGAACCTAGCTACACTCCTATTGAAGAAGGATGTTGGAAATCGCTGTATTCAACTCAGATACACGGGAGTTCAGGCCCAATGCTTACACATGCTTTTCCACAACCTATCCCAGCCACTAACATAAGGAGGTTAGCAGGTACGTCTACAGTCAGGCAGGATGCGGGAGGGTTCTGCCCTGTCCTCAGCTCTCACAGGGAAGCATGCCTAGAAGCCAGCTCTCAACTAGCTGCATTCTTATGACAGTGTGAAGGTAGCAGTATTCTGAGTAAGGAGGTTCCCAGATTACCACTCTACTGCACCTGGAGATACCGTCCAGGTCTGCATTGTTAACTTGCGTCTCAGAGGCCTCTGGCAAAAGTCTCTGGTGAAGACGTGCGAAACTCACTCTGCAGGCAGTGTGGAACTGTGAGGGACTGAGGGTGAGCTCACCTCTCAGCAGTAAGATGATTTTGGACAAGGCGTTCAGCTACCTTCTCACATATGGAACTTAGTATGTAGCACCAGTCTACCCCAGGAATTACTGGGAAATCGCTGGATTGAGCTTGGAGGCACTAGTCTTGTGTGCCGGCAGATTCCAGTTACCTCTCCCAACACTTCGGTGAAGCAGCGAGCCTAGGCCTTTTGGAAGCGAAAGGTAGCTGCAGGCAGGAGGTACGGTTACAGGCCATAAGCTCAACTCTCAGAAGTGGGTATGCATGGGAGGCAGATGTCTGCTACCCACTCGGACATGCGAGTGGGAACCTAGCTACACTCTGATGAAGAAGGACTTTGGAAATCGCTGTATTCAACTCAGATACACGTGGGTTCAGGCACAACGATTCCACATGCTTTTCTCACAACCTTTCCCTGCCACTAACATGAGGACGTTAGCAGCTCCTTCTACAGTCAAGCAGGATACGGGAGGGTTGTGCCCTGTCCTTAGCTCTCACAGGGAAGCTTGCCTTTAAGCCACCTGTCAACTAGCTGCATTCTTATGGCAGGGTGAAGGTAGCAGTATTCTGAGACAGGAGGTTCCCAGATTACCACTCTACTGCACCTGGAGATACCCTCCAGGTCTGCATTGTTAACTTGCGTCTCAGAGGCCTCTGGCAAAAGTCTCTGGTGAAGACGTGCGAAACTCACTCTGCAGGCAGTGTGGAACTGTGAGGGACTGAGGGTGAGCTCAACTCTCAGCAGTAAGATGATTTTGGACAAGGCGTTCAGCTACCTTCTCACATTTGGAACTTAGAATGTAGCACCAGTCTACCCCAGGAATTACTGGGAAATCGCTGGATTGAGCTTGGAGGCACTAGTCTTGTGTGCCGGGAGATTCCAGTTACCTCTCCCAACGCTTCGGTGAAGCAGCGAGCCTAGGCCTTTTGGAAGCGAAAGGTAGCTGCAGGCAGGAGGTAGGGTTACAGGCCATAAGCTCAACTCTCAGAAGTGGGTATGCATGGGAGGCAGATGTCTGCTACCCACTCGGACATGCGAGTGGGAACCTAGCTACACTCTGATGAAGAAGGACTTTGGAAATCGCTGTATTCAACTCAGATACACGTGGGTTCAGGCACAACGATTCCACATGCTTTTCTCACAACCTTTCCCTGCCACTAACATGAGGACGTTAGCAGCTCCTTCTACAGTCAAGCAGGAAGCGGGAGGGTTGTGCCCTGTCCTCAGCTCTCACAGGGAAGCATGCCTTGAAGCCACCTGTCAACTAGCTGCATTCTTATGGCAGGGTGAAGGTAGCAGTATTCTGAGACAGGAGGTTCCCAGATTACCACTCTACTGCACCTGGAGATACCCTCCAGGTCTGCATTGTTAACTTGCGTCTCAGAAGCCTCTGGCAAACGTCTCTGGTGAAGACGTGCGAAACTCACTCTGCAGGCAGTGTGGAACTGTGAGGGACTGAAGGTGAGCTCAACTCTCAGAAGTAAGATGTTTTTGGACAAGGCGTTCAACTACCTACTCACGTATGGAACTTAGTATGTAGCACCAGTCTACCCCAGGAATTACTAGGAAATCGCTTGATTGAGCTTGGAGGCACTCGTCTTGTGTGCCGGGAGATTCCAGTTACCTCTCCCAACACTTGCGTCAAGCAGCGAGCCTAGGCCTTTTGGAAGTGAATGGTAGCGGCAGGCAGGATGTAGGGTTACAGGCCATGAGCTCAACTCTCAGAAGTGTGTATGCATGGGAGGCAGATGTCTGCTACCCACTCGGACATGGGAGTTGGAACCTAGCTACACTCCTATTGAAGAAGGATGTTGGAAATCGCTGTATTCAACTCAGATACACGGGAGTTCAGGCCCAATGCTTACACATGCTTTTCCACAACCTATCCCAGCCACTAACATAAGGAGGTTAGCAGGTACGTCTACAGTCAGGCAGGATGCGGGAGGGTTCTGCCCTGTCCTCAGCTCTCACAGGGAAGCATGCCTAGAAGCCAGCTCTCAACTAGCTGCATTCTTATGACAGTGTGAAGGTAGCAGTATTCTGAGTAAGGAGGTTCCCAGATTACCACTCTACTGCACCTGGAGATACCGTCCAGGTCTGCATTGTTAACTTGCGTCTCAGAGGCCTCTGGCAAAAGTCTCTGGTGAAGACGTGCGAAACTCACTCTGCAGGCAGTGTGGAACTGTGAGGGACTGAGGGTGAGCTCACCTCTCAGCACTAAGATCATTTTGGACAAGGCGTTCAGCTACCTTCTCACATATGGAACTTAGTATGTAGCACCAGTCTACCCCCGGAATTACTGGGAAATCGCTGGATTGAGCTTGGAGGCACTAGTCTTGTGTGCTGGCAGATTCCAGTTACCTCTCCCAACACTTCGGTGAAGCAGCGAACCTAGGCCTTTTGGAAGCGAAAGGTAGCTGCAGGCAGGAGGTAGGGTTACAGGCCATAAGCTAAACTCTCAGAAGTGGGTATGCATGGGAGGCAGATGTCTGCTACCCACTCGGACATGCGAGTGGGAACCTAGCTACACTCTGATGAAGAAGGACTTTGGAAATCGCTGTATTCAACTCAGATACACGTGGGTTCAGGCACAACGATTCCACATGCTTTTCTCACAACCTTTCCGTGCCACTAACATGAGAACGTTAGCAGCTCCTTCTACAGTCAAGCAGGATACGGGAGGGTTGTGCCCTGTCCTTAGCTCTCACAGGGAAGCTTGCCTTTAAGCCACCTGTCAACTAGCTGCATTCTTATGGCAGGGTGAAGGTAGCAGTATTCTGAGACAGGAGGTTCCCAGATTACCACTCTACTGCACCTGGAGATACCCTCCAGGTCTGCATTGTTAACTTGCGTCTCAGAGGCCTCTGGCAAAAGTCTCTGGTGAAGACGTGGGAAACTCACTCTGCAGGCAGTGTGGAACTGTGAGGGACTGAGGGTGAGCTCAACTCTCAGCAGTAAGATGATTTTGGACAAGGCGTTCAGCTACCTTCTCACATATGGTACTTAGAATGTAGCACCAGTCTACCCCAGGAATTACTGGGAAATCGCTGGATTGAGCTTGGAGGCACTAGTCTTGTGTGCCGGGAGATTCCAGTTACCTCTCCCAACGCTTCGGTGAAGCAGCGAGCCTAGGCCTTTTGGAAGCGAAAGGTAGCTGCAGGCAGGAGGTAGGGTTACAGGCCATAAGCTCAACTCTCAGAAGTGGGTATGCATGGGAGGCAGATGTCTGCTACCCACTCGGACATGCGAGTGGGAACCTAGCTACACTCTGATGAAGAAGGACTTTGGAAATCCCTGTATTCAACTCAGATACACGTGGGTTCAGGCACAACGATTCCACATGCTTTTCTCACAACCTTTCCCTGCCACTAACATGAGGACGTTAGCAGCTCCTTCTACAGTCAAGCAGGAAGCGGGAGGGTTGTGCCCTGTCCTCAGCTCTCACAGGGAAGCATGCCTTGAAGCCACCTGTCAACTAGCTGCATTCTTATGGCAGGGTGAAGGTAGCAGTATTCTGAGACAGGAGGTTCCCAGATTACCACTCTACTGCACCTGGAGATACCCTCCAGGTCTGCATTGTTAACTTGCGTCTCAGAAGCCTCTGGCAAACGTCTCTGGTGAAGACGTGCGAAACTCACTCTGCAGGCAGTGTGGAACTGTGAGGGACTGAAGGTGAGCTCAACTCTCAGAAGTAAGATGTTTTTGGACAAGGCGTTCAACTACCTACTCACGTATGGAACTTAGTATGTAGCACCAGTCTACCCCAGGAATTACTAGGAAATCGCTTGATTGAGCTTGGAGGCACTCGTCTTGTGTGCCGGGAGATTCCAGTTACCTCTCCCAACACTTGCGTCAAGCAGCGAGCCTAGGCCTTTTGGAAGCGAATGGTAGCGGCAGGCAGGATGTAGGGTTACAGGCCATGAGCTCAACTCTCAGAAGTGTGTATGCATGGGAGGCAGATGTCTGCTACCCACTCGGACATGGGAGTTGGAACCTAGCTACACTCCTATTGAAGAAGGATGTTGGAAATCGCTGTATTCAACTCAGATACACGGGAGTTCAGGCCCAATGCTTACACATGCTTTTCCACAACCTATCCCAGCCACTAACATAAGGAGGTTAGCAGGTACGTCTACAGTCAGGCAGGATGCGGGAGGGTTCTGCCCTGTCCTCAGCTCTCACAGGGCAGCATGCCTAGAAGCCAGCTCTCAACTAGCTGCATTCTTATGACAGTGTGAAGGTAGCAGTATTCTGAGTAAGGAGGTTCCCAGATTACCACTCTCCGGCACCTGGAGATACCGTCCAGGTCTGCATTGTTAACTTGCGTCTCAGAGGCCTCTGGCAAAAGTCTCTGGTGAAGACGTGGGAAACTCACTCTGCAGGCAGTGTGGAACTGTGAGGGACTGAGGGTGAGCTCACCTCTCAGTAGTAAGATGATTTTGGACAAGGCGTTCAGCTACCTTCTCACATATGGAACTTAGTATGTAGCACCAGTCTACCCCCGGAATTACTGGGAAATCGCTGGATTGAGCTTGGAGGCACTAGTCTTGTGTGCCGGCATATTCCAGTTACCTCTCCCAACACTTCGGTGAAGCAGCGAGCCTAGGCCTTTTGGAAGCGAAAGGTAGCTGCAGGCAGGAGGTAGGGTTACAGGCCATAAGCTCAAGTCTCAGAAGTGGGTATGCATGGGAGGCAGATGTCTGCTACCCACTCGGACATGCGAGTGGGAACCTAGCTACACTCTGATGAAGAAGGACTTTGGAAAACGCTGTATTCAACTCAGATACACGTGGGTTCAGGCACAACGATTCCACATGCTTTTCTCACAACCTTTCCGTGCCACTAACATGAGGACGTTAGCAGCTCCTTGTACAGTCAAGCAGGATACGGGAGGGTTGTGCCCTGTCCTCAGCTCTCACAGGGAAGCATGCCTTGAAGCCACCTGTCAACTAGCTGCATTCTTATGGCAGGGTGAAGGTAGCAGTATTCTGAGACAGGAGGTTCCCAGATTACCACTCTACTGCACCTGGAGATACCCTCCAGGTTTGCATTGTTAACTTGCGTCTCAGAAGCCTCTGGCAAAAGTCTCTGGTGAAGACGTGCGAAACTCACTCTGCAGGCAGTGTGGAACTGTGAGGGACTGAAGGTGAGCTCAACTCTCAGAAGTAAGATGTTTTTGGACAAGGCGTTCAACTACCTACTCACGTATGGAACTTAGTATGTAGCACCAGTCTACCCCAGGAATTACTAGGAAATCGCTTGATTGAGCTTGGAGGCACTCGTCTTGTGTGCCGGGAGATTCCAGTTACCTCTCCCAACACTTGCGTCAAGCAGCGAGCCTAGGCCTTTTGGAAGCGAAAGGTAGCGGCAGGCAGGATGTAGGGTTACAGGCCATGAGCTCAACTCTCAGAAGTGTGTATGCATGGGAGGCAGATGTCTGCTACCCACTCGGACATGGGAGTTGGAACCTAGCTACACTCCTATTGAAGAAGGATGTTGGAAATCGCTGTATTCAACTCAGATACACGGGAGTTCAGGCCCAATGCTTACACATGCTTTTCCACAACCTATCCCAGCCACTAACATAAGGAGGTTAGCAGGTACGTCTACAGTCAGGCAGGATGCGGGAGGGTTCTGCCCTGTCCTCAGCTCTCACAGGGAAGCATGCCTAGAAGCCAGCTCTCAACTAGCTGCATTCTTATGACAGGGTGAAGGTAGCAGTATT
This sequence comes from Canis lupus baileyi, assembly GCF_048164855.1. Taxonomy (NCBI): domain Eukaryota; kingdom Metazoa; phylum Chordata; class Mammalia; order Carnivora; family Canidae; genus Canis; species Canis lupus. The sequence goes on along the minus strand of NC_132848.1, from coordinate 555,702 downwards.
CTGAGTAAGGAGGTTCCCAGATTACCACTCTACTGCACCTGGAGATACCGTCCAGGTCTGCATTGTTAACTTGCGTCTCAGAGGCCTCTGGCAAAAGTCTCTGGTGAAGACGTGGGAAACTCACTCTGCAGGCAGTGTGGAACTGTGAGGGACTGAGGGTGAGCTCACCTCTCAGCAGTAAGATGATTTTGGACAAGGCGTTCAGCTACCTTCTCACGTATGGAAGTTAGTATGTAGCACCAGTCTACCCCAGGAATTACTGGGAAATCGCTGGATTGAGCTTGGAGGCACTAGTCTTGTGTGCCGGCAGATTCTAGTTACCTCTCCCAACACTTCGGTGAAGCAGCGAGCCTAGGCCTTTTGGAAGCGAAAGGTAGCTGCAGGCAGGAGGTAGGGTTACAGGCCATAAGCTCAACTCTCAGAAGTGGGTATGCATGGGAGGCAGATGTCTGCTACCCACTCGGACATGCGAGTGGGAACCTAGCTACACTCTGATGAAGAAGGACTTTGGAAATCGCTGTATTCAACTCAGATACACGTGGGTTCAGGCACAACGATTCCACATGCTTTTCTCACAACCTTTCCCTGCCACTAACATGAGGACGTTAGCAGTTCCTTCTACAGTCAAGCAGGAAGCGGGAGGGTTGTGCCCTGTCCTCAGCTCTCACAGGGAAGCATGCCTTGAAGCCACCTGTCAACTAGCTGCATTCTTATGGCAGGATGAGGGTAGCAGTATTCTGAGACAGGAGGTTCCCAGATTACCACTCTACTGCACCTGGAGATACCCTCCAGGTCTGCATTGTTAACTTGCGTCTCAGAGGCCTCTGGCAAAAGTCTCTGGTGAAGACGTGGGAAACTCACTCTGCAGGCAGTGTGGAACTGTGAGGGACTGAGGGTGAGCTCAACTCTCAGCAGTAAGATGATTTTGGACAAGGCGTTCAGCTACCTTCTCACATATGGAACTTAGAATGTAGCACCAGTCTACCCCAGGAATTACTGGGAAATCGCTGGATTGAGCTTGGAGGCACTAGTCTTGTGTGCCGGGAGATTCCACTTACCTCTCCCAACGCTTCGGTGAAGCAGCGAGCCTAGGCCTTTTGGAAGCGAAAGGTAGCTGCAGGCAGGAGGTAGGGTTACAGGCCATAAGCTCAACTCTCAGAAGTGGGTATGCATGGGAGGCAGATGTCTGCTACCCACTCGGACATGCGAGTGGGAACCTAGCTACACTCTGATGAAGAAGGACTTTGGAAATCGCTGTATTCAACTCAGATACACGTGGGTTCAGGCACAACGATTCCACATGCTTTTCTCACAACCTTTCCCTGCCACTAACATGAGGACGTTAGCAGCTCCTTCTACAGTCAAGCAGGAAGCGGGAGGGTTGTGCCCTGTCCTCAGCTCTCACAGGGAAGCATGCCTTGAAGCCACCTGTCAACTAGCTGCATTCTTATGGCAGGGTGAAGGTAGCAGTATTCTGAGTAAGGAGGTTCCCAGATTACCACTAGACTGCACCTGGAGATACCCTCCAGGTCTGCATTGTTAACTTGCGTCTCAGAAGCCTCTGGCAAACGTCTCTGGTGAAGACGTGCGAAACTCACTCTGCAGGCAGTGTGGAACTGTGAGGGACTGAAGGTGAGCTCAACTCTCAGAAGTAAGATGTTTTTGGACAAGGCGTTCAACTACCTAATCACGTATGGAACTTAGTATGTAGCACCAGTCTACCCCAGGAATTACTAGGAAATCGCTTGATTGAGCTTGGAGGCACTCGTCTTGTGTGCCGGGAGATTCCAGTTACCTCTCCCAACACTTGCGTCAAGCAGCGAGCCTAGGCCTTTTGGAAGCGAAAGGTAGCGGCAGGCAGGATGTAGGGTTACAGGCCATGAGCTCAACTCTCAGAAGTGTGTATGCATGGGAGGCAGATGTCTGCTACCCACTCGGACATGCGAGTGGGAACCTAGCTACACTCCTATTGAAGAAGGATGTTGGAAATCGCTGTATTCAACTCAGATACACGGGAGTTCAGGCCCAATGCTTACACATGCTTTTCCACAACCTATCCCAGCCACTAACATAAGGAGGTTAGCAGGTACGTCTACAGTCAGGCAGGATGCGGGAGTGTTCTGCCCTGTCCTCAGCTCTCACAGGGAAGCATGCCTAGAAGCCAGCTCTCAACTAGCTGCATTCTTATGACAGTGTGAAGGTAGCAGTATTCTGAGTAAGGAGGTTCCCAGATTACCACTCTACTGCACCTGGAGATACCGTCCAGGTCTGCATTGTTAACTTGCGTCTCAGAGGCCTCTGGCAAAAGTCTCTGGTGAAGACGTGCGAAACTCACTCTGCAGGCAGTGTGGAACTGTGAGGGACTGAGGGTGAGCTCACCTCTCAGCAGTAAGATGATTTTGGACAAGGCGTTCAGCTACCTTCTCACATATGGAACTTAGTATGTAGCACCAGTCTACCCCAGGAATTACTGGGAAATCGCTGGATTGAGCTTGGAGGCACTAGTCTTGTGTGCCGGCAGATTCCAGTTACCTCTCCCAACACTTCGGTGAAGCAGCGAGCCTAGGCCTTTTGGAAGCGAAAGGTAGCTGCAGGCAGGATGTAGGGTTACAGGCCATAAGCTCAACTCTCAGAAGTGGGTATGCATGGGAGGCAGATGTCTGCTACCCACTCGGACATGCGAGTGGGAACCTAGCTACACTCTGATGAAGAAGGACTTTGGAAATCGCTGTATTCAACTCAGATACACGTGGGTTCAGGCACAACGATTCCACATGCTTTTCTCACAACCTTTCCCTGCCACTAACATGAGGACGTTAGCAGCTCCTTCTACAGTCAAGCAGGAAGCGGGAGGGTTGTGCCCTGTCCTCAGCTCTCACAGGGAAGCATGCCTTGAAGCCACCTGTCAACTAGCTGCATTCTTATGGCAGGGTGAAGGTAGCAGTATTCTGAGACAGGAGGTTCCCAGATTACCACTCTACTGCACCTGGAGATACCCTCCAGGTCTGCATTGTTAACTTGCGTCTCAGAAGCCTCTGGCAAACGTCTCTGGTGAAGACGTGCGAAACTCACTCTGCAGGCAGTGTGGAACTGTGAGGGACTGAAGGTGAGCTCAACTCTCAGAAGTAAGATGTTTTTGGACAAGGCGTTCAACTACCTACTCACGTATGGAACTTAGTATGTAGCACCAGTCTACCCCAGGAATTACCTGGAAATCGCTTGATTGAGCTTGGAGGCACTCGTCTTGTGTGCCGGGAGATTCCAGTTACCTCTCCCAACACTTGCGTCAAGCAGCGAGCCTAGGCCTTTTGGAAGCGAAAGGTAGCGGCAGGCAGGATGTAGGGTTACAGGCCATGAGCTCAACTCTCAGAAGTGTGTATGCATGGGAGGCAGATGTCTGCTACCCACTCGGACATGGGAGTTGGAACCTAGCTACACTCCTATTGAAGAAGGATGTTGGAAATCGCTGTATTCAACTCAGATACACGGGAGTTCAGGCCCAATGCTTACACATGCTTTTCTCACAACCTTTCCCTGCCACTAACATGAGGACGTTAGCAGCTCCTTCTACAGTCAAGCAGGATACGGGAGGGTTGTGCCCTGTCCTTAGCTCTCACAGGGAAGCTTGCCTTTAAGCCACCTGTCAACTAGCTGCATTCTTATGGCAGGGTGAAGGTAGCAGTATTCTGAGACAGGAGGTTCCCAGATTACCACTCTACTGCACCTGGAGATACCCTCCAGGTCTGCATTGTTAACTTGCGTCTCAGAGGCCTCTGGCAAAAGTCTCTGGTGAAGACATGGGAAACTCACTCTGCAGGCAGTGTGGAACTGTGAGGACTGAGGGTGAGCTCAACTCTCAGCACTAAGATGATTTTGGACAAGGCGTTCAGCTACCTTCTCACATATGGAACTTAGAATGTAGCACCAGTCTACCCCAGGAATTACTGGGAAATCGCTGGATTGAGCTTGGAGGCACTAGTCTTGTGTGCCGGGAGATTCCAGGTACCTCTCCCAACGCTTCGGTGAAGCAGCGAGCCTAGGCCTTTTGGAAGCGAAAGGTAGCTGCAGGCAGGAGGTAGGGTTACAGGCCATAAGCTCAACTCTCAGAAGTGGGTATGCATGGGAGGCAGATGTCTGCTACCCACTCGGACATGCGAGTGGGAACCTAGCTACACTCTGATGAAGAAGGACTTTGGAAATCGCTGTATTCAACTCAGATACACGTGGGTTCAGGCACAACGATTCCACATGCTTTTCTCACAACCTTTCCCTGCCACTAACATGAGGACGTTAGCAGCTCCTTCTACAGTCAAGCAGGAAGCGGGAGGGTTGTGCCCTGTCCTCAGCTCTCACAGGGAAGCATGCCTTGAAGCCACCTGTCAACTAGCTGCATTCTTATGGCAGGGTGAAGGTAGCAGTATTCTGAGACAGGAGGTTCCCAGATTACCACTCTACTGCACCTGGAGATACCGTCCAGGTCTGCATTGTTAACTTGCGTCTCAGAAGCCTCTGGCAAACGTCTCTGGTGAAGACGTGCGAAACTCACTCTGCAGGCAGTGTGGAACTGTGAGGGACTGAAGGTGAGCTCAACTCTCAGAAGTAAGATGTTTTTGGACAAGGCGTTCAACTACCTACTCACGTATGGAACTTAGTATGTAGCACCAGTCTACCCCAGGAATTACTAGGAAATCGCTTCATTGAGCTTGGAGGCACTAGTCTTGTGTGCCGGGAGATTCCATTTACCTCTCCCAACACTTGCGTCAAGCAGCGAGCCTAGGCCTTTTGGAAGCGAAAGGTAGCGGCAGGCAGGATGTAGGGTTACAGGCCATGAGCTCAACTCTCAGAAGTGTGTATGCATGGGAGGCAGATGTCTGCTACCCACTCGGACATGGGAGTTGGAACCTAGCTACACTCCTATTGAAGAAGGATGTTGGAAATCGCTGTATTCAACTCAGATACACGGGAGTTCAGGCCCAATGCTTACACATGCTTTTCCACAACCTATCCCAGCCACTAACATAAGGAGGTTAGCAGGTACGTCTACAGTCAGGCAGGATGCGGGAGGGTTCTGCCCTGTCCTCAGCTCTCACAGGGAAGCATGCCTAGAAGCCAGCTCTCAACTAGCTGCATTCTTATGACAGTGTGAAGGTAGCAGTATTCTGAGTAAGGAGGTTCCCAGATTACCACTCTACTGCACCTGGAGATACCGTCCAGGTCTGCATTGTTAACTTGCGTCTCAGAGGCCTCTGGCAAAAGTCTCTGGTGAAGACGTGCGAAACTCACTCTGCAGGCAGTGTGGAACTGTGAGGGACTGAGGGTGAGCTCACCTCTCAGCAGTAAGATGATTTTGGACAAGGCGTTCAGCTACCTTCTCACATATGGAACTTAGTATGTAGCACCAGTCTACCCCAGGAATTACTGGGAAATCGCTGGATTGAGCTTGGAGGCACTAGTCTTGTGTGCCGGGAGATTCCAGTTACCTCTCCCAACACTTCGGTGAAGCAGCGAGCCTAGGCCTTTTGGAAGCGAAAGGTAGCTGCAGGCAGGAGGTAGGGTTACAGGCCGTAAGCTCAACTCTCAGAAGTGGGTATGCATGGGAGGCAGATGTCTGCTACCCACTCGGACATGCGAGTGGGAACCTAGCTACACTCTGATGAAGAAGGACTTTGGAAATCGCTGTATTCAACTCAGATACACGTGGGTTCAGGCACAACGATTCCACATGCTTTTCTCACAACCTTTCCCTGCCACTAACATGAGGACGTTAGCAGCTCCTTCTACAGTCAAGCAGGATACGGGAGGGTTGTGCCCTGTCCTTAGCTCTCACAGGGAAGCTTGCCTTTAAGCCACCTGTCAACTAGCTGCATTCTTATGGCAGGGTGCAGGTAGCAGTATTCTGAGACAGGAGGTTCCCAGATTACCACTCTACTGCACCTGGAGATACCCTCCAGGTCTGCATTGTTAACTTGCGTCTCAGAGGCCTCTGGCAAAAGTCTCTGGTGAAGACGTGGGAAACTCACTCTGCAGGCAGTGTGGAACTGTGAGGGACTGAGGGTGAGCTCAACTCTCAGCACTAAGATGATTTTGGACAAGGCGTTCAGCTACCTTCTCACATATGGAACTTAGAATGTAGCACCAGTCTACCCCAGGAATTACTGGGAAATCGCTGGATTGAGCTTGGAGGCACTAGTCTTGTGTGCTGGGAGATTCCAGTTACCTCTCCCAACGCTTCGGTGAAGCAGCGAGCCTAGGCCTTTTGGAAGCGAAAGGTAGCTGCAGGCAGGAGGTAGGGTTACAGGCCATAAGCTCAACTCTCAGAAGTGGGTATGCATGGGAGGCAGATGTCTGCTACCCACTCGGACATGCGAGTGGGAACCTAGCTACACTCTGATGAAGAAGGACTTTGGAAATCGCTGTATTCAACTCAGATACACGTGGGTTCAGGCACAACGATTCCACATGCTTTTCTCACAACCTTTCCCTGCCACTAACATGAGGACGTTAGCAGCTCCTTCTACAGTCAAGCAGGAAGCGGGAGGGTTGTGCCCTGTCCTCAGCTCTCACAGGGAAGCATGCCTTGAAGCCACCTGTCAACTAGCTGCATTCTTATGGCAGGGTGAAGGTAGCAGTATTCTGAGACAGGAGGTTCCCAGATTACCACTCTACTGCACCTGGAGATACCGTCCAGGTCTGCATTGTTAACTTGCGTCTCAGAGGCCTCTTGCAAATGTCTCTGGTGAAGACGTGCGAAACTCACTCTGCAGGCAGTGTGGAACTGTGAGGGACTGAGGGTGAGCTCAACTCTCAGCAGTAAGATGATTTTGGACAAGGCGTTCAGCTACCTTCTCACATATGGAACTTAGAATGTAGCACCAGTCTACCCCAGGAATTACTGGGAAATCGCTGGATTGAGCTTGGAGGCACTAGTCTTGTGTGCCGGGAGATTCCAGTTACCTCTCCCAACGCTTCGGTGAAGCAGCGAGCCTAGGCCTTTTGGAAGCGAAAGGTAGCTGCAGGCAGGAGGTAGGGTTACAGGCCATAAGCTCAACTCTCAGAAGTGGGTATGCATGGGAGGCAGATGTCTGCTACCCACTCGGACATGCGAGTGGGAACCTAGCTACACTCTGATGAAGAAGGACTTTGGAAATCGCTGTATTCAACTCAGATACACGTGGGTTCAGGCACAACGATTCCACATGCTTTTCTCACAACCTTTCCCTGCCACTAACATGAGGACGTTAGCAGCTCCTTCTACAGTCAAGCAGGATACGGGTGGGTTGTGCCCTGTCCTCAGCTCTCACAGGGAAGCATGCCTTGAAGCCACCTGTCAACTAGCTGCATTCTTATGGCAGGGTGAAGGTAGCAGTATTCTGAGACAGGAGGTTCCCAGATTACCACTCTACTGCACCTGGAGATACCCTCCAGGTCTGCATTGTTAACTTGCGTCTCAGAGGCCTCTGGCAAAAGTCTCTGGTGAAGACGTGGGAAACTCACTCTGCAGGCAGTGTGGAACTGTGAGGGACTGAGGGTGAGCTCAACTCTCAGCACTAAGATGATTTTGGACAAGGCGTTCAGCTACCTTCTCACATATGGAACTTAGAATGTAGCACCAGTCTACCCCAGGAATTACTGGGAAATCGCTGGATTGAGCTTGGAGGCACTAGTCTTGTGTGCCGGGAGATTCCAGTTACCTCTCCCAACGCTTCGGTGAAGCAGCGAGCCTAGGCCTTTTGGAAGCGAAAGGTAGCTGCAGGCAGGAGGTAGGGTTACAGGCCATAAGCTCAACTCTCAGAAGTGGGTATGCATGGGAGGCAGATGTCTGCTACCCACTCGGACATGCGAGTGGGAACCTAGCTACACTCTGATGAAGAAGGACTTTGGAAATCGCTGTATTCAACTCAGATACACGTGGGTTCAGGCACAACGATTCCACATGCTTTTCTCACAACCTTTCCCTGCCCCTAACATGAGGACGTTAGCAGCTCCTTCTACAGTCAAGCAGGAAGCGGGAGGGTTGTGCCCTGTCCTCAGCTCTCACAGGGAAGCATGCCTTGAAGCCACCTGTCAACTAGCTGCATTCTTATGGCAGGGTGAAGGTAGCAGTATTCTGAGACAGGAGGTTCCCAGATTACCACTCTACTGCACCTGGAGATACCGTCCAGGTCTGCATTGTTAACTTGCGTCTCAGAAGCCTCTGGCAAACGTCTCTGGTGAAGACGTGCGAAACTCACTCTGCAGGCAGTGTGGAACTGTGAGGGACTGAAGGTGAGCTCAACTCTCAGAAGTAAGATGTTTTTGGACAAGGCGTTCAACTACCTACTCACGTATGGAACTTAGTATGTAGCACCAGTCTACCCCAGGAATTACTAGGAAATCGCTTCATTGAGCTTGGAGGCACTAGTCTTGTGTGCCGGGAGATTCCATTTACCTCTCCCAACACTTGCGTCAAGCAGCGAACCTAGGCCTTTTGGAAGCGAAAGGTAGCGGCAGGCAGGATGTAGGGTTACAGGCCATGAGCTCAACTCTCAGAAGTGTGTATGCATGGGAGGCAGATGTCTGCTACCCACTCGGACATGGGAGTTGGAACCTAGCTACACTCCTATTGAAGAAGGATGTTGGAAATCGCTGTATTCAACTCAGATACACGGGAGTTCAGGCCCAATGCTTACACATGCTTTTCCACAACCTATCCCAGCCACTAACATAAGGAGGTTAGCAGGTACGTCTACAGTCAGGCAGGATGCGGGAGGGTTCTGCCCTGTCCTCAGCTCTCACAGGGAAGCATGCCTAGAAGCCAGCTCTCAACTAGCTGCATTCTTATGACAGTGTGAAGGTAGCTGTATTCTGAGTAAGGAGGTTCCCAGATTACCACTCTACTGCACCTGGAGATACCGTCCAGGTCTGCATTGTTAACTTGCGTCTCAGAGGCCTCTGGCAAAAGTCTCTGGTGAAGACGTGCGAAACTCACTCTGCAGGCAGTGTGGAACTGTGAGGGACTGAGGGTGAGCTCACCTCTCAGCAGTAAGATGATTTTGGACAAGGCGTTCAGCTACCTTCTCACATATGGAACTTAGTATGTAGCACCAGTCTACCCCAGGAATTACTGGGAAATCGCTGGATTGAGCTTGGAGGCACTAGTCTTGTGTGCCGGGAGATTCCAGTTACCTCTCCCAACACTTCGGTGAAGCAGCGAGCCTAGGCCTTTTGGAAGCGAAAGGTAGCTGCAGGCAGGAGGTAGGGTTACAGGCCGTAAGCTCAACTCTCAGAAGTGGGTATGCATGGGAGGCAGATGTCTGCTACCCACTCGGACATGCGAGTGGGAACCTAGCTACACTCTGATGAAGAAGGACTTTGGAAATCGCTGTATTCAACTCAGATACACGTGGGTTCAGGCACAACGATTCCACATGCTTTTCTCACAACCTTTCCCTGCCACTAACATGAGGACGTTAGCAGCTCCTTCTACAGTCAAGCAGGATACGGGAGGGTTGTGCCCTGTCCTTAGCTCTCACAGGGAAGCTTGCCTTTAAGCCACCTGTCAACTAGCTGCATTCTTATGGCAGGGTGCAGGTAGCAGTATTCTGAGACAGGAGGTTCCCAGATTACCACTCTACTGCACCTGGAGATACCCTCCAGGTCTGCATTGTTAACTTGCGTCTCAGAGGCCTCTGGCAAAAGTCTCTGGTGAAGACGTGGGAAACTCACTCTGCAGGCAGTGTGGAACTGTGAGGGACTGAGGGTGAGCTCAACTCTCAGCACTAAGATGATTTTGGACAAGGCGTTCAGCTACCTTCTCACATATGGAACTTAGAATGTAGCACCAGTCTACCCCAGGAATTACTGGGAAATCGCTGGATTGAGCTTGGAGGCACTAGTCTTGTGTGCTGGGAGATTCCAGTTACCTCTCCCAACGCTTCGGTGAAGCAGCGAGCCTAGGCCTTTTGGAAGCGAAAGGTAGCTGCAGGCAGGAGGTAGGGTTACAGGCCATAAGCTCAACTCTCAGAAGTGGGTATGCATGGGAGGCAGATGTCTGCTACCCACTCGGACATGCGAGTGGGAACCTAGCTACACTCTGATGAAGAAGGACTTTGGAAATCGCTGTATTCAACTCAGATACACGTGGGTTCAGGCACAACGATTCCACATGCTTTTCTCACAACCTTTCCCTGCCACTAACATGAGGACGTTAGCAGCTCCTTCTACAGTCAAGCAGGAAGCGGGAGGGTTGTGCCCTGTCCTCAGCTCTCACAGGGAAGCATGCCTTGAAGCCACCTGTCAACTAGCTGCATTCTTATGGCAGGGTGAAGGTAGCAGTATTCTGAGACAGGAGGTTCCCAGATTACCACTCTACTGCACCTGGAGATACCGTCCAGGTCTGCATTGTTAACTTGCGTCTCAGAGGCCTCTTGCAAATGTCTCTGGTGAAGACGTGCGAAACTCACTCTGCAGGCAGTGTGGAACTGTGAGGGACTGAGGGTGAGCTCAACTCTCAGCAGTAAGATGATTTTGGACAAGGCGTTCAGCTACCTTCTCACATATGGAACTTAGAATGTAGCACCAGTCTACCCCAGGAATTACTGGGAAATCGCTGGATTGAGCTTGGAGGCACTAGTCTTGTGTGCCGGGAGATTCCAGTTACCTCTCCCAACGCTTCGGTGAAGCAGCGAGCCTAGGCCTTTTGGAAGCGAAAGGTAGCTGCAGGCAGGAGGTAGGGTTACAGGCCATAAGCTCAACTCTCAGAAGTGGGTATGCATGGGAGGCAGATGTCTGCTACCCACTCGGACATGCGAGTGGGAACCTAGCTACACTCTGATGAAGAAGGACTTTGGAAATCGCTGTATTCAACTCAGATACACGTGGGTTCAGGCACAACGATTCCACATGCTTTTCTCACAACCTTTCCCTGCCACTAACATGAGGACGTTAGCAGCTCCTTCTACAGTCAAGCAGGATACGGGTGGGTTGTGCCCTGTCCTCAGCTCTCACAGGGAAGCATGCCTTGAAGCCACCTGTCAACTAGCTGCATTCTTATGGCAGGGTGAAGGTAGCAGTATTCTGAGACAGGAGGTTCCCAGATTACCACTCTACTGCACCTGGAGATACCGTCCAGGTCTGCATTGTTAACTTGCGTCTCAGAGGCCTCTTGCAAATGTCTCTGGTGAAGACGTGCGAAACTCACTCTGCAGGCAGTGTGGAACTGTGAGGGACTGAGGGTGAGCTCAACTCTCAGCAGTAAGATGATTTTGGACAAGGCGTTCAGCTACCTTCTCACATATGGAACTTAGAATGTAGCACCAGTCTACCCCAGGAATTACTGGGAAATCGCTGGATTGAGCTTGGAGGCACTAGTCTTGTGTGCCGGGAGATTCCAGTTACCTCTCCCAACGCTTCGGTGAAGCAGCGAGCCTAGGCCTTTTGGAAGCGAAAGGTAGCTGCAGGCAGGAGGTAGGGTTACAGGCCATAAGCTCAACTCTCAGAAGTGGGTATGCATGGGAGGCAGATGTCTGCTACCCACTCGGACATGCGAGTGGGAACCTAGCTACACTCTGATGAAGAAGGACTTTGGAAATCGCTGTATTCAACTCAGATACACGTGGGTTCAGGCACAACGATTCCACATGCTTTTCTCACAACCTTTCCCTGCCACTAACATGAGGACGTTAGCAGCTCCTTCTACAGTCAAGCAGGATACGGGTGGGTTGTGCCCTGTCCTCAGCTCTCACAGGGAAGCATGCCTTGAAGCCACCTGTCAACTAGCTGCATTCTTATGGCAGGGTGAAGGTAGCAGTATTCTGAGACAGGAGGTTCCCAGATTACCACTAGACTGCACCTGGAGATACCGTCCAGGTCTGCATTGTTAACTTACGTCTCAGAAGCCTCTGGCAAACGTCTCTGGTGAAGACGTGCGAAACTCACTCTGCAGGCAGTGTGGAACTGTGAGGGACTGAAGGTGAGCTCAACTCTCAGAAGTAAGATGTTTTTGGACAAGGCGTTCAACTACCTACTCACGTATGGAACTTAGTATGTAGCACCAGTCTACCCCAGGAATTACTAGGAAATCGCTTGATTGAGCTTGGAGGCACTCGTCTTGTGTGCCGGGAGATTCCAGTTACCTCTCCCAACACTTGCGTCAAGCAGCGAGCCTAGGCCTTTTGGAAGCGAAAGGTAGCGGCAGGCAGGATGTAGGGTTACAGGCCATGAGCTCAACTCTCAGAAGTGTGTATGCATGGGAGGCAGATGTCTGCTACCCACTCGGACATGGGAGTTGGAACCTAGCTACACTCCTATTGAAGAAGGATGTTGGAAATCGCTGTATTCAACTCAGATACACGGGAGTTCAGGCCCAATGCTTACACATGCTTTTCCACAACCTATCCCAGCCACTAACATAAGGAGGTTAGCAGGTACGTCTACAGTCAGGCAGGATGCGGGAGGGTTCTGCCCTGTCCTCAGCTCTCACAGGGAAGCATGCCTAGAAGCCAGCTCTCAACTAGCTGCATTCTTATGACAGTGTGAAGGTAGCAGTATTCTGAGTAAGGAGGTTCCCAGATTACCACTCTACTGCACCTGGAGATACCGTCCAGGTCTGCATTGTTAACTTGCGTCTCAGAGGCCTCTGGCAAAAGTCTCTGGTGAAGACGTGCGAAACTCACTCTGCAGGCAGTGTGGAACTGTGAGGGACTGAGGGTGAGCTCACCTCTCAGCAGTAAGATGATTTTGGACAAGGCGTTCAGCTACCTTCTCACATATGGAACTTAGTATGTAGCACCAGTCTACCCCAGGAATTACTGGGAAATCGCTGGATTGAGCTTGGAGGCACTAGTCTTGTGTGCCGGCAGATTCCAGTTACCTCTCCCAACACTTCGGTGAAGCAGCGAGCCTAGGCCTTTTGGAAGCGAAAGGTAGCTGCAGGCAGGAGGTAGGGTTACAGGCCATAAGCTCAACTCTCAGAAGTGGGTATGCATGGGAGGCAGATGTCTGCTACCCACTCGGACATGCGAGTGGGAACCTAGCTACACTCTGATGAAGAAGGACTTTGGAAATCGCTGTATTCAACTCAGATACACGTGGGTTCAGGCACAACGATTCCACATGCTTTTCTCACAACCTTTCCGTGCCACTAACATGAGGACGTTAGCAGCTCCTTCTACAGTCAAGCAGGATACGGGAGGGTTGTGCCCTGCCCTTAGCTCTCACAGGGAAGCTTGCCTTTAAGCCACCTGTCAACTAGCTGCATTCTTATGGCAGGGTGAAGGTAGCAGTATTCTGAGACAGGAGGTTCCCAGATTACCACTCTACTGCACCTGGAGATACCCTCCAGGTCTGCATTGTTAACTTGCGTCTCAGAGGCCTCTTGCAAAAGTCTCTGGTGAAGACGTGCGAAACTCACTCTGCAGGCAGTGTGGAACTGTGAGGGACTGAGGGTGAGCTCAACTCTCAGCAGTAAGATGATTTTGGACAAGGCGTTCAGCTACCTTCTCACATATGGAACTTAGAATGTAGCACCAGTCTACCCCAGGAATTACTGGGAAATCGCTGGATTGAGCTTGGAGGCACTAGTCTTGTGTGCCGGGAGATTCCAGTTACCTCTCCCAACGCTTCGGTGAAGCAGCGAGCCTAGGCCTTTTGGAAGCGAAAGGTAGCTGCAGGCAGGAGGTAGGGTTACAGGCCATAAGCTCAACTCTCAGAAGTGGGTATGCATGGGAGGCAGATGTCTGCTACCCACTCGGACATGCGAGTGGGAACCTAGCTACACTCTGATGAAGAAGGACTTTGGAAATCGCTGTATTCAACTCAGATACACGTGGGTTCAGGCACAACGATTCCACATGCTTTTCTCACAACCTTTCCCTGCCCCTAACATGAGGACGTTAGCAGCTCCTTCTACAGTCAAGCAGGAAGCGGGAGGGTTGTGCCCTGTCCTCAGCTCTCACAGGGAAGCATGCCTTGAAGCCACCTGTCAACTAGCTGCATTCTTATGGCAGGGTGAAGGTAGCAGTATTCTGAGACAGGAGGTTCCCAGATTACCACTCTACTGCACCTGGAGATACCGTCCAGGTCTGCATTGTTAACTTGCGTCTCAGAAGCCTCTGGCAAACGTCTCTGGTGAAGACGTGCGAAACTCACTCTGCAGGCAGTGTGGAACTGTGAGGGACTGAAGGTGAGCTCAACTCTCAGAAGTAAGATGTTTTTGGACAAGGCGTTCAACTACCTACTCACGTATGGAACTTAGTATGTAGCACCAGTCTACCCCAGGAATTACTGGGAAATCGCTTGATTGAGCTTGGAGGCACTCGTCTTGTGTGCCGGGAGATTCCAGTTACCTCTCCCAACACTTGCGTCAAGCAGCGAGCCTAGGCCTTTTGGAAGCGAAAGGTAGCGGCAGGCAGTATGTAGGGTTACAGGCCATGAGCTCAACTCTCAGAAGTGTGTATGCATGGGAGGCAGATGTCTGCTACCCACTCGGACATGGGAGTTGGAACCTAGCTACACTCCTATTGAAGAAGGATGTTGGAAATCGCTGTATTCAACTCAGATACACGGGAGTTCAGGCCCAATGCTTACACATGCTTTTCCACAACCTATCCCAGCCACTAACATAAGGAGGTTAGCAGGTACGTCTACAGTCAGGCAGGATGCGGGAGGGTTCTGCCCTGTCCTCAGCTCTCACAGGGAAGCATGCCTAGAAGCCAGCTCTCAACTAGCTGCATTCTTATGACAGTGTGAAGGTAGCAGTATTCTGAGTAAGGAGGTTCCCAGATTACCACTCTACTGCACCTGGAGATACCCTCCAGGTCTGCATTGTTAACTTGCGTCTCAGAGGCCTCTGGCAAAAGTCTCTGGTGAAGACGTGCGAAACTCACTCTGCAGGCAGTGTGGAACTGTGAGGGACTGAGGGTGAGCTCACCTCTCAGCACTAAGATGATTTTGGACAAGGCGTTCAGCTACCTTCTCACATATGGAACTTAGTATGTAGCACCAGTCTACCCCCGGAATTACTGGGAAATCGCTGGATTGAGCTTGGAGGCACTAGTCTTGTGTGCCGGCAGATTCCAGTTACCTCTCCCAACACTTCGGTGAAGCAGCGAGCCTAGGCCTTTTGGAAGCGAAAGGTAGCTGCAGGCAGGAGGTAGGGTTACAGGCCATAAGCTCAACTCTCAGAAGTGGGTATGCATGGGAGGCAGATGTCTGCTACCCACTCGGACATGCGAGTGGGAACCTAGCTACACTCTGATGAAGAAGGACTTTGGAAATCGCTGTATTCAACTCAGATACACGTGGGTTCAGGCACAACGATTCCACATGCTTTTCTCACAACCTTTCCCTGCCACTAACATGAGGACGTTAGCAGCTCCTTCTACAGTCAAGCAGGATACGGGAGGGTTGTGCCCTGTCCTTAGCTCTCACAGGGAAGCTTGCCTTTAAGCCACCTGTCAACTAGCTGCATTCTTATGGCAGGGTGAAGGTAGCAGTATTCTGAGACAGGAGGTTCCCAGATTACCACTCTACTGCACCTGGAGATACCCTCCAGGTCTGCATTGTTAACTTGCGTCTCAGAGGCCTCTGGCAAAAGTCTCTGGTGAAGACGTGGGAAACTCACTCTGCAGGCAGTGTGGAACTGTGAGGGACTGAGGGTGAGCTCAACTCTCAGCAGTAAGATGATTTTGGACAAGGCGTTCAGCTACCTTCTCACATATGGAACTTAGAATGTAGCACCAGTCTACCCCAGGAATTACTGGGAAATCGCTGGATTGAGCTTGGAGGCACTAGTCTTGTGTGCCGGGAGATTCCAGTTACCTCTCCCAACGCTTCGGTGAAGCAGCGAGCCTAGGCCTTTTGGAAGCGAAAGGTAGCTGCAGGCAGGAGGTAGGGTTACAGGCCATAAGCTCAACTCTCAGAAGTGGGTATGCATGGGAGGCAGATGTCTGCTACCCACTCGGACATGCGAGTGGGAACCTAGCTACACTCTGATGAAGAAGGACTTTGGAAATCGCTGTATTCAACTCAGATACACGTGGGTTCAGGCACAACGATTCCACATGCTTTTCTCACAACCTTTCCCTGCCCCTAACATGAGGACGTTAGCAGCTCCTTCTACAGTCAAGCAGGAAGCGGGAGGGTTGTGCCCTGTCCTCAGCTCTCACAGGGAAGCATGCCTTGAAGCCACCTGTCAACTAGCTGCATTCTTATGGCAGGGTGAAGGTAGCAGTATTCTGAGACAGGAGGTTCCCAGATTACCACTCTACTGCACCTGGAGATACCGTCCAGGTCTGCATTGTTAACTTGCGTCTCAGAAGCCTCTGGCAAACGTCTCTGGTGAAGACGTGCGAAACTCACTCTGCAGGCAGTGTGGAACTGTGAGGGACTGAAGGTGAGCTCAACTCTCAGAAGTAAGATGTTTTTGGACAAGGCGTTCAACTACCTACTCACGTATGGAACTTAGTATGTAGCACCAGTCTACCCCAGGAATTACTAGGAAATCGCTTGATTGAGCTTGGAGGCACTCGTCTTGTGTGCCGGGAGATTCCAGTTACCTCTCCCAACACTTGCGTCAAGCAGCGAGCCTAGGCCTTTTGGAAGCGAAAGGTAGCGGCAGGCAGGATGTAGGGTTACAGGCCATGAGCTCAACTCTCAGAAGTGTGTAAGCATGGGAGGCAGATGTCTGCTACCCACTCGGACATGGGAGTTGGAACCTAGCTACACTCCTATTGAAGAAGGATGTTGGAAATCGCTGTATTCAACTCAGATACACGGGAGTTCAGGCCCAATGCTTACACATGCTTTTCCACAACCTATCCCAGCCACTAACATAAGGAGGTTAGCAGGTACGTCTACAGTCAGGCAGGATGCGGGAGGGTTCTGCCCTGTCCTCAGCTCTCACAGGGAAGCATGCCTAGAAGCCAGCTCTCAACTAGCTGCATTCTTATGACAGTGTGAAGGTAGCAGTATTCTGAGTAAGGAGGTTCGCAGATTACCACTCTACTGCACCTGGAGATACCGTCCAGGTCTGCATTGTTAACTTGCGTCTCAGAGGCCTCTGGCAAAAGTCTCTGGTGAAGACGTGCGAAACTCACTCTGCAGGCAGTGTGGAACTGTGAGGGACTGAGGGTGAGCTCAGCTCTCAGCAGTAAGATGATTTTGGACAAGGCGTTCAGCTACCTTCTCACATATGGAACTTAGTATGTAGCACCAGTCTACCCCAGGAATTACTGGGAAATCGCTGGATTGAGCTTGGAGGCACTAGTCTTGTGTGCCGGCAGATTCCAGTTACCTCTCCCAACACTTCGGTGAAGCAGCGAGCCTAGGCCTTTTGGAAGCGAAAGGTAGCTGCAGGCAGGAGGTAGGGTTACAGGCCATAAGCTCAACTCTCAGAAGTGGGTATGCATGGGAGGCAGATGTCTGCTACCCACTCGGACATGCGAGTGGGAACCTAGCTACACTCTGATGAAGAAGGACTTTGGAAATCGCTGTATTCAACTCAGATACACGTGGGTTCAGGCACAACGATTCCACATGCTTTTCTCACAACCTTTCCCTGCCACTAACATGAGGACGTTAGCAGCTCCTTCTACAGTCAAGCAGGAAGCGGGAGGGTTGTGCCCTGTCCTCAGCTCTCACAGGGAAGCATGCCTTGAAGCCACCTGTCAACTAGCTGCATTCTTATGGCAGGGTGAAGGTAGCAGTATTCTGAGACAGGAGGTTCCCAGATTACCACTCTACTGCACCTGGAGATACCGTCCAGGTCTGCATTGTTAACTTGCGTCTCAGAAGCCTCTGGCAAACGTCTCTGGTGAAGACGTGCGAAACTCACTCTGCAGGCAGTGTGGAACTGTGAGGGACTGAAGGTGAGCTCAACTCTCAGAAGTAAGATGTTTTTGGACAAGGCGTTCAACTACCTACTCACGTATGGAACTTAGTATGTAGCACCAGTCTACCCCAGGAATTACTAGGAAATCGCTTGATTGAGCTTGGAGGCACTCGTCTTGTGTGCCGGGAGATTCCAGTTACCTCTCCCAACACTTGCGTCAAGCAGCGAGCCTAGGCCTTTTGGAAGCGAAAGGTAGCGGCAGGCAGGATGTAGGGTTACAGGCCATGAGCTCAACTCTCAGAAGTGTGTAAGCATGGGAGGCAGATGTCTGCTACCCACTCGGACATGGGAGTTGGAACCTAGCTACACTCCTATTGAAGAAGGATGTTGGAAATCGCTGTATTCAACTCAGATACACGGGAGTTCAGGCCCAATGCTTACACATGCTTTTCCACAACCTATCCCAGCCACTAACATAAGGAGGTTAGCAGGTACGTCTACAGTCAGGCAGGATGCGGGAGGGTTCTGCCCTGTCCTCAGCTCTCACAGGGAAGCATGCCTAGAAGCCAGCTCTCAACTAGCTGCATTCTTATGACAGTGTGAAGGTAGCAGTATTCTGAGACAGGAGGTCCCCAGATTACGACTCTACTGCACCTGGAGATACCCTCCAGGTCTGCATTGTTAACTTGCGTCTCAGAGGCCTCTGGCAAAAGTCTCTGGTGAAGACGTGGGAAACTCACTCTGCAGGCAGTGTGGAACTGTGAGGGACTGAGGGTGAGCTCAACTCTCAGGAGTAAGATGATTTTGGACAAGGCGTTCAGCTACCTTCTCACATATGGAACTTAGAATGTAGCACCAGTCTACCCCAGGAATTACTGGGAAATCGCTGGATTGAGCTTGGAGGCACTAGTCTTGTGTGCCGGCAGATTCCAGTTACCTCTCCCAACACTTCGGTGAAGCAGCGAGCCTAGGCCTTTTGGAAGCGAAAGTTAGCTGCAGGCAGGAGGTACGGTTACAGGCCATAAGCTCAACTCTCAGAAGTGTGTATGCATGGGAGGCAGATGTCTGCTACCCACTCGGACATGCGAGTGGGAACCTAGCTACACTCTGATGAAGAAGGACTTTGGAAATCGCTGTATTCAACTCAGATACACGTGGGTTCAGGCACAACGATTCCACATGCTTTTCTCACAACCTTTCCCTGCCACTAACATGAGGACGTTAGCAGCTCCTTCTACAGTCAAGCAGGATGCGGGAGGGTTGTGCCCTGTCCTTAGCTCTCACAGGGAAGCATGCCTTGAAGCCAGCTGTCAACTAGCTGCATTCTTATGGCAGGGTGAAGGTAGCAGTATTCTGAGACAGGAGGTTCCCAGATTACCACTCTACTGCACCTGGAGATACCCTCCAGGTCTGCATTGTTAACTTGCGTCTCATAGCCTCTGGCAAACGTCTCTGGTGAAGACGTGCGAAACTCACTCTGCAGGCAGTGTGGAACTGTGAGGGACTGAGGGTGCGCTCAACTCTCAGAAGTAAGATGTTTTTGGACAAGGCGTTCAACTACCTACTCACGTATGGAACTTAGTATGTAGCACCAGTCTACCACAGGAATTACTAGGAAATCGCTTGATTGAGCTTGGAGGCACTCGTCTTGTGTGCCGGGAGATTCCCGTTACCTCTCCCAACACTTGCGTCAAGCAGCGAGCCTAGGCCTTTTGGAAGCGAAAGGTAGCGGCAGGCAGGATGTAGGGTTACAGGCCATGAGCTCAACTCTCAGAAGTGTGTATGCATGGGAGGCAGATGTCTGCTACCCACTCGGACATGGGAGTTGGAAGCTAGCTACACTCCTATTGAAGAAGGATGTTGGAAATCGCTGTATTCAACTCAGATACACGGGAGTTCAGGCCCAATGCTTACACATGCTTTTCCACAACCTATCCCAGCCACTAACATAAGGAGGTTAGCAGGTACCTCTACACTCAGGCAGGATGCGGGATGGTTCTGCCCTGTCCTCAGCTCTCACAGGGAAGCATGCCTAGAAGCCAGCTCTCAACTAGCTGCATTCTTATGACATTGTGAAGGTAGCAGTATTCTGAGACAGGAGGTTCCCAGATTACCACTCTACTGCACCTGGAGATACCGTCCAGGTCTGCATTGTTAACTTGCGTCTCAGAGGCCTCTGGCAAAAGTCTCTGGTGAAGACGTGCGAAACTCACTCTGCAGGCAGTGTGGAACTGTGAGGGACTGAGGGTGAGCTCACCTCTCAGCAGTAAGATTATTTTGGACAAGGCGTTCAGCTACCTTCTCACATATGGAACTTAGAATGTAGCACCAGTCTACCCCAGGAATTACTGGGAAATCGCTGGATTGAGCTTGGAGGCACTAGTCTTGTGTGCCGGCAGATTCCAGTTACCTCTCCCAACACTTCGGTGAAGCAGCGAGCCTAGGCCTTTTGGAAGCGAAAGGTAGCTGCAGGCAGGAGGTAGGGTTACAGGCCATAAGCTCAACTCTCTGAAGTGGGTATGCATGGGAGGCAGATGTCTGCTACCCACTCGGACATGCGAGTGGGAACCTAGCTACACTCTGATGAAGAAGGACTTTGGAAATCGCTGTATTCAACTCAGATACACGTGGGTTCAGGCACAACGATTCCACATGCTTTTCTCACAACCTTTCCCTGCCTCTAACATGAGGACGTTAGCAGCTCCTACTACAGTCAAGCAGGATGCGGGAGGGTTGTGCCCTGTCCTTAGCTCTCACAGGGAAGCTTGCCTTGAAGCCACCTGTCAACTAGCTGCATTCTTATGGCAGGGTGAAGGTAGCAGTATTCTGAGACAGGAGGTTCCCAGATTACCACTCTACTGCACCTGGAGATACCCTCCAGGTCTGCATTGTTAACTTGCGTCTCAGAAGCCTCTGGCAAACGTCTCTGGTGAAGACGTGCGAAACTCACTCTGCAGGCAGTGTGGAAGTGTGAGGGACTGAGGGTGAGCTCAACTCTCAGAAGTAAGATGTTTTTGGACAAGGCGTTCAACTACCTACTCACGTATGGAACTTAGTATGTAGCACCAGTCTACCCCAGGAATTACTAGGAAATCGCTTGATTGAGCTTGGAGGCACTCGTCTTGTGTGCCGGGAGATTCCAGTTACCTCTCCCAACACTTGCGTCAAGCAGCGAGCCTAGGCCTTTTGGAAGCGAAAGGTAGCGACAGGCAGGATGTAGGGTTACAGGCCATGAGCTCAACTCTCAGAAGTGTGTATGCATGGGAGGCAGATGTCTGCTACCCACTCGGACATGGGAGTTGGAACCTAGCTACACTCCTATTGAAGAAGGATGTTGGAAATCGCTGTATTCAACTCAGATACACGGGAGTTCAGGCCCAATGCTTACACATGCTTTTCCACAACCTATCCCAGCCACTAACATAAGGAGGTTAGCAGGTACGTCTACAGTCAGGCAGGATGCGGGAGGGTTCTGCCCTGTCCTCAGCTCTCACAGGGAAGCATGCCTAGAAGCCAGCTCTCAACTAGCTGCATTCTTATGACAGTGTGAAGGTAGCAGTATTCTGAGTAAGGAGGTTCCCAGATTACCACTCTACTGCACCTGGAGATACCGTCCAGGTCTGCATTGTTAACTTGCGTCTCAGAGGCCTCTGGCAAAAGTCTCTGGTGAAGACGTGCGAAACTCACTCTGCAGGCAGTGTGGAACTGTGAGGGACTGAGGGTGAGCTCACCTCTCAGCACTAAGATGATTTTGGACAAGGCGTTCAGCTACCTTCTCACATATGGAACTTAGTATGTAGCAGCAGTCTACCCCAGGAATTACTGGGAAATCGCTGGATTGAGCTTGGAGGCACTAGTCTTGTGTGCCGGCAGATACCAGTTACCTCTCCCAACACTTCGGTGAAGCAGCGAGCCTAGGCCTTTTGGAAGCGAAAGGTAGCTGCAGGCAGGAGGTACGGTTACAGGCCATAAGCTCAACTCTCAGAAGTGGGTATGCATGGGAGGCAGATGTCTGCTACCCACTCGGACATGCGAGTGGGAACCTAGCTACACTCTGATGAAGAAGGACTTTGGAAATCGCTGTATTCTACTCAGATACACGTGGGTTCAGGCACAACGATTCCACATGCTTTTCTCACAACCTTTCCCTGCCACTAACATGAGGACGTTAGCAGCTCCTTCTACAGTCAAGCAGGATGCGGGAGGGTTGTGCCCTGTCCTTAGCTCTCACAGGGAAGCTTGCCTTGAAGCCACCTGTCAACTAGCTGCATTCTTATGGCAGGGTGAAGGTAGCAGTATTCTGAGACAGGAGGTTCCAAGATTACCACTCTACTGCACCTGGAGATACCCTCCAGGTCTGCATTGTTAACTTGCGTCTCAGAGGCCTCTGGCAAAAGTCTCTGGTGAAGACGTGGGAAACTCACTCTGCAGGCAGTGTGGAACTGTGAGGGACTGAGGGTGAGCTCAACTCTCAGCAGTAAGATGATTTTGGACAAGGCGTTCAGCTACCTTCTCACATATGGAACTTAGAATGTAGCACCAGTCTACCCCAGGAATTACTGGGAAATCGCTGGATTGAGCTTGGAGGCACTCGTCTTATGTGCCGGCAGATTCCAGTTACCTCTCCCAACACTTCGGTGAAGCAGCGAGCCTAGGCCTTTTGGAAGTGAAAGGTAGCTGCAGGCAGGAGGTAGGGTTACAGGCCATAAGCTCAACTCTCAGAAGTGGGTATGCATGGGAGGCAGATGTCAGCTACCCACTCGGACATGCGAGTGGGAACCTAGCTACACTCTGATGAAGAAGGACTTTGGAAATCGCTGTATTCAACTCAGATACACGTGGGTTCAGGCACAACGATTCCACATGCTTTTCTCACAACCTTTCCCTGCCACTAACATGAGGACGTTAGCAGTTCCTTCTACAGTCAAGCAGGAAGCGGGAGGGTTGTGCCCTGTCCTTAGCTCTCACAGGGAAGCATGCCTTGAAGCCAGCTGTCAACTAGCTGCATTCTTATGGCAGGGTGAAGGTAGCAGTATTCTGAGACAGGAGGTTCCCAGATTACCACTCTACTGCACCTGGAGATACCCTCCAGGTCTGCATTGTTAACTTGCGTCTCAGAAGCCTCTGGCAAACGTCTCTGGTGAAGACGTGCGAAACTCACTCTGCAGGCAGTGTGGAACTGTGAGGGACTGAGGGTGAGCTCAACTCTCAGAAGTAAGATGTTTTTGGACAAGGCGTTCAACTACCTACTCACGTATGGAACTTAGTATGTAGCACCAGTCTACCCCAGGAATTACTAGGAAATCGCTTGATTGAGCTTGGAGGCACTCGTCTTGTGTGCCGGGAGATTCCAGTTACCTCTCCCAACACTTGCGTCAAGCAGCGAGCCTAGGCCTTTTGGAAGCGAAAGGTAGCGACAGGCAGGATGTAGGGTTACAGGCCATGAGCTCAACTCTCAGAAGTGTGTATGCATGGGAGGCAGATGTCTGCTACCCACTCGGACATGGGAGTTGGAAGCTAGCTACACTCCTATTGAAGAAGGATGTTGGAAATCGCTGTATTCAACTCAGATACACGGGAGTTCAGGCCCAATGCTTACACATGCTTTTCCACAACCTATCCCAGCCACTAACATAAGGAGGTTAGCAGGTACGTCTACAGTCAGGCAGGATGCGGGAGGGTTCTGCCCTGTCCTCAGCTCTCACAGGGAAGCATGCCTAGAAGCCAGCTCTCAACTAGCTGCATTCTTATGACAGTGTGAAGGTAGCAGTATTCTGAGTAAGGAGGTTCCCAGATTACCACTCTACTGCACCTGGAGATACCGTCCAGGTCTGCATTGTTAACTTGCGTCTCAGAGGCCTCTGGCAAAAGTCTCTGGTGAAGACGTGCGAAACTCACTCGGCAGGCAGTGTGGAACTGTGAGGGACTGAGGGTGAGCTCACCTCTCAGCACTAAGATGATTTTGGACAAGGCGTTCAGCTACCTTCTCACATATGGAACTTAGTATGTAGCACCAGTCTACCCCAGGAATTACTGGGAAATCGCTGGATTGAGCTTGGAGGCACTAGTCTTGTGTGCAGGCAGATTCCAGTTACCTCTCCCAACACTTCGGTGAAGCAGCGAGCCTAGGCCTTTTGGAAGCGAAAGGTAGCTGCAGGCAGGAGGTAGGGTTACAGGCCATAAGCTCAACTCTCAGAAGTGGGTATGCATGGGAGGCAGATGTCTGCTACCCACTCGGACATGCGAGTGGGAACCTAGCTACACTCTGATGAAGAAGGACTTTGGAAATCGCTGTATTCAACTCAGATACACGTGGGTTCAGGCACAACGATTCCACATGCTTTTCTCACAACCTTTCCCTGCCTCTAACATGAGGACGTTAGCAGCTCCTTCTACAGTCAAGCAGGATGCGGGAGGGTTGTGCCCTGTCCTTAGCTCTCACAGGGAAGCTTGCCTTGAAGCCACCTGTCAACTAGCTGCATTCTTATGGCAGGGTGAAGGTAGCAGTATTCTGAGACAGGAGGTTCCCAGATTACCACTCTACTGCACCTGGAGATACCCTCCAGGTCTGCATTGTTAACTTGCGTCTCAGAAGCCTCTGGCAAACGTCTCTGGTGAAGACGTGGGAAACTCACTCTGCAGGCAGTGTGGAACTGTGAGGGACTGAGGGTGAGCTCAACTCTCAGAAGTAAGATGTTTTTGGACAAGGCGTTCAACTACCTACTCACGTATGGAACTTAGTATGTAGCACCAGTCTACCCCAGGAATTACTAGGAAATCGCTTGATTGAGCTTGGAGGCACTCGTCTTGTGTGCCGGGAGATTCCAGTTACCTCTCCCAACACTTGTGTCAAGCAGCGAGCCTAGGCCTTTTGGAAGCGAAAGGTAGCGACAGGCAGGATGTAGGGTTACAGGCCATAAGCTCAACTCTCAGAAGTGTGTATGCATGGGAGGCAGATGTCTGCTACCCACTCGGACATGGGAGTTGGAAGCTAGCTACACTCCTATTGAAGAAGGATGTTGGAAATCGCTGTATTCAACTCAGATACACGGGAGTTCAGGCCCAATGCTTACACATGCTTTTCCACAACCTATCCCAGCCACTAACATAAGGAGGTTAGCAGGTACGTCTACAGTCAGGCAGGATGCGGGAGGGTTCTGCCCTGTCCTCAGCTCTCACAGGGAAGCATGCCTAGAAGCCAGCTCTCAACTAGCTGCATTCTTATGACAGTGTGAAGGTAGCAGTATTCTGAGTAAGGAGGTTCCCAGATTACCACTCTACTGCACCTGGAGATACCGTCCAGGTCTGCATTGTTAACTTGCGTCTCAGAGGCCTCTGGCAAAAGTCTCTGGTGAAGACGTGCGAAACTCACTCTGCAGGCAGTGTGGAACTGTGAGGGACTGAGGGTGAGCTCACCTCTCAGCACTAAGATGATTTTGGACAAGGCGTTCAGCTACCTTCTCACATATGGAACTTAGTATGTAGCACCAGTCTACCCCAGGAATTACTGGGAAATCGCTGGATTGAGCTTGGAGGCACTAGTCTTGTGTGCCGGCAGATTCCAGTTACCTCTCCCAACACTTCGGTGAAGCAGCGAGCCTAGGCCTTTTGGAAGCGAAAGGTAGCTGCAGGCAGGAGGTACGGTTACAGGCCATAAGCTCAACTCTCAGAAGTGGGTATGCATGGGAGGCAGATGTCTGCTACCCACTCGGACATGCGAGTGGGAACCTAGCTACACTCTGATGAAGAAGGACTTTGGAAATCGCTGTATTCTACTCAGATACACGTGGGTTCAGGCACAACGATTCCACATGCTTTTCTCACAACCTTTCCCTGCCACTAACATGAGGACGTTAGCAGCTCCTTCTACAGTCAAGCAGGATGCGGGAGGGTTGTGCCCTGTCCTTAGCTCTCACAGGGAAGCTTGCCTTGAAGCCACCTGTCAACTAGCTGCATTCTTATGGCAGGGTGAAGGTAGCAGTATTCTGAGACAGGAGGTTCCAAGATTACCACTCTACTGCACCTGGAGATACCCTCCAGGTCTGCATTGTTAACTTGCGTCTCAGAGGCCTCTGGCAAAAGTCTCTGGTGAAGACGTGGGAAACTCACTCTGCAGGCAGTGTGGAACTGTGAGGGACTGAGGGTGAGCTCAACTCTCAGCAGTAAGATGATTTTGGACAAGGCGTTCAGCTACCTTCTCACATATGGAACTTAGAATGTAGCACCAGTCTACCCCAGGAATTACTGGGAAATCGCTGGATTGAGCTTGGAGGCACTAGTCTTGTGTGCCGGCAGATTCCAGTTACCTCTCCCAACACTTCGGTGAAGCAGCGAGCCTAGGCCTTTTGGAAGCGAAAGGTAGCTGCAGGCAGGAGGTAGGGTTACAGGCCATAAGCTCAACTCTCAGAAGTGGGTATGCATGAGAGGCAGATGTCTGCTACCCACTCGGACATGCGAGTGGGAACCTAGCTACACTCTGATGAAGAAGGACTTTGGAAATCGCTGTATTCAACTCAGATACACGTGGGTTCAGGCACAACGATTCCACATGCTTTTCTCACAACCTTTCCCTGACACTAACATGAGGACGTTAGCAGTTCCTTCTACAGTCAAGCAGGAAGCGGGAGGGTTGTGCCCTGTCCTTAGCTCTCACAGGGAAGCATGCCTTGAAGCCAGCTGTCAACTAGCTGCATTCTTATGGCAGGGTGAAGGTAGCAGTATTCTGAGACAGGAGGTTCCCAGATTACCACTCTACTGCACCTGGAGATACCCTCCATGTCTGCATTGTTAACTTGCGTCTCAAAAGCCTCTGGCAAACGTCTCTGGTGAAGACGTGCGAAACTCACTCTGCAGGCAGTGTGGAACTGTGAGGGTCTGTGGGTGAGTTCAACTCTCAGAAGTAAGATGTTTTTGGTCAAGGCGTTCAACTACCTACTCACGTATGGAACTTAGTATGTAGCACCAGTCTACCCCAGGAATTACTAGGAAATCGCTTGATTGAGCTTGGAGGCACTCGTCTTGTGTCCCGGGAGATTCCTCTTACCTCTCCCAACACTTGCGTCAAGCAGCGAGCCTAGGCCTTTTGGAAGCGAAAGGTAGCAGCAGGCAGGATGTAGGGTTACAGGCCATAAGCTCAACTCTCAGAACTGTGTATGCATGGGAGGCAGATGTCTGCTACCCACTCGGACATGGGAGTTGGAACCTAGCTACACTCCTACTGAAGAAGGATGTTGGAAATCGCTGTATTCAACTCAGATACACGGGAGTTCAGGCCCAATGCTTACACATGCTTTTCCACAACCTATCCCAGCCACTAATATAAGGAGGTTAGCAGGTACATCTACAGTCAGGCAGGATGCGGGACGGTTCTGCCCTGTCCTCAGGTCTCACAGGGAAGCATGCCTAGAAGCCAGCTCTCAACTAGCTGCATTCTTATGACAGTCTGAAGGTAGCAGTATTCTGAGTAAGGAGGTTCCCAGATTGCCACTCTACTGCACCTGGAGATACCGTCCAGGTCTGCATTGTTAACTTGCGTCTCAGAGGCCTCTGGCAAAAGTCTCTGGTGAAGACGTGGGAAACTCAGTCTGCAGGCAGTGTGGAACTGTGAAGGACTGAGGGTGAGCTCAACTCTCAGCAGTAAGATGATTTTGGACAAGGCGTTCAGCTACCTTCTCACATATGGAACTTAGTATGTAGCACCAGTCTACCCCAGGAATTACTGGGAAATCGCTGGATTGAGCTTGGAGGCACTAGTCTTGTGTGCCGGGAGATTCCAGTTACCTCTCCCAACACTTCGGTGAAGCAGCGAGCCTAGGCCTTTTGGAAGCGAAAGGTAGCTGCAGGCAGAATGTAGGGTTACAGGCCATAAGCTCAACTCTAGAAGTGGGTATGCATGGGAAGCAGATGTATGCTACCCACTCGGACATGCGAGTGGGAACCTAGCTACACTCTGATGAAGAAGGACTTTGGAAATCGCTGTATTCAACTCAGATACACGTGGTTTCAGGCACAACGATTCCACATGCTTTTCTCACAACCTTTCCCTGCCACTAACATGAGGACGTTAGCAGCTCCTTCTACAGTCAAGCAGGATGCGGGAGGGTTGTGCCCTGTCCTTAGCTCTCACAGGGAAGCATGCCTTGAAGCCACCTGTCAACTAGCTGCATTCTTATGGCAGGGTGAAGGTAGCAGTGTTCTGAGACAGGAGGTTCCCAGATTACCACTCTACTGCACCTGGAGATACCCTCCAGGTCTGCATTGTTAACTTGCGTCTCATAGCCTATGGCAAACGTCTCTGGTGAAGACGTGCGAAACTCACTCTGCAGGCAGTGTGGAACTGTGAGGGACTGAGGGTGAGCTCAACTCTCAGAAGTAAGATGTTTTTGGACAAGGCGTTCAACTACCTACTCACGTATGGAACTTAGTATGTAGCACCAGTATACCCCAGGAATTACTAGGAAATCGCTTGATTGAGCTTGGAGGCACTCGTCTTGTGTGCCGGGAGATTCCAGTTACCTCTCCCAACACTTGCGTCAAGCAGCGAGCCTAGGCCAATTGGAAGCGAAAGGTAGCGGCAGGCACGATGTACGGTTACAGGCCATGAGCTCAACTCTCAAAAGTGTGTATGCATGGGAGGCAGATGTCTGCTACCCACTCGGACATGGGAGTTGGAACCTAGCTACACTCCTATTGAAGAAGGATGTTGGAAATCGCTGTATTCAACTCAGATACACGGGAGTTCAGGCCCAATGCTTACACATGCTTTTCCACAACCTATCCCAGCCACTAACATAAGGAGGTTAGCAGGTACGTCTACAGTCAGGCAGGATGCGGGAGGGTTCTGCCCTGTCCACAGCTCTCACAGGGAAGCATGCCTAGAAGCCAGCTCTCAACTAGCTGCATTCTTATGACAGTGTGAAGGTAGCAGTATTCTGAGTAAGGAGGTTCCCAGATTACCACTCTCCGGCACCTGGAGATACCGTCCAGGTCTGCATTGTTAACTTGCGTCTCAGAGGCCTCTGGCAAAAGTCTCTGGTGAAGACATGCAAAACTCACTCTGCAGGCAGTGTGGAACTGTGAGGGACTGAGGGTGAGCTCACCTCTCAGCAGTAAGATGATTTTGGACAAGGCGTTCAGCTACCTTCTCACATATGGAACTTAGTATGTAGCACCAGTCTACCCCAGGAATTACTGGGAAATCGCTGGATTGAGCTTGGAGGCACTAGTCTTGTGTGCCGGCAGATTCCAGTTACCTCTCCCAACACTTCGGTGAAGCAGCGAGCCTAGGCCTTTTGGAAGCGAAAGGTAGCTGCAGGCAGGAGGTAGGGTTACAGGTCATAAGCTCAACCCTCAGAAGTGTGTATGCATGGGAGGCAGATGTCTGCTACCCACTCGGACATGCGAGTGGGAACCTAGCTACACTCTGATGAAGAAGGACTTTGGAAATCGCTGTATTCAACTCAGATACACGTGGGTTCAGGCACAACGATTCCACATGCTTTTCTCACAACCTTTCCCTGCCACTAACATGAGGACGTTAGCAGCTCCTTCTACAGTCAAGCAGGATGCGGGAGGGTTGTGCCCTGTCCTTAGCTCTCACAGGGAAGCATGCCTTGAAGCCAGCTGTCAACTAGCTGCATTCTTATGGCAGGGTGAAGGTAGCAGTATTCTGAGACAGGAGGTTCCCAGATTACCACTCTACTGCACCTGGAGATACCCTCCAGGTCTGCATTGTTAACTTGCGTCTCAGAAGCCTCTGGCAAACGTCTCTGGTGAAGACGTGGGAAACTCACTCTGCAGGCAGTGTGGAACTGTGAGGGACTGAGGGCGAGCTCAACTCTCAGAAGTAAGATGTTTTTGGACAAGGCGTTCAACTACCTACTCACGTATGGAACTTAGTATGTAGCACCAGTCTACCCCAGGAATTTCTAGGAAATCACTTGATTGAGCTTGGAGGCACTCGTCTTGTGTCCCGGGAGATTCCTCTTACCTCACCCAACACTTGCGTCAAGCAGCGAGCCTAGGCCTTTTGGAAGCGAAAGGTAGCAGCAGGCAGGATGTAGGGTTACAGGCCATAAGCTCAACTCTCAGAACTGTGTATGCATGGGAGGCAGATGTCTGCTACCCACTCGGACATGGGAGTTGGAACCTAGCTACACTCCTATTGAAGAAGGATGTTGGAAATCGCTGTATTCAACTCAGATACACGGGAGTTCAGGCCCAATGCTTACACATGCTTTTCCCACAACCTATCCCAGCCACTAACATAAGGAGGTTAGCAGGTACGTCTACAGTCAGGCAGGATGCGGGAGGGATCTGCCCTGTCCTCAGCTCTCACAGGGAAGCATGCCTAGAAGCCAGCTCTCAACTAGCTGCATTCTTATGACAGTGTGAAGGTAGCAGTATTCTGAGTAAGGAGGTTCCCAGATTACCAATCTACTGCACCTGGAGATACCGTCCAGGTCTGCATTGTTAACTTGCGTCTCAGAGGCTTCTGGCAAAAGTCTCTGGTGAAGACGTGCGAAACTCACTCTGCAGGCAGTGTGGAACTGTGAGGGACTGAGGGTGAGCTCACCTCTCAGCAGTAAGATGATTTTGGACAAGGCGTTCAGCTACCTTCTCACATATGGAACTTAGTATGTAGTTCCAGTCTACCCCAGGAATTACTGGGATATCGCTGGATTGAGCTTGGAGGCACTAGTCTTGTGTGCCGGCAGATTCCAGTTACCTCTCCCAACACTTCGGTGAAGCAGCGAGCCTAGGCCTTTTGGAAGCGAAAGGTAGCTGCAGGCAGGAGGTAGGGTTACAGGCCATAAGCTCAACTCTCAGAAGTGGGTATGCATGGGAGGCAGATGTCTGCTACCCACTCGGACATGCGAGTGGGAACCTAGCTACACTCTGATGAAGAAGGACTTTGGAAATCGCTGTATTCAACTCAGATACACGTGGGTTCAGGCACAACGATTCCACATGCTTTTCTCACAACCTTTCCCTGCCACTAACATGAGGACGTTAGCAGCTCCTTCTACAGTCAAGCAGGATGCGGGAGGGTTGTGCCCTGTCCTTAGCTCTCACAGGGAAGCATGCCTTGAAGCCAGCTGTCAACTAGCTGCATTCTTATGGCAGGGTGAAGGTAGCAGTATTCTGAGACAGGAGGTTCCCAGATTACCACTCTACTGCACCTGGAGATACCCTCCAGGTCTGCATTGTTAACTTGCGTCTCAGAAGCCTCTGGCAAAAGTCTCTGGTGAAGACGTGCGAAACTCACTCTCCAGGCAGTGTGGAACTGTGAGGGACTGTGGGTGAGCTCAACTCTCAGAAGTAAGATGTTTTTGGACAAGGCGTTCAACTACCTACTCACTTATGGAACTTAGTATGTAGCACCAGTCTACCGCAGGAATTACTAGGAAATCGCTTGATTGAGCTTGGAGGCACTCGTCTTGTGTGCCGGGAGATTCCAGTTACCTCTCCCAACACTTGCGTCAAGCAGCGAGCCTAGGCCTTTTGGAAGCGAAAGGTAGCGGCAGGCACGATGTAGGGTTACAGGCCATGAGCTCAACTCTCAGAAGTGTGTATGCATGGGAGGCAGATGTCTGCTACCCACTCGGACATGGGAGTTGGAACCTAGCTACACTCCTATTGAAGAAGGATGTTGGAAATCGCTGTATTCAACTCAGATACACGGGAGTTCAGGCCCAATGCTTACACATGCTTTTCCACAACCTATCCCAGCCACTAACATAAGGAGGTTAGCAGGTACGTCTACAGTCAGGCAGGATGCGGGAGGGTTCTGCCCTGTCCTCAGCTCTCACAGGGAAGCATGCCTAGAAGCCAGCTCTCAACTAGCTGGATTCTTATGACAGTGTGAAGGTAGCAGTATTCTGAGTAAGGAGGTTCCCAGATTACCACTCTCCGGCACCTGGAGATACCGTCCAGGTCTGCATTGTTAACTTGCGTCTCAGAGGCCTCTGGCAAAAGTCTCTGTTGAAGACTTGCGAAACTCACTCTGCAGGCAGTGTGGAACTGTGAGGGACTGAGGGTGAGCTCACCTCTCAGCAGTAAGATGATTTTGGACAAGGCGTTCAGCTACCTTCTCACATATGGAACTTAGTATGCAGCACCAGTCTACCCCAGGAATTACTGGGAAATCGCTGGATTGAGCTTGGAGGCACTAGTCTTGTGTGCCGGCAGATTCCAGTTACCTCTCCCAACACTTCGGTGAAGCAGCGAGCCTAGGCCTTTTGGAAGCGAAAGGTAGCTGCAGGCAGGAGGTAGGGTTACAGGTCATAAGCTCAACCCTCAGAAGTGGGTATGCATGGGAGGCAGATGTCTGCTACCCACTCGGACATGCGAGTGGGAACCTAGCTACACTCTGATGAAGAAGGACTTTGGAAATCGCTGTATTCAACTCAGATACACGTGGGTTCAGGCACAACGATTCCACATGCTTTTCTCACAACCTTTCCCTGCCACTAACATGAGGACGTTAGCAGCTCCTTCTACAGTCAAGCAGGATGCGGGAGGGTTGTGCCCTGTCCTTAGCTCTCACAGGGAAGCATGCCTTGAAGCCAGCTGTCAACTAGCTGCATTCTTATGGCAGGGTGAAGGTAGCAGTATTGTGAGACAGGAGGTTCCCAGATTACCACTCTACTGCACCTGGAGATACCCTCCAGGTCTGCATTGTTAACTTGCGTCTCAGAAGCCTCTGGCAAACGTCTCTGGTGAAGACATGCGAAACTCACTCTGCAGGCAGTGTGGATCTGTGAGGGACTGAGGGCGAGCTCAACTCTCAGAAGTAAGATGTTTTTGGACAAGGCGTTCAACTACCTACTCACGTATGGAACTTAGTATGTAGCACCAGTCTACCCCAGGAATTTCTAGGAAATCACTTGATTGAGCTTGGAGGCACTCGTCTTGTGTCCCGGGAGATTCCTCTTACCTCTCCCAACACTTGCGTCAAGCAGCGAGCCTAGGCCTTTTGGAAGCGAAAGGTAGCAGCAGGCAGGATGTAGGGTTACAGGCCATAAGCTCAACTCTCAGAACTGTGTATGCATGGGAGGCAGATGTCTGCTACCCACTCGGACATGGGAGTTGGAACCTAGCTACACTCCTATTGAAGAAGGATGTTGGAAATCGCTGTATTCAACTCAGATACACGGGAGTTGAGGCCCAATGCTTACACATGCTTTTCCCACAACCTATCCCAGCCACTAACATAAAGAGGTTAGCAGGTACGTCTACAGTCAGGCAGGATGCGGGAGGGTTCTGCCCTGTCCTCAGCTCTCACAGGGAAGCATGCCTAGAAGCCAGCTCTCAACTAGCTGCATTCTTATGACAGTGTGAAGGTAGCAGTATTCTGAGTAAGGAGGTTCCCAGATTACCACTCTCCGGCACCTGGAGATACCGTCCAGGTCTGCATTGTTAACTTGCGTCTCAGAGGCCTCTGGCAAAAGTCTCTGGTGAAGACGTGCAAAACATACTCTGCAGGCAGTGTGGAACTGTGAGGGACTGAGGGTGAGCTCACCTCTCAGCAGTAAGATGATTTTGGACAAGGCGTTCAGCTACCTTCTCACATATGGAACTTAGTATGTAGCACCAGTCTACCCCAGGAATTACTGGGAAATCGCTGGATTGAGCTTGGAGGCACTAGTCTTGTGTGCCGGCAGATTCCAGTTACCTCTCCCAACACTTCGGTGAAGCAGCGAGCCTAGGCCTTTTGGAAGCGAAAGGTAGCTGCAGGCAGGAGGTAGGGTTACAGGTCATAAGCTCAACCCTCAGAAGTGGGTATGCATGGGAGGCAGATGTCTGCTACCCACTCGAACATGCGAGTGGGAACCTAGCTACACTCTGATGAAGAAGGACTTTGGAAATCGCTGTATTCAACTCAGATACACGTGGGTTCAGGCACAACGATTCCACATGCTTTTCTCACAACCTTTCCCTGCCACTAACATGAGGACGTTAGCAGCTCCTTCTACAGTCAAGCAGGATGCGGGAGGGTTGTGCCCTGTCCTTAGCTCTCACAGGGAAGCATGCCTTGAAGCCAGCTGTCAACTAGCTGCATTCTTATGGCAGGGTGAAGGTAGCAGTATTGTGAGACAGGAGGTTCCCAGATTACCACTCTACTGCACCTGGAGATACCCTCCAGGTCTGCATTGTTAACTTGCGTCTCAGAAGCCTCTGGCAAACGTCTCTGGTGAAGACGTGCGAAACTCACTCTGCAGGCAGTGTGGAACTGTGAGGGACTGAGGGCGAGCTCAACTCTCAGAAGTAAGATGTTTTTGGAGAAGGCGTTCAACTACCTACTCACGTATGGAACTTAGTATGTAGCACCAGTCTACCCCAGGAATTTCTAGGAAATCACTTGATTGAGCTTGGAGGCACTCGTCTGGTGTCCCGGGAGATTACTCTTACCTCACCCAACACTTGCGTCAAGCAGCGAGCCTAGGCCTTTTGGAAGCGAAAGGTAGCAGCAGGCAGGATGTAGGGTTACAGGCCATAAGCTCAACTCTCAGAACTGTGTATGCATGGGAGGCAGATGTCTGCTACCCACTCGGACATGGGAGTTGGAACCTAGCTACACTCCTATTGAAGAAGGATGTTGGAAATCGCTGTATTCAACTCAGATACACGGGAGTTCAGGCCCAATGCTTACACATGCTTTTCCCACAACCTATCCCAGCCACTAACATAAGGAGGTTAGCAGGTACGTCTACAGTCAGGCAGGATGCGGGAGGGATCTGCCCTGTCCTCAGCTCTCACAGGGAAGCATGCCTAGAAGCCAGCTCTCAACTAGCTGCATTCTTATGACAGTGTGAAGGTAGCAGTATTCTGAGTAAGGAGGTTCCCAGATTACCACTCTCCTGCACCTGGAGATACCGTCCAGGTCTGCATTGTTAACTTGCGTCTCAGAGGCTTCTGGCAAAAGTCTCTGGTGAAGACGTGCGAAACTCACTCTGCAGGCAGTGTGGAACTGTGAGGGACTGAGGGTGAGCTCACCTCTCAGCAGTAAGATGATTTTGGACAAGGCGTTCAGCTACCTTCTCACATATGGAACTTAGTATGTAGTTCCAGTCTACCCCAGGAATTACTGGGATATCGCTGGATTGAGCTTGGAGGCACTAGTCTTGTGTGCCGGCAGATTCCAGTTACCTCTCCCAACACTTCGGTGAAGCAGCGAGCCTAGGCCTTTTGGAAGCGAAAGGTAGCTGCAGGCAGGAGGTAGGGTTACAGGCCATAAGCTCAACTCTCAGAAGTGGGTATGCATGGGAGGCAGATGTCTGCTACCCACTCGGACATGCGAGTGGGAACCTAGCTACACTCTGATGAAGAAGGACTTTGGAAATCGCTGTATTCAACTCAGATACACGTGGGTTCAGGCACAACGATTCCACATGCTTTTCTCACAACCTTTCCCTGCCACTAACATGAGGACGTTAGCAGCTCCTTCTACAGTCAAGCAGGATGCGGGAGGGTTGTGCCCTGTCCTTAGCTCTCACAGGGAAGCATGCCTTGAAGCCAGCTGTCAACTAGCTGCATTCTTATGGCAGGGTGAAGGTAGCAGTATTCTGAGACAGGAGGTTCCCAGATTACCACTCTACTGCACCTGGAGATACCCTCCAGGTCTGCATTGTTAACTTGCGTCTCAGAAGCCTCTGGCAAAAGTCTCTGGTGAAGACGTGCGAAACTCACTCTGCAGGCAGTGTGGAACTGTGAGAGACTGTGGGTGAGCTCAACTCTCAGAAGTAAGATGTTTTTGGACAAGGCGTTCAACTACCTACTCACTTATGGAACTTAGTATGTAGCACCAGTCTACCCCAGGAATTACTAGGAAATCGCTTGATTGAGCTTGGAGGCACTCGTCTTGTGTGCCGGGAGATTCCAGTTACCTCTCCCAACACTTGCGTCAAGCAGCGAGCCTAGGCCTTTTGGAAGCGAAAGGTAGCGGCAGGCACGATGTAGGGTTACAGGCCATGAGCTCAACTCTCAGAAGTGTGTATGCATGGGAGGCAGATGTCTGCTACCCACTCGGACATGGGAGTTGGAACCTAGCTACACTCCTATTGAAGAAGGATGTTGGAAATCGCTGTATTCAACTCAGATACACGGGAGTTCAGGCCCAATGCTTACACATGCTTTTCCACAACCTATCCCAGCCACTAACATAAGGAGGTTAGCAGGTACGTCTACAGTCAGGCAGGATGCGGGAGGGTTCTGCCCTGTCCTCAGCTCTCACAGGGAAGCATGCCTAGAAGCCAGCTCTCAACTAGCTGCATTCTTATGACAGTGTGAAGGTAGCAGTATTCTGAGTAAGGAGGTTCCCAGATTACCACTCTCCGGCACCTGGAGATACCGTCCAGGTCTGCATTGTTAACTTGCGTCTCAGAGGCCTCTGGCAAAAGTCTCTGGTGAAGACGTGCAAAACTCACTCTGCAGGCAGTGTGGAACTGTGAGGGACTGAGGGTGAGCTCACCTCTCAGCAGTAAGATGATTTTGGACAAGGCGTTCAGCTACCTTCTCACATATGGAACTTAGTATGTAGCACCAGTCTACCCCAGGAATTACTGGGAAATCGCTGGATTGAGCTTGGAGGCACTAGTCTTGTGTGCCGGCAGATTCCAGTTACCTCTCCCAACACTTCGGTGAAGCAGCGAGCCTAGGCCTTTTGGAAGCGAAAGGTAGCTGCAGGCAGGAGGTAGGGTTACAGGCCATAAGCTCAACCCTCAGAAGTGGGTATGCATGGGAGGCAGATGTCTGCTACCCACTCGAACATGCGAGTGGGAACCTAGCTACACTCTGATGAAGAAGGACTTTGGAAATCGCTGTATTCAACTCAGATACACGTGGGTTCAGGCACAACGATTCCACATGCTTTTCTCACAACCTTTCCCTGCCACTAACATGAGGACGTTAGCAGCTCCTTCTACAGTCAAGCAGGATGCGGGAGGGTTGTGCCCTGTCCTTAGCTCTCACAGGGAAGCATGCCTTGAAGCCAGCTGTCAACTAGCTGCATTCTTATGGCAGGGTGAAGGTAGCAGTATTGTGAGACAGGAGGTTCCCAGATTACCACTCTACTGCACCTGGAGATACCCTCCAGGTCTGCATTGTTAACTTGCGTCTCAGAAGCCTCTGGCAAACGTCTCTGGTGAAGACGTGCGAAACTCACTCTGCAGGCAGTGTGGAACTGTGAGGGACTGAGGGCGAGCTCAACTCTCAGAAGTAAGATGTTTTTGGACAAGGCGTTCAACTACCTACTCACGTATGGAACTTAGTATGTAGCACCAGTCTACCCCAGGAATTTCTAGGAAATCACTTGATTGAGCTTGGAGGCACTCGTCTGGTGTCCCGGGAGATTACTCTTACCTCACCCAACACTTGCGTCAAGCAGCGAGCCTAGGCCTTTTGGAAGCGAAAGGTAGCAGCAGGCAGGATGTAGGGTTACAGGCCATAAGCTCAACTCTCAGAACTGTGTATGCATGGGAGGCAGATGTCTGCTACCCACTCGGACATGGGAGTTGGAACCTAGCTACACTCCTATTGAAGAAGGATGTTGGAAATCGCTGTATTCAACTCAGATACACGGGAGTTCAGGCCCAATGCTTACACATGCTTTTCCCACAACCTATCCCAGCCACTAACATAAGGAGGTTAGCAGGTACGTCTACAGTCAGGCAGGATGCGGGAGGGATCTGCCCTGTCCTCAGCTCTCACAGGGAAGCATGCCTAGAAGCCAGCTCTCAACTAGCTGCATTCTTATGACAGTGTGAAGGTAGCAGTATTCTGAGTAAGGAGGTTCCCAGATTACCAATCTACTGCACCTGGAGATACCGTCCAGGTCTGCATTGTTAACTTGCGTCTCAGAGGCTTCTGGCAAAAGTCTCTGGTGAAGACGTGCGAAACTCACTCTGCAGGCAGTGTGGAACTGTGAGGGACTGAGGGTGAGCTCACCTCTCAGCAGTAAGATGATTTTGGACAAGGCGTTCAGCTACCTTCTCACATATGGAACTTAGTATGTAGTTCCAGTCTACCCCAGGAATTACTGGGATATCGCTGGATTGAGCTTGGAGGCACTAGTCTTGTGTGCCGGCAGATTCCAGTTACCTCTCCCAACACTTCGGTGAAGCAGCGAGCCTAGGCCTTTTGGAAGCGAAAGGTAGCTGCAGGCAGGAGGTAGGGTTACAGGCCATAAGCTCAACTCTCAGAAGTGGGTATGCATGGGAGGCAGATGTCTGCTACCCACTCGGACATGCGAGTGGGAACCTAGCTACACTCTGATGAAGAAGGACTTTGGAAATCGCTGTATTCAACTCAGATACACGTGGGTTCAGGCACAACGATTCCACATGCTTTTCTCACAACCTTTCCCTGCCACTAACATGAGGACATTAGCAGCTCCTTCTACAGTCAAGCAGGATGCGGGAGGGTTGTGCCCTGTCCTTAGCTCTCACAGGGAAGCATGCCTTGAAGCCAGCTGTCAACTAGCTGCATTCTTATGGCAGGGTGAAGGTAGCAGTATTCTGAGACAGGAGGTTCCCAGATTACCACTCTACTGCACCTGGAGATACCCTCCAGGTCTGCATTGTTAACTTGCGTCTCAGAAGCCTCTGGCAAAAGTCTCTGGTGAAGACGTGCGAAACTCACTCTGCAGGCAGTGTGGAACTGTGAGGGACTGTGGGTGAGCTCAACTCTCAGAAGTAAGATGTTTTTGGACAAGGCGTTCAACTACCTACTCACTTATGGAACTTAGTATGTAGCACCAGTCTACCCCAGGAATTACTAGGAAATCGCTTGATTGAGCTTGGAGGCACTCGTCTTGTTTGCCGGGAGATTCCAGTTACCTCTCCCAACACTTGCGTCAAGCAGCGAGCCTAGGCCTTTTGGAAGCGAAAGGTAGCGGCAGGCACGATGTAGGGTTACAGGCCATGAGCTCAACTCTCAGAAGTGTGTATGCATGGGAGGCAGATGTCTGCTACCCACTCGGACATGGGAGTTGGAACCTACCTACACTCCTATTGAAGAAGGATGTTGGAAATCGCTGTATTCAACTCAGATACACGGGAGTTCAGGCCCAATGCTTACACATGCTTTTCCACAACCTATCCCAGCCACTAACATAAGGAGGTTAGCAGGTACGTCTACAGTCAGGCAGGATGCGGGAGGGTTCTGCCCTGTCCTCAGCTCTCACAGGGAAGCATGCCTAGAAGCCAGCTCTCAACTAGCTGCATTCTTATGACAGTGTGAAGGTAGCAGTATTCTGAGTAAGGAGGTTCCCAGATTACCACTCTACTGCACCTTGAGATACCCTCCAGGTCTGCATTGTTAACTTGCGTCTCAGAGGCCTCTGGCAAAAGTCTCTGGTGAAGACGTGAGAAACTCAGTCTGCAGGCAGTGTGGAACTGTGAGGGACTGAGGGTGAGCTCAACTCTCAGCAGTAAGAGGATTTTGGACAAGGCGTTCAGCTACCTTCTCACATATGGAACTTAGTATGTAGCACCAGTCTACCCCAGGAATTACTGGGAAATCGCTGGATTGAGCTTGGAGGCACTAGTCTTGTGTGCCGGGAGATTCCAGTTACCTCTCCCAACACTTCGGTGAAGCAGCGAGCCTAGGCCTTTTGGAAGCGAAAGGTAGCTGCAGGCAGGAGGTAGGGTTACAGGCCATAAGCTCAAACCTCAGAAGTGGGTATGCATGGGAGGCAGATGTCTGCTACCCACTCGGACATGCGAGTGGGAACCTAGCTACACTCTGATGAAGAAGAACTTTGGAAATCGCTGTATTCAACTCAGATACACGTGGGTTCAGGCACAACGATTCCACATGCTTTTCTCACAACCTTTCCCTGCCACTAACATGAGGACGTTAGCAGCTCCTTCTACAGTCAAGCAGGATGCGGGAGGGTTGTGCCCTGTCCTGAGCTCTCACAGGGAAGCATGCCTTGAAGCCAGCTGTCAACTAGCTGCATTCTTATGGCAGGGTGAAGGTAGCAGTATTCTGAGACAGGAGGTTCCCAGATTACCACTCTACTGCACCTGGAGATACCCTCCAGGTCTGCATTGTTAACTTGCGTCTCAGAAGCCTCTGGCAAACGTCTCTGGTGAAGACGTGCGAAACTCACTCTGCAGGCAGTGTGGAACTGTGAGGGACTGAGGGTGAGCTCAACTCTCAGAAGTAAGATGTTTTTGGACAAGGCGTTCAACTACCTACTCACTTATGGAACTTAGTATGTAGCACCAGTCTACCCCAGGAATTACTAGGAAATCGCTTGATTGAGCTTGGAGGCACTCGTCTTGTGTGCCGGGAGATTCCAGTTACCTCTCCCAACACTTGCGTCAAAGCAGCGAGCCTAGGCCTTTTGGAAGCGAAAGGTAGCGGCAGGCACGATGTACGTTACAGGCCATGAGCTCAACTCTCAAAAGTGTGTATGCATGGGAGGCAGATGTCTGCTACCCACTCGGACATGGGAGTTGGAACCTAGCTACACTCCTATTGAAGAAGGATGTTGGAAATCGCTGTATTCAACTCAGATACACGGGAGTTCAGGCCCAATGCTTACACATGCTTTTCCACAACCTATCCCAGCCACTAACATAAGGAGGTTAGCAGGTACGTCTACAGTCAGGCAGGATGCGGGAGGGTTCTGCCCTGTCCTCAGCTCTCACAGGGAAGCATGCCTAGAAGCCAGCTCTCAACTAGCTGCATTCTTATGACAGTGTGAAGGTAGCAGTATTCTGAGTAAGGAGTTTCCCAGATTACCACTCTCCGGCACCTGGAGATACCGTCCAGGTCTGCATTGTTAACTTGCGTCTCAGAGGCCTCTGGCAAAAGTCTCTGGTGAAGACGTGCGAAACTCACTCTGCAGGCAGTGTGGAACTGTGAGGGACTGAGGGTGAGCTCACCTCTCAGCAGTAAGATGATTTTGGACAAGGCGTTCAGCTACCTTCTCACATATGGAACTTAGTATGTAGCACCAGTCTACCCCAGGAATTACTGGGAAATCGCTGGATTGAGCTTGGAGGCACTAGTCTTGTGTGCCGGCAGATTCCAGTTACCTCTCCCAACACTTCGGTGAAGCAGCGAGCCTAGGCCTTTTGGAAGCGAAAGGTAGCTGCAGGCAGGAGGTAGGGTTACAGGTCATAAGCTCAACCCTCAGAAGTGGGTATGCATGGGAGGCAGATGTCTGCTACCCACTCGGACATGCGAGTGGGAACCTAGCTACACTCTGATGAAGAAGGACTTTGGAAATCGCTGTATTCAACTCAGATACACGTGGGTTCAGGCACAACGATTCCACATGCTTTTCTCACAACCTTTCCCTGCCACTAACATGAGGACGTTAGCAGCTCCTTCTACAGTCAAGCAGGATGCGGGAGGATTGTGCCCTGTCCTTAGCTCTCACAGGGAAGCATGCCTTGAAGCCAGCTGTCAACTAGCTGCATTCTTATGGCAGGGTGAAGGTAGCAGTATTCTGAGACAGGAGGTTCCCAGATTACCACTCTACTGCACCTGGAGATACCCTCCAGGTCTGCATTGTTAACTTGCGTCTCAGAAGCCTCTGGCAAACGTCTCTGGTGAAGACGTGCGAAACTCACTCTGCAGGCAGTGTGGAACTGTGAGGGACTGAGGGCGAGCTCAACTCTCAGAAGTAAGATGTTTTTGGACAAGGCGTTCAACTACCTACTCACGTATGGAACTTAGTATGTAGCACCAGTCTACCCCAGGAATTTCTAGGAAATCACTTGATTGAGCTTGGAGGCACTCGTCTTGTGTCCCGGGAGATTCCTCTTACCTCTCCCAACACTTGCGTCAAGCAGCGAGCCTAGGCCTTTTGGAAGCGAAAGGTAGCAGCAGGCACGATGTAGGGTTACAGGCCATAAGCTCAACTCTCAGAACTGTGTATGCATGGGAGGCAGATGTCTGCTACCCACTCGGACATGGGAGTTGGAACCTAGCTACACTCCTATTGAAGAAGGATGTTGGAAATCGCTGTATTCAACTCAGATACACGGGAGTTCAGGCCCAATGCTTACACATGCTTTTCCCACAACCTATCCCAGCCACTAACATAAGGAGGTTAACAGGTACGTCTACAGTCAGGCAGGATGCGGGAGGGATCTGCCCTGTCCTCAGCTCTCACAGGGAAGCATGCCTAGAAGCCAGCTCTCAACTAGCTGCATTCTTATGACAGTGTGAAGGTAGCAGTATTCTGAGTAAGGAGGTTCCCAGATTACCACTCTACTGCACCTGGAGATACCGTCCAGGTCTGCATTGTTAACTTGCGTCTCAGAGGCCTCTGGCAAAAGTCTCTTGTGAAGACGTGCAAAACTCACTCTGCAGGCAGTGTGGAACTGTGAGGGACTGAGGGTGAGCTCACCTCTCAGCAGTAAGATGATTTTGGACAAGGCGTTCAGCTACCTTCTCACATATGGAACTTAGTATGTAGCACCAGTCTACCCCAGGAATTACTGGGAAATCGCTGGATTGAGCTTGGAGGCACTAGTCTTGTGTGCCGGGAGATTCCAGTTACCTCTCCCAACACTTCGGTGAAGCAGCGAGCCTAGGCCTTTTGGAAGCGAAAGGTAGCTGCAGGCAGGAGGTAGGGTTACAGGTCATAAGCTCAACCCTCAGAAGTGGGTATGCATGGGAGGCAGATGTCTGCTACCCACTCGGACATGCGAGTGGGAACCTAGCTACACTCTGATGAAGAAGGACTTTGGAAATCGCTGTTTTCAACTCAGATACACGTGGGTTCAGGCACAACGATTCCACATGCTTTTCTCACAACCTTTCCCTGCCACTAACATGAGGACGTTAGCAGCTCCTTCTACAGTCAAGCAGGATGCGGGAGGGTTGTGCCCTGTCCTTAGCTCTCACAGGGAAGCATGCCTTGAAGCCAGCTGTCAACTAGCTGCATTCTTATGGCAGGGTGAAGGTAGCAGTATTCTGAGACAGGAGGTTCCCAGATTACCACTCTACTGCACCTGGAGATACCCTCCAGGTCTGCATTGTTAACTTGCGTCTCAGAAGCCTCTGGCAAACGTCTCTGGTGAAGACGTGCGAAACTCACTCTGCAGGCAGTGTGGAACTGTGAGGGACTGAGGGCGAGCTCAACTCTCAGAAGTAAGATGTTTTTGGACAAGGCGTTCAACTACCTACTCACGTATGGAACTTAGTATGTAGCACCAGTCTACCCCAGGAATTTCTAGGAAATCACTTGATTGAGCTTGGAGGCACTCGTCTTGTGTCCCGGGAGATTCCTCTTACCTCTCCCAACACTTGCGTCAAGCAGCGAGCCTAGGCCTTTTGGAAGCGAAAGGTAGCAGCAGGCAGGATGTAGGGTTACAGGCCATAAGCTCAACTCTCAGAACTGTGTATGCATGGGAGGCAGATGTCTGCTACCCACTCGGACATGGGAGTTGGAACCTAGCTACACTCCTATTGAAGAAGGATGTTGGAAATCGCTGTATTCAACTCAGATACACGGGAGTTCAGGCCCAATGCTTACACATGCTTTTCCCACAACCTATCCCAGCCACTAACATAAGGAGGTTAGCAGGTACGTCTACAGTCAGGCAGGATGCGGGAGGGATCTGCCCTGTCCTCAGCTCTCACAGGGAAGCATGCCTAGAAGCCAGCTCTCAACTAGCTGCATTCTTATGACAGTGTGAAGGTAGCAGTATTCTGAGTAAGGAGGTTCCCAGATTACCACTCTACTGCACCTGGAGATACCCTCCAGGTCTGCATTGTTAACTTGCGTCTCATAGCCTCTGGCAAACGTCTCTGGTGAAGACGTGCGAAACTCACTCTGCAGGCAGTGTGGAACTGTGAGGGACTGAGGGTGAGCTCAACTCTCAGAAGTAAGATGTTTTTGGACAAGGCGTTCAACTACCTACTCACGTATGGAACTTAGTATGTAGCACCAGTCTACCCCAGGAATAACTAGGAAATCGCTTGATTGAGCTTGGAGGCACTCGTCTTGTGTGCCGGGAGATTCCAGTTACCTCTCCCAACACTTGCGTCAAGCAGCGAGCCTAGGCCTTTTGGAAGCGTAAGGTAGCGGCAGGCACGATGTAGGGTTACAGGCCATGAGCTCAACTCTCAGAAGTGTGTATGCATGGGAGGCAGATGTCTGCTACCCACTCGGACATGGGAGTTGGAACCTAGCTACACTCCTATTGAAGAAGGATGTTGGAAATCGCTGTATTCAACTCAGATACACGGGAGTTCAGGCCCAATGCTTACACATGCTTTTCCACAACCTATCCCAGCCACTAACATAAGGAGGTTAGCAGGTACGTCTACAGTCAGGCAGGATGCGGGAGGGTTCTGCCCTGTCCTCAGCTCTCACAGGGAAGCATGCCTAGAAGCCAGCTCTCAACTAGCTGCATTCTTATGACAGTGTGAAGGTAGCAGTATTCTGAGTAAGGAGGTTCCCAGATTACCACTCTACTGCACCTGGAGATACCCTCCAGGTCTGCATTGTTAACTTGCGTCTCAGAGGCCTCTGGCAAAAGTCTCTGGTGAAGACGTGGGAAACTCACTCTGCAGGCAGTGTGGAACTGTGAGGGACTGAGGGTGAGCTCAACTCTCAGCAGTAAGAGGATTTTGGACAAGGCGTTCAGCTACCTTCTCACATATGGAACTTAGTATGTAGCACCAGGCTACCCCAGGAATTACTGGGAAATCGCTGGATTGAGCTTGGAGGCACTAGTCTTGTGTGCCGGGAGATTCCAGTTACCTCTCCCAACAGTTCGGTGAAGCAGCGAGCCTAGGCCTTTTGGAAGCGAAAGGTAGCTGCAGGCAGGATGTAGGGTTACAGGCCATAAGCTCAACTCTAGAAGTGGGTATGCATTGGAAGCAGATGTATGCTACCCACACGGACATGCGAGTGGGAACCTAGCTACACTCTGATGAAGAAGGACTTTGGAAATCGCTGTATTCAACTCAGATACACGTGGGTTCAGGCACAACGATTCCACATGCTTTTCTCACAACC
This sequence comes from Canis lupus baileyi, assembly GCF_048164855.1. Classification (NCBI taxonomy): domain Eukaryota; kingdom Metazoa; phylum Chordata; class Mammalia; order Carnivora; family Canidae; genus Canis; species Canis lupus. The sequence continues at coordinate 510,901 of NC_132848.1, read as the reverse complement.
TTTCCCTGCCACTAACATGAGGACGTTAGCAGCTCCTTCTACAGTCAAGCAGGATGCGGGAGGGTTGTGCCCTGTCCTTAGCTCTCACAGGGAAGCATGCCTTGAAGCCAGCTGTCAACTAGCTGCATTCTTATGGCAGGGTGAAGGTAGCAGTATTCTGAGACAGGAGGTTCCCAGATTACCACTCTACTGCACCTGGAGATACCCTCCAGGTCTGCATTGTTAACTTGCGTCTCAGAAGCCTCTGGCAAACGTCTCTGGTGAAGACGTGCGAAACTCACTCTGCAGGCAGTGTGGAACTGTGAGGGACTGAGGGTGAGCTCACCTCTCAGCAGTAAGATGATTTTGGACAAGGCGTTCAGCTACCTTCTCACATATGGAACATAGTATGTAGCACCAGTCTACCCCAGGAATTACTGGGAAATCGCTGGATTGAGCTTGGAGGCACTAGTCTTGTGTGCCGGCAGATTCCAGTTACCTCTCCCAACACTTCGGTGAAGCAGCGAGCCTAGGCCTTTTGGAAGCGAAAGGTAGCTGCAGGCAGGAGGTAGGGTTACAGGCCATAAGCTCAACTCTCAGAAGTGGGTATGCATGGCAGGCAGATGTCTGCTACCCACTCGGACATGCGAGTGGGAACCTAGCTACACTCTGATGAAGAAGGACTTTGGAAATCGCTGTATTCAACTCAGATACACGTGGGTTCAGTCACAACGATTCCACATGCTTTTCTCACAACCTTTCCCTGCCACTAACATGAGGACGTTAGCAGCTCCTTCTACAGTCAAGCAGGATGCGGGAGGGTTGTGCCCTGTCCTTAGCTCTCACAGGGAAGCATGCCTTGAAGCCAGCTGTCAACTAGCTGCATTCTTATGGCAGGGTGAAGGTAGCAGTATTCTGAGACAGGAGGTTCCCAGATTACCACTCTACTGCACCTGGAGATACCCTCCAGGTCTACATTGTTAACTTGCGTCTCAGAAGCCTCTGGCAAACGTCTCTGGTGAAGACGTGCGAAACTCACTCTGCAGGCAGTGTGGAACTGTGAGGGACTGTGGGTGAGCTCAACTCTCAGAAGTAAGATGTTTTTGGACAAGGCGTTCAGCTACCTACTCACTTATGGAACTTAGTATGTAGCACCAGTCTACCCCAGGAATTACTAGGAAATCGCTTGATTGAGCTTGGAGGCACTCGTCTTGTGTGCCGGGAGATTCCAGTTACCTCTCCCAACACTTGCGTCAAGCAGCGAGCCTAGGCCTTTTGGAAGCGAAAGGTAGCGGCAGGCACGATGTAGGGTTACAGGCCATGAGCTCAACTCTCAGAAGTGTGTATGCATGGGAGGCAGATGTCTGCTACCCACTCGGACATGGGAGTTGGAACCTAGCTACACTCCTATTGAAGAAGGATGTTGGAAATCGCTGTATTCAACTCAGATACACTGGAGTTCAGGCCCAATGCTTACACATGCTTTTCCATAACCTATCCCAGCCACTAATATAAGGAGGTTAGCAGGTACGTCTACAGTCAGGCAGGATGCGGGAGGGTTCTGCCCTGTCCTCAACTCTCACAGGGAAGCATGCCTAGAAGCCAGCTCTCAACTAGCTGCATTCTTATGAGAGTGTGAAGGTAGCAGTATTCTGAGTAAGGAGGTTCCCAGATTGCCACTCTACTGCACCTGGAGACACCGTCCAGGTCTGCATTGTTAACTTGCGTCTCAGAGGCCTCTGGCAAAAGTCTCTGGTGAAGACGTGGGAAACTCAGTCTGCAGGCAGTGTGGAACTGTGAGGGACTGAGGGTGAGCTCAACTCTCAGCAGTAAGATGATTTTGGACAAGGCGTTCAGCTACCTTCTCACATATGGAACTTAGTATGTAGCACCAGTCTACCCCAGGAATTACTGGGAAATCGCTGGATTGAGCTTGGAGGCACTAGTCTTGTGTGCCGGGAGATTCCAGTTACCTCTCCCAACACTTCGGTGAAGCAGCGAGCCTAGGCCTTTTGGAAGCGAAAGGTAGCTGCAGGCAGGAGGTAGGGTTACAGGCCATAAGCTCAACTCTAGAAGTGGGTATGCATGGGAAGCAGATGTATGCTACCCACTCGGACATGCGACTGGGAACCTAGCTACACTCTGATGAAAAAGGACTTTGGAAATCGCTGTATTCAACTCAGATACACGTGGTTTCAGGCACAACGATTCCACATGCTTTTCTCACAACCTTTCCCTGCCACTAACATGAAGACGTTAGCAGCTCCTTCTACAGTCAAGCAGGATGCGGGAGGGTTGTGCCCTGTCCTTAGCTCTCACAGGGAAGCATGCCTTGAAGCCACATGTCAACTAGCTGCATTCTTATGGCAGGGTGAAGGTAGCAGTATTCTGAGACAGGAGGTTCCCAGATTACCACTCTACTGCACCTGGAGATACCCTCCAGGTCTGCATTGTTAACTTGCGTCTCATAGCCTCTGGCAAAAGTCTCTGGTGAAGACGTGCGAAAGTCACTCTGCAGGCAGTGTGGAACTGTGAGGGACTGAGGGTGAGCTCACCTCTCAGAAGTAAGATGATTTTGGACAAGGCGTTCAACTACCTACTCTCGTATGGAACTTAGTATGTAGCACCAGTCTACCCCAGGAATAACTAGGAAATCGCTTGATTGAGCTTGGAGGCACTCGTCTTGTGTGCTGGGAGATTCCAGTTACCTCTCCCAACACTTGGGTCAAGCAGCGAGCCTAGGCCTTTTGGAAGCGTAAGGTAGTGGCAGGCACGATGTAGGGTTACAGGCCATGAGCTCAACTCTCAGAAGTGTGTATGCATGGGAGGCAGATGTCTGCTACCCACTCGGACATGGGAGTTGGAACCTAGCTACACTCCTATTGAAGAAGGATGTTGGAAATCGCTGTATTCAACTCAGATACACGGGAGTTCAGGCCCAATGCTTACACATGCTTTTCCACAACCTATCCCAGCCACTAACATAAGGAGGTTAGCAGGTACGTCTATAGTCAGGCAGGATGCGGGAGGGTTCTGCCCTGTCCTTAGCTCTCACAGGGAAGCATGCCTTGAAGCCAGCTGTCAACTAGCTGCATTCTTATGGCAGGGTGAAGGTAGCAGTATTCTGAGACAGGAGGTTCCCAGATTACCACTCTACTGCACCTGGAGATACCCTCCAGGTCTGCATTGTTAACTTGCGTCTCAGAAGCCTCTGGCAAACGTCTCTGGTGAAGACGTGCGAAACTCACTCTGCAGGCAGTGTGGAACTGTGAGGGACTGAGGGTGAGCTCACCTCTCAGCAGTAAGATGATTTTGGACAAGGCGTTCAGCTACCTTCTCACATATGGAACTTAGTATGTAGCACCAGTCTACCCCAGGAATTACTGGGAAATCGCTGGATTGAGCTAGGAGGCACTAGTCTTGTGTGCCGGCAGATTCCAGTTACCTCTCCCAACACTTCGGTGAAGCAGCGAGCCTAGGCCTTTTGGAAGCGAAAGGTAGCTGCAGGCAGGAGGTAGGGTTACAGGCCATAAGCTCAACTCTCAGAAGTGGGTATGCATGGCAGGCAGATGTCTGCTACCCACACGGACATGCGAGTGGGAACCTAGCTACACTCTGATGAAGAAGGACTTTGGAAATCGCTGTATTCAACTCAGATACACGTGGGTTCAGGCACAACGATTCCACATGCTTTTCTCACAACCTTTCCCTGCCACTAACATGAGGACGTTAGCAGCTCCTTCTACAGTCAAGCAGGATGCGGGAGGGTTGTGCCCTGTCCTTAGCTCTCACAGGGAAGCATGCCTTGAAGCCAGCTGTCAACTAGCTGCATTCTTATGGCAGGGTGAAGGTAGCAGTATTCTGAGACAGGAGGTTCCCAGATTACCACTCTACTGCACCTGGAGATACCCTCCAGGTCTGCATTGTTAACTTGCGTCTCAGAAGCCTCTGGCAAACGTCTCTGGTGAAGACGTGCGAAACTCACTCTGCAGGCAGTGTGGAACTGTGAGGGACTGAGGGTGAGCTCACCTCTCAGCAGTAAGATGATTTTGGACAAGGCGTTCAGCTACCTTCTCACATATGGAACATAGTATGTAGCACCAGTCTACCCCAGGAATTACTGGGAAATCGCTGGATTGAGCTTGGAGGCACTAGTCTTGTGTGCCGGCAGATTCCAGTTACCTCTCCCAACACTTCGGTGAAGCAGCGAGCCTAGGCCTTTTGGAAGCGAAAGGTAGCTGCAGGCAGGAGGTAGGGTTACAGGCCATAAGCTCAACTCTCAGAAGTGGGTATGCATGGCAGGCAGATGTCTGCTACCCACTCGGACATGCGAGTGGGAACCTAGCTACACTCTGATGAAGAAGGACTTTGGAAATCGCTGTATTCAACTCAGATACACGTGGGTTCAGGCACAACGATTCCACATGCTTTTCTCACAACCTTTCCCTGCCACTAACATGAGGACGTTAGCAGCTCCTTCTACAGTCAAGCAGGATGCGGGAGGGTTGTGCCCTGTCCTTAGCTCTCACAGGGAAGCATGCCTTGAAGCCAGCTCTCAACTAGCTGCATTCTTATGGCAGGGTGAAGGTAGCAGTATTCTGAGACAGGAGGTTCCCAGATTACCACTCTACTGCACCTGGAGATACCCTCCAGGTCTACATTGTTAACTTGCGTCTCAGAAGCCTCTGGCAAACGTCTCTGGTGAAGACGTGCGAAACTCACTCTGCAGGCAGTGTGGAACTGTGAGGGACTGAGGGTGAGCTCAACTCTCAGAAGTAAGATGTTTTTGGACAAGGCGTTCAACTACCTACTCACTTATGGAACTTAGTATGTAGCACCAGTCTACCCCAGGAATTACTAGGAAATCGCTTGATTGAGCTTGGAGGCACTCGTCTTGTGTGCCGGGAGATTCCAGTTACCTCTCCCAACACTTGCGTCAAGCAGCGAGCCTAGGCCTTTTGGAAGCGAAAGGTAGCGGCAGGCACGATGTAGGGTTACAGGCCATGAGCTCAACTCTCAGAAGTGTGTATGCATGGGAGGCAGATGTCTGCTACCCACTCGGACATGGGAGTTGGAACCTAGCTACACTCCTATTGAAGAAGGATGTTGGAAATCGCTGTATTCAACTCAGATACACGGGAGTTCAGGCCCAATGCTTACACATGCTTTTCCACAACCTATCCCAGCCACTAATATAAGGAGGTTAGCAGGTACGTCTACAGTCAGGCAGGATGCGGGAGGGTTCTGCCCTGTCCTCAACTCTCACAGGGAAGCATGCCTAGAAGCCAGCTCTCAACTAGCTGCATTCTTATGACAGTGTGAAGGTAGCAGTATTCTGAGTAAGGAGGTTCCCAGATTGCCACTCTACTGCACCTGGAGATACCGTCCAGGTCTGCATTGTTAACTTGCGTCTCAGAGGCCTCTGGCAAAAGTCTCTGGTGAAGACGTGGGAAACTCAGTCTGCAGGCAGTGTGGAACTGTGAGGGACTGAGGGTGAGCTCAACTCTCAGCAGTAAGATGATTTTGGACAAGGCGTTCAGCTACCTTCTCACATATGGAACTTAGTATGTAGCACCAGTCTACCCCAGGAATTACTGGGAAATCGCTGGATTGAGCTTGGAGGCACTAGTCTTGTGTGCCGGGAGATTCCAGTTACCTCTCCCAACACTTCGGTGAAGCAGCGAGCCTAGGCCTTTTGGAAGCGAAAGGTAGCTGCAGGCAGGAGGTAGGGTTACAGGCCATAAGCTCAACTCTAGAAGTGGGTATGCATGGGAAGCAGATGTATGCTACCCACTCGGACATGCGAGTGGGAACCTAGCTACACTCTGATGAAAAAGGACTTTGGAAATCGCTGTATTCAACTCAGATACACGTGGTTTCAGGCACAACGATTCCACATGCTTTTCTCACAACCTTTCCCTGCCACTAACATGAAGACGTTAGCAGCTCCTTCTACAGTCAAGCAGGATGCGGGAGGGTTGTGCCCTGTCCTTAGCTCTCACAGGGAAGCATGCCTTGAAGCCACATGTCAACTAGCTGCATTCTTATGGCAGGGTGAAGGTAGCAGTATTCTGAGACAGGAGGTTCCCAGATTACCACTCTACTGCACCTGGAGATACCCTCCAGGTCTGCATTGTTAACTTGCGTCTCATAGCCTCTGGCAAAAGTCTCTGGTGAAGACGTGCGAAAGTCACTCTGCAGGCAGTGTGGAACTGTGAGGGACTGAGGGTGAGCTCAACTCTCAGAAGTAAGATGTTTTTGGACAAGGCGTTCAACTACCTACTCTCGTATGGAACTTAGTATGTAGCACCAGTCTACCCCAGGAATAACTAGGAAATCGCTTGATTGAGCTTGGAGGCACTCGTCTTGTGTGCTGGGAGATTCCAGTTACCTCTCCCAACACGCGTCAAGCAGCGAGCCTAGGCCTTTTGGAAGCGTAAGGTAGTGGCAGGCACGATGTAGGGTTACAGGCCATGAGCTCAACTCTCAGAAGTGTGTATGCATGGGAGGCAGATGTCTGCTACCCACTCGGACATGGGAGTTGGAACCTAGCTACACTCCTATTGAAGAAGGATTTTGGAAATCGCTGTATTCAACTCAGATACACGGGAGTTCAGGTCCAATGCTTACACATGCTTTTCCACAACCTATCCCAGCCACTAACATAAGGAGGTTAGCAGGTACGTCTATAGTCAGGCAGGATGCGGGAGGGTTCTGCCCTGTCCTTAGCTCTCACAGGGAAGCATGCCTTGAAGCCAGCTGTCAACTAGCTGCATTCTTATGGCAGGGTGAAGGTAGCAGTATTCTGAGACAGGAGGTTCCCAGATTACCACTCTACTGCACCTGGAGATACCCTCCAGGTCTGCATTGTTAACTTGCGTCTCAGAAGCCTCTGGCAAACGTCTCTGGTGAAGACGTGCGAAACTCACTCTGCAGGCAGTGTGGAACTGTGAGGGACTGAGGGTGAGCTCACCTCTCAGCAGTAAGATGATTTTGGACAAGGCGTTCAGCTACCTTCTCACATATGGAACTTAGTATGTAGCACCAGTCTACCCCAGGAATTACTGGGAAATCGCTGGATTGAGCTTGGAGGCACTAGTCTTGTGTGCCGGCAGATTCCAGTTACCTCTCCCAACACTTCGGTGAAGCAGCGAGCCTAGGCCTTTTGGAAGCGAAAGGTAGCTGCAGGCAGGAGGTAGGGTTACAGGCCATAAGCTCAACTCTCAGAAGTGGGTATGCATGGCAGGCAGATGTCTGCTACCGACTCGGACATGCGAGTGGGAACCTAGCTACACTCTGATGAAGAAGGACTTTGGAAATCGCTGTATTCAACTCAGATACACGTGGGTTCAGTCACAACGATTCCACATGCTTTTCTCACAACCTTTCCCTGCCACTAACATGAGGACGTTAGCAGCTCCTTCTACAGTCAAGCAGGATGCGGGAGGGTTGTGCCCTGTCCTTAGCTCTCACAGGGAAGCATGCCTTGAAGCCAGCTGTCAACTAGCTGCATTCTTATGGCAGGGTGAAGGTAGCAGTATTCTGAGACAGGAGGTTCCCAGATTACCACTCTACTGCACCTGGAGATACCCTCCAGGTCTGCATTGTTAACTTGGGTCTCAGAGCCTCTGGCAAACGTCTCTGGTGAAGACGTGCGAAACTCACTCTGCAGGCAGTGTGGAACTGTGAGGGACTGAGGGTGAGCTCAACTCTCAGAAGTAAGATGTTTTTGGACAAGGCGTTCAACTACCTACTCACTTATGGAACTTAGTATGTAGCACCAGTCTACCCCAGGAATTACTAGGAAATCGCTTGATTGAGCTTGGAGGCACTCGTCTTGTGTGCCGGGAGATTCCAGTTACCTCTCCCAACACTTGCGTCAAGCAGCGAGCCTAGGCCTTTTGGAAGCGAAAGGTAGCGGCAGGCACGATGTAGGGTTACAGGCCATGAGCTCAACTCTCAGAAGTGTGTATGCATGGGAGGCAGATGTCTGCTACCCACTCGGACATGGGAGTTGGAACCTAGCTACACTCCTATTGAAGAAGGATGTTGGAAATCGCTGTATTCAACTCAGATACACGGGAGTTCAGGCCCAATGCTTACACATGCTTTTCCACAACCTATCCCAGCCACTAATATAAGGAGGTTAGCAGGTACGTCTACAGTCAGGCAGGATGCGGGAGGGTTCTGCCCTGTCCTCAACTCTCACAGGGAAGCATGCCTAGAAGCCAGCTCTCAACTAGCTGCATTCTTATGACAGTGTGAAGGTAGCAGTATTCTGAGTAAGGAGGTTCCCAGATTGCCACTCTACTGCACCTGGAGATACCGTCCAGGTCTGCATTGTTAACTTGCGTCTCAGAGGCCTCTGGCAAAAGTCTCTGGTGAAGACGTGGGAAACTCAGTCTGCAGGCAGTGTGGAACTGTGAGGGACTGAGGGTGAGCTCAACTCTCAGCAGTAAGATGATTTTGGACAAGGCGTTCAGCTACCTTCTCACATATGGAACTTAGTATGTAGCACCAGTCTACCCCAGGAATTACTGGGAAATCGCTGGATTGAGCTTGGAGGCACTAGTCTTGTGTGCCGGGAGATTCCAGTTACCTCTCCCAACACTTCGGTGAAGCAGCGAGCCTAGGCCTTTTGGAAGCGAAAGGTAGCTGCAGGCAGGAGGTAGGGTTACAGGCCATAAGCTCAACTCTAGAAGTGGGTATGCATGGGAAGCAGATGTATGCTACCCACTCGGACATGCGAGTGGGAACCTAGCTACACTCTGATGAAAAAGGACTTTGGAAATCGCTGTATTCAACTCAGATACACGTGGTTTCAGGCACAACGATTCCACATGCTTTTCTCACAACCTTTCCCTGCCACTAACATGAAGACGTTAGCAGCTCCTTCTACAGTCAAGCAGGATGCGGGAGGGTTGTGCCCTGTCCTTAGCTCTCACAGGGAAGCATGCCTTGAAGCCACATGTCAACTAGCTGCATTCTTATGGCAGGGTGAAGGTAGCAGTATTCTGAGACAGGAGGTTCCCAGATTACCACTCTACTGCACCTGGAGATACCCTCCAGGTCTGCATTGTTAACTTGCGTCTCATAGCCTCTGGCAAAAGTCTCTGGTGAAGACGTGCGAAAGTCACTCTGCAGGCAGTGTGGAACTGTGAGGGACTGAGGGTGAGCTCAACTCTCAGAAGTAAGATGTTTTTGGACAAGGCGTTCAACTACCTACTCTCGTATGGAACTTAGTATGTAGCACCAGTCTACCCCAGGAATAACTAGGAAATCGCTTGATTGAGCTTGGAGGCACTCGTCTTGTGTGCTGGGAGATTCCAGTTACCTCTCCCAACACGCGTCAAGCAGCGAGCCTAGGCCTTTTGGAAGCGTAAGGTAGTGGCAGGCACGATGTAGGGTTACAGGCCATGAGCTCAACTCTCAGAAGTGTGTATGCATGGGAGGCAGATGTCTGCTACCCACTCGGACATGGGAGTTGGAACCTAGCTACACTCCTATTGAAGAAGGATTTTGGAAATCGCTGTATTCAACTCAGATACACGGGAGTTCAGGTCCAATGCTTACACATGCTTTTCCACAACCTATCCCAGCCACTAACATAAGGAGGTTAGCAGGTACGTCTATAGTCAGGCAGGATGCGGGAGGGTTCTGCCCTGTCCTTAGCTCTCACAGGGAAGCATGCCTTGAAGCCAGCTGTCAACTAGCTGCATTCTTATGGCAGGGTGAAGGTAGCAGTATTCTGAGACAGGAGGTTCCCAGATTACCACTCTACTGCACCTGGAGATACCCTCCAGGTCTGCATTGTTAACTTGCGTCTCAGAAGCCTCTGGCAAACGTCTCTGGTGAAGACGTGCGAAACTCACTCTGCAGGCAGTGTGGAACTGTGAGGGACTGAGGGTGAGCTCACCTCTCAGCAGTAAGATGATTTTGGACAAGGCGTTCAGCTACCTTCTCACATATGGAACTTAGTATGTAGCACCAGTCTACCCCAGGAATTACTGGGAAATCGCTGGATTGAGCTTGGAGGCACTAGTCTTGTGTGCCGGCAGATTCCAGTTACCTCTCCCAACACTTCGGTGAAGCAGCGAGCCTAGGCCTTTTGGAAGCGAAAGGTAGCTGCAGGCAGGAGGTAGGGTTACAGGCCATAAGCTCAACTCTCAGAAGTGGGTATGCATGGCAGGCAGATGTCTGCTACCGACTCGGACATGCGAGTGGGAACCTAGCTACACTCTGATGAAGAAGGACTTTGGAAATCGCTGTATTCAACTCAGATACACGTGGGTTCAGTCACAACGATTCCACATGCTTTTCTCACAACCTTTCCCTGTCACTAACATGAGGACGTTAGCAGCTCCTTCTACAGTCAAGCAGGATGCGGGAGGGTTGTGCCCTGTCCTTAGCTCTCACAGGGAAGCATGCCTTGAAGCCAGCTGTCAACTAGCTGCATTCTTATGGCAGGGTGAAGGTAGCAGTATTCTGAGACAGGAGGTTCCCAGATTACCACTCTACTGCACCTGGAGATACCCTCCAGGTCTGCATTGTTAACTTGGGTCTCAGAGCCTCTGGCAAACGTCTCTGGTGAAGACGTGCGAAACTCACTCTGCAGGCAGTGTGGAACTGTGAGGGACTGAGGGTGAGCTCAACTCTCAGAAGTAAGATGTTTTTGGACAAGGCGTTCAACTACCTACTCTCGTATGGAACTTAGTATGTAGCACCAGTCTACCCCAGGAATAACTAGGAAATCGCTTGATTGAGCTTGGAGGCACTCGTCTTGTGTGCTGGGAGATTCCAGTTACCTCTCCCAACACTTGCGTCAAGCAGCGAGCCTAGGCCTTTTGGAAGCGTAAGGTAGTGGCAGGCACGATGTAGGGTTACAGGCCATGAGCTCAACTCTCAGAAGTGTGTATGCATGGGAGGCAGATGTCTGCTACCCACTCGGACATGGGAGTTGGAACCTAGCTACACTCCTATTGAAGAAGGATGTTGGAAATTGCTGTATTCAACTCAGATACACGGGAGTTCAGGCCCAATGCTTACACATGCTTTTCCACAACCTATCCCAGCCACTAACATAAGGAGGTTAGCAGGTACGTCTATAGTCAGGCAGGATGCGGGAGGGTTCTGCCCTGTCCTCAGCTCTCACAGGGAAGCATGCCTAGAAGCCAGCTCTCAACTAGCTGCATTCTTATGACAGTGTGAAGGTAGCAGTATTCTGAGTAAGGAGGTTCCCAGATTACCACTCTACTGCACCTGGAGATACCCTCCAGGTCTGCATTGTTAACTTGCGTCTCAGAGGCCTCTGGCAAAAGTCTCTGGTGAAGACGTGCGAGACTCTCTCTGCAGGCATTGTGGAACTGTGAGGGACTGAGGGTGAGCTCACCTCTCAGCAGTAAGATGATTTTGGACAAGGCGTTCAGCTACCTTCTCACGTATGGAACTTAGTATGTAGCACCAGTCTACCCCAGGAATAACTAGGAAATCGCTTGATTGAGCTTGGAGGCACTCGTCTTGTGTGCTGGGAGATTCCAGTTACCTCTCCCAACACTTCGGTGAAGCAGCGAGCCTAGGCCTTTTGGAAGCGTAAGGTAGTGGCAGGCACGATGTAGGGTTACAGGCCATGAGCTCAACTCTCAGAAGTGTGTATGCATGGGAGGCAGATGTCTGCTACCCACTCGGACATGCGAGTGGGAACCTAGCTACACTCTGATGAAGAAGGACTTTGGAAATCGCTGTATTCAACTCAGATACACGTGGGTTCAGGCACAACGATTCCACATGCTTTTCTCACAACCTTTCCCTGCCACTAACATGAGGACGTTAGCAGCTCCTTCTACAGTCAAGCAGGATGCGGGAGGGTTGTGCCCTGTCCTTAGCTCTCACAGGGAAGCATGCCTTGAAGCCAGCTGTCAACTAGCTGCATTCTTATGGCAGGGTGAAGGTAGCAGTATTCTGAGACAGGAGGTTCCCAGATTACCACTCTACTGCACCTGGAGATTCCCTCCAGGTCTGCATTGTTAACTTGCGTCTCAGAAGCCTCTGGCAAAAGTCTCTGGTGAAGACGTGCGAAACTCACTCTGCAGGCAGTGTGGAACTGTGAGGGACTGTGGGTGAGCTCAACTCTCAGAAGTAAGATGTTTTTGGACAAGGCGTTCAACTACCTACTCACTTATGGAACTTAGTATGTAGCACCAGTCTACCCCAGGAATTACTAGGAAATCGCTTGATTGAGCTTGGAGGCACTCGTCTTGTGTGCCGGGAGATTCCAGTTACCTCTCCCAACACTTGCGTCAAGCAGCGAGCCTAGGCCTTTTGGAAGCGTAAGGTAGCGGCAGGCACGATGTAGGGTTACAGGCCATGAGCTCAACTCTCAGAAGTGTGTATGCATGGGAGGCAGATGTCTGCTACCCACTCGGACATGGGAGTTGGAACCTAGCTACACTCCTATTGAAGAAGGATGTTGGAAATCGCTGTATTCAACTCAGATACACGGGAGTTCAGCCCCAATGCTTACACATGCTTTTCCACAACCTATCCCAGCCACTAACATAAGGAGGTTAGCAGGTACGTCTATAGTCAGGCAGGATGCAGGAGGGTTCTGCCCTGTCCTCAGCTCTCACAGGGAAGCATGCCTAGAAGCCAGCTCTCAACTAGCTGCATTCTTAAGACAGTGTGAAGGTAGCAGTATTCTGAGTAAGGAGGTTCCCAGATTACCACTCTACTGCACCTGGAGATACCCTCCAGGTCTGCATTGTTAACTTGCGTCTCAGAGGCCTCTGGCAAAAGTCTCTGGTGAAGACGTGCGAAACTCACTCCGCAGGCAGTGTGGAACTGTGAGGGACTGAGGGTGAGCTCACCTCTCAGCAGTAAGATGATTTTGTACAAGGCGTTCAGCTACCTTCTCACATATGGAACTTAGTATGTAGCACCAGTCTACCCCAGGAATTACTGGGAAATCGCTGGATTGAGCTTGGAGGCACTAGTCTTGTGTGCCGGCAGATTCCAGTTACCTCTCCCAACAGTTCGGTGAAGCAGCGAGCCTAGGCCTTTTGGAAGCGAAAGGTAGCTGCAGGCAGGATGTAGGGTTACAGGCCATAAGCTCAACTCTAGAAGTGGGTATGCATGGGAAGCAGATGTATGCTACCCACTCGGACATGCGAGTGGGAACCTAGCTACACTCTGATGAAGAAGAACTTTGGAAATCGCTGTATTCAACTCAGATACACGTGGGTTCAGGCACAACGATTCCACATGCTTTTCTCACAACCTTTCCCTGTCACTAACATGAGGACGTTAGCAGCTCCTTCTACAGTCAAGCAGGATGCGGGAGGGTTCTGCCCTGTCCTTAGCTCTCACAGGGAAGCATGCCTTGAAGCCAGCTGTCAACTAGCTGCATTCTTATGGCAGGGTGAAGGTAGCAGTATTCTGAGACAGGAGGTTCCCAGATTACCACTCTACTGCACCTGGAGATACCCTCCAGGTCTGCATTGTTAACTTGCGTCTCAGAAGCCTCTGGCAAACGTCTCTGGTGAAGACGTGCGAAACTCACTCTGCAGGCAGTGTGGAACTGTGAGGGACTGAGGGTGAGCTCAACTCTCAGAAGTAAGATGTTTTTGGACAAGGCGTTCAACTACCTACTCACTTATGGAACTTAGTAAGTAGCACCAGTCTACCCCAGGAATTACTAGGAAATCGCTTGATTGAGCTTGGAGGCACTAGTCTTGTGTGCCGGGAGATTCCAGTTACCTCTCCCAACACTTGCGTCAAGCAGCGAGCCTAGGCCTTTTGGAAGCGTAAGGTAGCGGCAGGCACGATGTAGGGTTACAGGCCATGAGCTCAACTCTCAGAAGTGTGTATGCATGGGAGGCAGATGTCTGCTACCCACTCGGACATGGGAGTTGGAACCTAGCTACACTCCTATTGAAGAAGGATGTTGGAAATCGCTGTATTCAACTCAGATACACGGGAGTTCAGGCCCAATGCTTACACATGCTTTTCCACAACCTATCCCAGCCACTAACATAAGGAGGTTAGCAGGTACGTCTACAGTCAGGCAGGATGCGGGAGGGTTCTGCCCTGTCCTCAGCTCTCACAGGGAAGCATGCCTAGAAGCCAGCTCTCAACTAGCTGCATTCTTATGACAGTGTGAAGGTAGCAGTATTCTGAGTAAGGAGGTTCCCAGATTACCACTCTACTGCACCTGGAGATACCATCCAGGTCTGCATTGTTAACTTGCGTCTCAGAGGCCTCTGGCAAAAGTCTCTGGTGAAGACGTGCGAAACTCACTCCGCAGGCAGTGTGGAACTGTGAGGGACTGAGGGTGAGCTCACCTCTCAGCAGTAAGATGATTTTGGACAAGGCGTTCAGCTACCTTCTCACATATGGAACTTAGTATGTAGCACCAGTCTACCCCAGGAATTACTGGGAAATCGCTTGGATTGAGCTTGGAGGCACTAGTCTTGTGTGCCGGCAGATTCCAGTTACCTCTCCCAACACTTCGGTGAAGCAGCGAGCCTAGGCCTTTTGGAAGCGAAAGGTAGCTGCAGGCAGGAGGTAGGGTTACAGGCCATAAGCTCAACTCTAGAAGTGGGTATGCATGGGAAGCAGATGTCTGCTACCCACTCGGACATGCGAGTGGGAACCTAGCTACACTCTGATGAAGAAGGACTTTGGAAATCGCTGTATTCAACTCAGATACACGTGGGTTCAGGCACAACGATTCCACATGCTTTTCTCACAACCTTTCCCTGCCACTAACATGAGGACGTTAGCAGCTCCTTCTACAGTCAAGCAGGATGCGGGAGGGTTGTGCCCTGTCCTTAGCTCTCACAGGGAAGCATGCCTTGAAGCCAGCTGTCAACTAGCTGCATTCTTATGGCAGGGTGAAGGTAGCAGTATTCTGAGACAGGAGGTTCCCAGATTACCACTCTACTGCACCTGGAGATACCCTCCAGGTCTGCATTGTTAACTTGCGTCTCAGAAGCCTCTGGCAAAAGTCTCAGGTGAAGACGTGCGAAACTCACTCTGCAGGCAGTGTGGAACTGTGAGGGACTGTGGGTGAGCTCAACTCTCAGAAGTAAGATGTTTTTGGACAAGGCGTTCAACTACCTACTCACGTATGGAACTTAGTATGTAGCACCAGTCTACCCCAGGAATTACTAGGAAATCGCTTGATTGAGCTTGGAGGCACTCGTCTTGTGTGCCGGGAGATTCCAGTTACCTCTCCCAACACTTGCGTCAAGCAGCAGCCTAGGCCTTTTGGAAGCGTAAGGTAGCGGCAGGCACGATGTAGGGTTACAGGCCATGAGCTCAACTCTCAGAAGTGTGTATGCATGGGAGGCAGATGTCTGCTACCCACTCGGACATGGGAGTTGGAACCTAGCTACACTCCTATTGAAGAAGGATTTTGGAAATCGCTGTATTCAACTCAGATACACGGGAGTTCAGGCCCAATGCTTACACATGCTTTTCCACAACCTATCCCAGCCACTAACATAAGGAGGTTAGCAGGTATGTCTACAGTCAGGCAGGATGCGGGAGGGTTCTGCCCTGTCCTCAGCTCTCACAGGGAAGCATGCCTAGAAGCCAGCTCTCAACTAGCTGCATTCTTATGACAGTGTGAAGGTAGCAGTATTCTCAGTAAGGAGGTTCCCAGATTACCACTCTACTGCACCTGGAGATACCGTCCAGGTCTGCATTGTTAACTTGCGTCTCAGAGGCCTCTGGCAAAAGTCTCTGGTGAAGACGTGCAAAACTCACTCTGCAGGCAGTGTGGAACTGTGAGGGACTGAGGGTGAGCTCACCTCTCAGCAGTAAGATGATTTTGGACAAGGCGTTCAGCTACCTTCTCACATATGGAACTTAGTATGTAGCACCAGTCTACTCCAGGAATTACTGGGAAATCGCTGGATTGAGCTTGGAGGCACTAGTCTTGTGTGCCGGGAGATTCCAGTTACCTCTCCCAACACTTCGGTGAAGCAGCGAGCCTAGGCCTTTTGGAAGCGAAAGGTAGCTGCAGGCAGGAGGTAGGGTTACAGGTCATAAGCTCAACCCTCAGAAGTGGGTATGCATGGGAGGCAGATGTCTGCTACCCACTCGGACATGCGAGTGGGAACCTAGCTACACTCTGATGAAAAAGGACTTTGGAAATCGCTCTATTCAACTCAGATACACGTGGGTTCAGGCACAACGATTCCACATGCTTTTCTCACAACCTTTCCCTGCCACTAACATGAGGACGTTAGCAGCTCCTTCTACAGTCAAGCAGGATGCGGGAGGGTTGTGCCCTGTCCTTAGCTCTCACAGGGAAGCATGCCTTGAAGCCAGCTGTCAACTAGCTGCATTCTTATGGCAGGGTGAAGGTAGCAGTATTCTGAGACAGGAGGTTCCCAGATTACCACTCTACTGCACCTGGAGATACCCTCCGGGTCTGCATTGTTAACTTGCGTCTCAGAAGCCTCTGGCAAACGTCTCTGGTGAAGACGTGCGAAACTCACTCTGCAGGCAGTGTGGAACTGTGAGGGACTGAGGGCGAGCTCAACTCTCAGAAGTAAGATGTTTCTGGACAAGGCGTTCAACTACATACTCACGTATGGAACTTAGTATGTAGCACCAGTCTACCCCAGGAATTTCTAGGAAATCACTTGATTGAGCTTGGAGGCACTCGTCTTGTGTCCCGGGAGATTCCTCTTACCTCTCCCAACACTTGCGTCAAGCAGCGAGCCTAGGCCTTTTGGAAGCGAAAGGTAGCAGCAGGCAGGATGTAGGGTTACAGGCCATAAGCTCAACTCTCCGAACTGTGTATGCATGGGAGGCAGATGTCTGCTACCCACTCGGACATGGGAGTTGGAACCTAGCTACACTCCTATTGAAGAAGGATGTTGGAAATCGCTGTATTCAACTCAGATACACGGGAGTTCAGGCCCAATGCTTACACATGCTTTTCCCACAACCTATCCCAGCCACTAACATAAGGAGGTTAACAGGTACGTCTACAGTCAGGCAGGATGCGGGAGGGATCTGCCCTGTCCTCAGCTCTCACAGGGAAGCATGCCTAGAAGCCAGCTCTCAACTAGCTGCATTCTTATGACAGTGTGAAGGTAGCAGTATTCTGAGTAAGGAGGTTCCCAGATTACCAATCTACTACACCTGGAGATACCGTCCAGGTCTGCATTGTTAACTGGCGTCTCAGAGGCTTCTGGCAAAAGTCTCTGGTGAAGACGTGCGAAACTCACTCTGCAGGCAGTGTGGAACTGTGAGGGACTGAGGGTGAGCTCACCTCTCAGCAGTAAGATGATTTTGGACAAGGCGTTCAGCTACCTTCTCACATATGGAACTTAGTATGTAGCACCAGTCTACCCCAGGAATTACTGGGAAATCGCTGGATTGAGCTTGGAGGCACTAGTCTTGTGTGCCGGCAGATTCCAGTTACCTCTCCCAACACTTCGGTGATGCAGCGAGCCTAGGCCTTTTGGAAGCGAAAGGTAGCTGCAGGCAGGAGGTAGGGTTACAGGCCATAAGCTCAACTCTCAGAAGTGGGTATGCATGGGAGGCAGATGTCTGCTACCCACTCGGACATGCGAGTGGGAACCTAGCTACACTCTGATGAAGAAGGACTTTGGAAATCGCTGTATTCAACTCAGATACACGTGGGTTCAGGCACAACGATTCCACATGCTTTTCTCACAACCTTTCCCTGCCACTAACATGAGGACGTTAGCAGCTCCTTCTACAGTCAAGCAGGATGCGGGAGGGTTGTGCCCTGTCCTTAGCTCTCACAGGGAAGCATGCCTTGAAGCCAGCTGTCAACTAGCTGCATTCTTATGGCAGGGTGAAGGTAGCAGTATTCTGAGACAGGAGGTTCCCAGATTACCACTCTACTGCACCTGGAGATACCCTCCAGGTCTGCATTGTTAACTTGCGTCTCAGAAGCCTCTGGCAAAAGTCTCTGGTGAAGACGTGCGAAACTCACTCTGCAGGCAGTGTGGAACTGTGAGGGACTGTGGGTGAGCTCAACTCTCAGAAGTAAGATGTTTTTGGACAAGGCGTTCAACTACCTACTCACTTATGGAACTTAGTATGTAGCACCAGTCTACCCCAGGAATTACTAGGAAATCGCTTGATTGAGCTTGGAGGCACTCGTCTTGTGTGCCGGGAGATTCCAGTTACCTCTCCCAACACTTGCGTCAAGCAGCGAGCCTAGGCCTTTTGGAAGCGAAAGGTAGCGGCAGGCACGATGTAGGGTTACAGGCCATGAGCTCAACTCTCAGAAGTGTGTATGCATGGGAGGCAGATGTCTGCTACCCACTCGGACATGGGAGTTGGAACCTAGCTACACTCCTATTGAAGAAGGATGTTGGAAATCGCTGTATTCAACTCAGATACACGGGAGTTCAGGCCCAATGCTTACACATGCTTTTCCACAACCTATCCCAGCCACTAACATAAGGAGGTTAGCAGGTACGTCTATAGTCAGGCAGGATGCGGGAGGGTTCTGCCCTGTCCTTAGCTCTCACAGGGAAGCATGCCTTGAAGCCAGCTGTCAACTAGCTGCATTCTTATGGCAGGGTGAAGGTAGCAGTATTCTGAGTAAGGAGGTTCCCAGATTACCACTCTACTGCACCTGGAGATACCCTCCAGGTCTGCATTGTTAACTTGCGTCTCAGAGGCCTCTGGCAAAAGTCTCTGGTGAAGACGTGCGAAACTCACTCCGCAGGCAGTGTGGAACTGTGAGGGACTGAGGGTGAGCTCACCTCTCATCAGTAAGATGATTTTGGACAAGGCGTTCAGCTACCTTCTCACATATGGAACTTAGTATGTAGCACCAGTCTACCCCAGGAATTACTGGGAAATCGCTTGGATTGAGCTTGGAGGCACTAGTCTTGTGTGCCGGCAGATTCCAGTTACCTCTCCCAACACTTCGGTGAAGCAGCGAGCCTAGGCCTTTTGGAAGCGAAAGGTAGCTGCAGGCAGGAGGTAGGGTTACAGGCCATAAGCTCAACTCTAGAAGTGGGTATGCATGGGAAGCAGATGTCTGCTACCCACTCGGACATGCGAGTGGGAACCTAGCAACACTCTGATGAAGAAGGACTTTGGAAATCGCTGTATTCAACTCAGATACACGTGGGTTCAGGCACAACGATTCCACATGCTTTTCTCACAACCTTTCCCTGCCACTAACATGAGGACGTTAGCAGCTCCTTCTACAGTCAAGCAGGATGCGGGAGGGTTGTGCCCTGTCCTTAGCTCTCACAGGGAAGCATGCCTTGAAGCCAGCTGTCAACTAGCTGCATTCTTATGGCAGGGTGAAGGTAGCAGTATTCTGAGACAGGAGGTTCCCAGATTACCACTCTACTGCACCTGGAGATACCCTCCAGGTCTGCATTGTTAACTTGCGTCTCAGAAGCCTCTGGCAAAAGTCTCTGGTGAAGACGTGCGAAACTCACTCTGCAGGCAGTGTGGAACTGTGAGGGACTGTGGGTGAGCTCAACTCTCAGAAGTAAGATGTTTTTGGACAAGGCGTTCAACTACCTACTCACGTATGGAACTTACTATGTAGCACCAGTCTACCCCAGGAATTACTAGGAAATCGCTTGATTGAGCTTGGAGGCACTCGTCTTGTGTGCCGGGAGATTCCAGTTACCTCTCCCAACACTTGCGTCAAGCAGCGAGCCTAGGCCTTTTGGAAGCGTAAGGTAGCGGCAGGCACGATGTAGGGTTACAGGCCATGAGCTCAACTCTCAGAAGTGTGTATGCATGGGAGGCAGATGTCTGCTACCCACTCGGACATGGGAGTTGGAACCTAGCTACACTCCTATTGAAGAAGGATGTTGGAAATCGCTGTATTCAACTCAGATACACGGGAGTTCAGGCCCAATGCTTACACATGCTTTTCCACAACCTATCCCAGCCACTAACATAAGGAGGTTAGCAGGTACGTCTACAGTCAGGCAGGATGCGGGAGGGTTCTGCCCTGTCCTCAGCTCTCACAGGGAAGCATGCCTAGAAGCCAGCTCTCAACTAGCTGCATTCTTATGACAGTGTGAAGGTAGCAGTATTCTCAGTAAGGAGGTTCCCAGATTACCACTCTACTGCACCTGGAGATACCGTCCAGGTCTGCATTGTTAACTTGCGTCTCAGAGGCCTCTGGCAAAAGTCTCTGGTGAAGACGTGCAAAACTCACTCTGCAGGCAGTGTGGAACTGTGAGGGACTGAGGGTGAGCTCACCTCTCAGCAGTAAGATGATTTTGGACAAGGCGTTCAGCTACCTTCTCACATATGGAACTTAGTATGTAGCACCAGTCTACCCCAGGAATTACTGGGAAATCGCTGGATTGAGCTTGGAGGCACTAGTCTTGTGTGCCGGGAGATTCCAGTTACCTCTCCCAACACTTCGGTGAAGCAGCGAGCCTAGGCCTTTTGGAAGCGAAAGGTAGCTGCAGGGATCCCTGGGTGGCGCAGCGGTTTGGTGCCTGCCTTTGGCCCAGGGCGCGATCCTGGAGACCCGGGATCGAATCCCACGTCGGGCTCCCGGTGCATGGAGCCTGCTTCTCCCTCTGCCTATGTCTCTGCCTCTCTCTCTCTCTCTGTGTGACTATCATAAATAAATAAAAATTAAAAAAAAAAAATATTTAAAAAAAAGAAAGGTAGCTGCAGGCAGGAGGTAGGGTTACAGGTCATAAGCTCAACCCTCAGAAGTGGGTATGCATGGGAGGCAGATGTCTGCTACCCACTCGGACATGCGAGTGGGAACCTAGCTACACTCTGATGAAGAAGGACTTTGGAAATCGCTGTATTCAACTCAGATACACGTGGGTTCAGGCACAACGATTCCACATGCTTTTCTCACAACCTTTCCCTGCCACTAACATGAGGACGTTAGCAGCTCCTTCTACAGTCAAGCAGGATGCGGGAGGGTTGTGCCCTGTCCTTAGCTCTCACAGGGAAGCATGCCTTGAAGCCAGCTGTCAACTAGCTGCATTCTTATGGCAGGGTGAAGGTAGCAGTATTCTGAGACAGGAGGTTCCCAGATTACCACTCTACTGCACCTGGAGATACCCTCCGGGTCTGCATTGTTAACTTGCGTCTCAGAAGCCTCTCGCAAACGTCTCTGGTGAAGACGTGCGAAACTCACTCTGCAGGCAGTGTGGAACTGTGAGGGACTGAGGGCGAGCTCAACTCTCAGAAGTAAGATGTTTCTGGACAAGGCGTTCAACTACCTACTCACGTATGGAACTTAGTATGTAGCACCAGTCTACCCCAGGAATTTCTAGGAAATCACTTGATTGAGCTTGGAGGCACTCGTCTTGTGTCCCGGGAGATTCCTCTTACCTCTCCCAACACTTGCGTCAAGCAGCGAGCCTAGGCCTTTTGGAAGCGAAAGGTAGCAGCAGGCAGGATGTAGGGTTACAGGCCATAAGCTCAACTCTCAGAACTGTGTATGCATGGGAGGCAGATGTCTGCTACCCACTCGGACATGGGAGTTGGAACCTAGCTACACTCCTATTGAAGAAGGATGTTGGAAATCGCTGTATTCAACTCAGATACACGGGAGTTCAGGCCCAATGCTTACACATGCTTTTCCCACAACCTATCCCAGCCACTAACATAAGGAGGTTAACAGGTACGTCTATAGTCAGGCAGGATGCGGGAGGGTTCTGCCCTGTCCTTAGCTCTCACAGGGAAGCATGCCTTGAAGCCAGCTGTCAACTAGCTGCATTCTTATGGCAGGGTGAAGGTAGCAGTATTCTGAGTAAGGAGGTTCCCAGATTACCACTCTACTGCACCTGGAGATACCCTCCAGGTCTGCATTGTTAACTTGCGTCTCAGAGGCCTCTGGCAAAAGTCTCTGGTGAAGACGTGCGAAACTCACTCCGCAGGCAGTGTGGAACTGTGAGGGACTGAGGGTGAGCTCACCTCTCAGCAGTAAGATGATTTTGGACAAGGCGTTCAGCTACCTTCTCACATATGGAACTTAGTATGTAGCACCAGTCTACCCCAGGAATTACTGGGAAATCGCTTGGATTGAGCTTGGAGGCACTAGTCTTGTGTGCCGGCAGATTCCAGTTACCTCTCCCAACACTTCGGTGAAGCAGCGAGCCTAGGCCTTTTGGAAGCGAAAGGTAGCTGCAGGCAGGAGGTAGGGTTACAGGCCATAAGCTCAACTCTAGAAGTGAGTATGCATGGGAAGCAGATGTCTGCTACCCACTCGGACATGCGAGTGGGAACCTAGCTACACTCTGATGAAGAAGGACTTTGGAAATCGCTGTATTCAACTCAGATACACGTGGGTTCAGGCACAACGATTCCACATGCTTTTCTCACAACCTTTCCCTACCACTAACATGAGGACGTTAGCAGCTCCTTCTACAGTCAAGCAGGATGCGGGAGGGTTGTGCCCTGTCCTTAGCTCTCACAGGGAAGCATGCCTTGAAGCCAGCTGTCAACTAGCTGCATTCTTATGGCAGGGTGAAGGTAGCAGTATTCTGAGACAGGAGGTTCCCAGATTACCACTCTACTGCACCTGGAGATACCCTCCAGGTCTGCATTGTTAACTTGCGTCTCAGAAGCCTCTGGCAAAAGTCTCTGGTGAAGACGTGCGAAACTCACTCTGCAGGCAGTGTGGAACTGTGAGGGACTGTGGGTGAGCTCAACTCTCAGAAGTAAGATGTTTTTGGACAAGGCGTTCAACTACCTACTCACTTATGGAACTTAGTATGTAGCACCAGTCTACCCCAGGAATTACTAGGAAATCGCTTGATTGAGCTTGGAGGCACTCGTCTTGTGTGCCGGGAGATTCCAGTTACCTCTCCCAACACTTGCGTCAAGCAGCGAGCCTAGGCCTTTTGGAAGCGAAAGGTAGCGGCAGGCACGATGTAGGGTTACAGGCCATGAGCTCAACTCTCAGAAGTGTGTATGCATGGGAGGCAGATGTCTGCTACCCACTCGGACATGGGAGTTGGAACCTAGCTACACTCCTATTGAAGAAGGATGTTGGAAATCGCTGTATTCAACTCAGATACACGGGAGTTCAGGCCCAATGCTTACACATGCTTTTCCACAACCTATCCCAGCCACTAACATAAGGAGGTTAGCAGGTACGTCTATAGTCAGGCAGGATGCGGGAGGGTTCTGCCCTGTCCTTAGCTCTCACAGGGAAGCATGCCTTGAAGCCAGCTGTCAACTAGCTGCATTCTTATGGCAGGGTGAAGGTAGCAGTATTCTGAGTAAGGAGGTTCCCAGATTACCACTCTACTGCACCTGGAGATACCCTCCAGGTCTGCATTGTTAACTTGCGTCTCAGAGGCTTCTGGCAAAAGTCTCTGGTGAAGACGTGCGAAACTCACTCCGCAGGCAGTGTGGAACTGTGAGGGACTGAGGGTGAGCTCACCTCTCAGCAGTAAGATGATTTTGGACAAGGCGTTCAGCTACCTTCTCACATATGGAACTTAGTATGTAGCACCAGTCTACCCCAGGAATTACTGGGAAATCGCTTGGATTGAGCTTGGAGGCACTAGTCTTGTGTGCCGGCAGATTCCAGTTACCTCTCCCAACACTTCGGTGAAGCAGCGAGCCTAGGCCTTTTGGAAGCGAAAGGTAGCTGCAGGCAGGAGGTAGGGTTACAGGCCATAAGCTCAACTCTAGAAGTGGGTATGCATGGGAAGCAGATGTCTGCTACCCACTCGGACATGCGAGTGGGAACCTAGCTACACTCTGATGAAGAAGGACTTTGGAAATCGCTGTATTCAACTCAGATACACGTGGGTTCAGGCACAACGATTCCACATGCTTTTCTCACAACCTTTCCCTGCCACTAACATGAGGACGTTAGCAGCTCCTTCTACAGTCAAGCAGGATGCGGGAGGGTTGTGCCCTGTCCTTAGCTCTCACAGGGAAGCATGCCTTGAAGCCAGCTGTCAACTAGCTGCATTCTTATGGCAGGGTGAAGGTAGCAGTATTCTGAGACAGGAGGTTCCCAGATTACCACTCTACTGCACCTGGAGATACCCTCCAGGTCTGCATTGTTAACTTGCGTCTCAGAAGCCTCTGGCAAAAGTCTCTGGTGAAGACGTGCGAAACTCACTCTGCAGGCAGTGTGGAACTGTGAGGGACTGTGGGTGAGCTCAACTCTCAGAAGTAAGATGTTTTTGGACAAGGCGTTCAACTACCTACTCACGTATGGAACTTACTATGTAGCACCAGTCTACCCCAGGAATTACTAGGAAATCGCTTGATTGAGCTTGGAGGCACTCGTCTTGTGTGCCGGGAGATTCCAGTTACCTCTCCCAACACTTGCGTCAAGCAGCGAGCCTAGGCCTTTTGGAAGCGTAAGGTAGCGGCAGGCACGATGTAGGGTTACAGGCCATGAGCTCAACTCTCAGAAGTGTGTATGCATGGGAGGCAGATGTCTGCTACCCACTCGGACATGGGAGTTGGAACCTAGCTACACTCCTATTGAAGAAGGATGTTGGAAATCGCTGTATTCAACTCAGATACACGGGAGTTCAGGCCCAATGCTTACACATGCTTTTCCACAACCTATCCCAGCCACTAACATAAGGAGGTTAGCAGGTACGTCTACAGTCAGGCAGGATGCGGGAGGGTTCTGCCCTGTCCTCAGCTCTCACAGGGAAGCATGCCTAGAAGCCAGCTCTCAACTAGCTGCATTCTTATGACAGTGTGAAGGTAGCAGTATTCTCAGTAAGGAGGTTCCCAGATTACCACTCTACTGCACCTGGAGATACCCTCCAGGTCTGCATTGTTAACTTGCGTCTCAGAGGCCTCTGGCAAAAGTCTCTGGTGAAGACGTGCAAAACTCACTCTGCAGGCAGTGTGGAACTGTGAGGGACTGAGGGTGAGCTCACCTCTCAGCAGTAAGATGATTTTGGACAAGGCGTTCAGCTACCTTCTCACATATGGAACTTAGTATGTAGCACCAGTCTACCCCAGGAATTACTGGGAAATCGCTGGATTGAGCTTGGAGGCACTAGTCTTGTGTGCCGGGAGATTCCAGTTACCTCTCCCAACACTTCGGTGAAGCAGCGAGCCTAGGCCTTTTGGAAGCGAAAGGTAGCTGCAGGCAGGAGGTAGGGTTACAGGTCATAAGCTCAACCCTCAGAAGTGGGTATGCATGGGAGGCAGATGTCTGCTACCCACTCGGACATGCGAGTGGGAACCTAGCTACACTCTGATGAAGAAGGACTTTGGAAATCGCTGTATTCAACTCAGATACACGTGGGTTCAGGCACAACGATTCCACATGCTTTTCTCACAACCTTTCCCTGCCACTAACATGAGGACGTTAGCAGCTCCTTCTACAGTCAAGCAGGATGCGGGAGGGTTGTGCCCTGTCCTTAGCTCTCACAGGGAAGCATGCCTTGAAGCCAGCTGTCAACTAGCTGCATTCTTATGGCAGGGTGAAGGTAGCAGTATTCTGAGACAGGAGGTTCCCAGATTACCACTCTACTGCACCTGGAGATACCCTCCAGGTCTGCATTGTTAACTTGCATCTCAGAAGCCTCTGGCAAACGTCTCTGGTGAATACGTGCGAAACTCACTCTGCAGGCAGTGTGGAACTGTGAGGGACTGAGGGCGAGCTCAACTCTCAGAAGTAAGATGTTTCTGGACAAGGCGTTCAACTACCTACTCACGTATGGAACTTAGTATGTAGCACCAGTCTACCCAGGAATTTCTAGGAAATCACTTGATTGAGCTTGGAGGCACTCGTCTTGTGTCCCGGGAGATTCCTCTTACCTCTCCCAACACTTGCGTCAAGCAGCGAGCCTAGGCCTTTTGGAAGCGAAAGGTAGCAGCAGGCAGGATGTAGGGTTACAGGCCATAAGCTCAACTCTCAGAACTGTGTATGCATGGGAGGCAGATGTCTGCTACCCACTCGGACATGGGAGTTGGAACCTATCTACACTCCTATTGAAGAAGGATGTTGGAAATCGCTGTATTCAACTCAGATACACGGGAGTTCAGGCCCAATGCTTACACATGCTTTTCCCACAACCTATCCCAGCCACTAACATAAGGAGGTTAACAGGTACGTCTATAGTCAGGCAGGATGCGGGAGGGTTCTGCCCTGTCCTTAGCTCTCACAGGGAAGCATGCCTTGAAGCCAGCTGTCAACTAGCTGCATTCTTATGGCAGGGTGAAGGTAGCAGTATTCTGAGTAAGGAGGTTCCCAGATTACCACTCTACTGCACCTGGAGATACCCTCCAGGTCTGCATTGTTAACTTGCGTCTCAGAGGCCTCTGGCAAAAGTCTCTGGTGAAGACGTGCGAAACTCACTCCGCAGGCAGTGTGGAACTGTGAGGGACTGAGGGTGAGCTCACCTCTCAGCAGTAAGATGATTTTGGACAAGGCGTTCAGCTACCTTCTCACATATGGAACTTAGTATGTAGCACCAGTCTACCCCAGGAATTACTGGGAAATCGCTTGGATTGAGCTTGGAGGCACTAGTCTTGTGTGCCGGCAGATTCCAGTTACCTCTCCCAACACTTCGGTGAAGCAGCGAGCCTAGGCCTTTTGGAAGCGAAAGGTAGCTGCAGGCAGGAGGTAGGGTTACAGGCCATAAGCTCAACTCTAGAAGTGGGTATGCATGGGAAGCAGATGTCTGCTACCCACTCGGACATGCGAGTGGGAACCTAGCTACACTCTGATGAAGAAGGACTTTGGAAATCGCTGTATTCAACTCAGATACACGTGGGTTCAGGCACAACGATTCCACATGCTTTTCTCACAACCTTTCCCTACCACTAACATGAGGACGTTAGCAGCTCCTTCTACAGTCAAGCAGGATGCGGGAGGGTTGTGCCCTGTCCTTAGCTCTCACAGGGAAGCATGCCTTGAAGCCAGCTGTCAACTAGCTGCATTCTTATGGCAGGGTGAAGGTAGCAGTATTCTGAGACAGGAGGTTCCCAGATTACCACTCTACTGCACCTGGAGATACCCTCCAGGTCTGCATTGTTAACTTGCGTCTCAGAAGCCTCTGGCAAAAGTCTCAGGTGAAGACGTGCGAAACTCACTCTGCAGGCAGTGTGGAACTGTGAGGGACTGTGGGTGAGCTCAACTCTCAGAAGTAAGATGTTTTTGGACAAGGCGTTCAACTACCTACTCACGTATGGAACTTAGTATGTAGCACCAGTCTACCCCAGGAATTACTAGGAAATCGCTTGATTGAGCTTGGAGGCACTCGTCTTGTGTGCCGGGAGATTCCAGTTACCTCTCCCAACACTTGCGTCAAGCAGCGAGCCTAGGCCTTTTGGAAGCGTAAGGTAGCGGCAGGCACGATGTAGGGTTACAGGCCATGAGCTCAACTCTCAGAAGTGTGTATGCATGGGAGGCAGATGTCTGCTACCCACTCGGACATGGGAGTTGGAACCTAGCTACACTCCTATTGAAGAAGGATGTTGGAAATCGCTGTATTCAACTCAGATACACGGGAGTTCAGGCCCAATGCTTACACATGCTTTTCCACAACCTATCCCAGCCACTAACATAAGGAGGTTAGCAGGTACGTCTACAGTCAGGCAGGATGCGGGAGGGTTCTGCCCTGTCCTCAGCTCTCACAGGGAGGCATGCCTAGAAGCCAGCTCTCAACTAGCTGCATTCTTATGACAGTGTGAAGGTAGCAGTATTCTCAGTAAGGAGGTTCCCAGATTACCACTCTACTGCACCTGGAGATACCGTCCAGGTCTGCATTGTTAACTTGCGTCTCAGAGGCCTCTGGCAAAAGTCTCTGGTGAAGACGTGCAAAACTCACTCTGCAGGCAGTGTGGAACTGTGAGGGACTGAGGGTGAGCTCACCTCTCAGCAGTAAGATGATTTTGGACAAGGCGTTCAGCTACCTTCTCACATATGGAACTTAGTATGTAGCACCAGTCTACCCCAGGAATTACTGGGAAATCGCTGGATTGAGCTTGGAGGCACTAGTCTTGTGTGCCGGGAGATTCCAGTTACCTCTCCCAACACTTCGGTGAAGCAGCGAGCCTAGGCCTTTTGGAAGCGAAAGGTAGCTGCAGGCAGGAGGTAGGGTTACAGGTCATAAGCTCAACCCTCAGAAGTGGGTATGCATGGGAGGCAGATGTCTGCTACCCACTCGGACATGCGAGTGGGAACCTAGCTACACTCTGATGAAAAAGGACTTTGGAAATCGCTGTATTCAACTCAGATACACGTGGGTTCAGGCACAACGATTCCACATGCTTTTCTCACAACCTTTCCCTGCCACTAACATGAGGACATTAGCAGCTCCTTCTACAGTCAAGCAGGATGCGGGAGGGTTGTGCCCTGTCCTTAGCTCTCACAGGGAAGCATGCCTTGAAGCCAGCTGTCAACTAGCTGCATTCTTATGGCAGGGTGAAGGTAGCAGTATTCTGAGACAGGAGGTTCCCAGATTACCACTCTACTGCACCTGGAGATACCCTCCGGGTCTGCATTGTTAACTTGCGTCTCAGAAGCCTCTGGCAAACGTCTCTGGTGAAGACGTGCGAAACTCACTCTGCAGGCAGTGTGGAACTGTGAGGGACTGAGGGCGAGCTCAACTCTCAGAAGTAAGATGTTTCTGGACAAGGCGTTCAACTACCTACTCACGTATGGAACTTAGTATGTAGCACCAGTCTACCCAGGAATTTCTAGGAAATCACTTGATTGAGCTTGGAGGCACTCGTCTTGTGTCCCGGGAGATTCCTCTTACCTCTCCCAACACTTGCGTCAAGCAGCGAGCCTAGGCCTTTTGGAAGCGAAAGGTAGCAGCAGGCAGGATGTAGGGTTACAGGCCATAAGCTCAACTCTCAGAACTGTGTATGCATGGGAGGCAGATGTCTGCTACCCACTCGGACATGGGAGTTGGAACCTAGCTACACTCCTATTGAAGAAGGATGTTGGAAATCGCTGTATTCAACTCAGATACACGGGAGTTCAGGCCCAATGCTTACACATGCTTTTCCCACAACCTATCCCAGCCACTAACATAAGGAGGTTAACAGGTACGTCTACAGTCAGGCAGGATGCGGGAGGGATCTGCCCTGTCCTCAGCTCTCACAGGGAAGCATGCCTAGAAGCCAGCTCTCAACTAGCTGCATTCTTATGACAGTGTGAAGGTAGCAGTATTCTGAGTAAGGAGGTTCCCAGATTACCAATCTACTACACCTGGAGATACCGTCCAGGTCTGCATTGTTAACTGGCGTCTCAGAGGCTTCTGGCAAAAGTCTCTGGTGAAGACGTGCGAAACTCACTCTGCAGGCAGTGTGGAACTGTGAGGGACTGAGGGTGAGCTCACCTCTCAGCAGTAAGATGATTTTGGACAAGGCGTTCAGCTACCTTCTCACATATGGAACTTAGTATGTAGCACCAGTCTACCCCAGGAATTACTGGGAAATCGCTGGATTGAGCTTGGAGGCACTAGTCTTGTGTGCCGGCAGATTCCAGTTACCTCTCCCAACACTTCGGTGAAGCAGCGAGCCTAGGCCTTTTGGAAGCGAAAGGTAGCTGCAGGCAGGAGGTAGGGTTACAGGCCATAAGCTCAACTCTCAGAAGTGGGTATGCATGGGAGGCAGATGTCTGCTACCCACTCGGACATGCGAGTGGGAACCTAGCTACACTCTGATGAAGAAGGACTTTGGAAATCGCTGTATTCAACTCAGATACACGTGGGTTCAGGCACAACGATTCCACATGCTTTTCTCACAACCTTTCCCTGCCACTAACATGAGGACGTTAGCAGCTCCTTCTACAGTCAAGCAGGATGCGGGAGGGTTGTGCCCTGTCCTTAGCTCTCACAGGGAAGCATGCCTTGAAGCCAGCTGTCAACTAGCTGCATTCTTATGGCAGGGTGAAGGTAGCAGTATTCTGAGACAGGAGGTTCCCAGATTACCACTCTACTGCACCTGGAGATACCCTCCAGGTCTGCATTGTTAACTTGCGTCTCAGAAGCCTCTGGCAAAAGTCTCTGGTGAAGACGTGCGAAACTCACTCTGCAGGCAGTGTGGAACTGTGAGGGACTGTGGGTGAGCTCAACTCTCAGAAGTAAGATGTTTTTGGACAAGGCGTTCAACTACCTACTCACTTATGGAACTTAGTATGTAGCACCAGTCTACCCCAGGAATTACTAGGAAATCGCTTGATTGAGCTTGGAGGCACTCGTCTTGTGTGCCGGGAGATTCCAGTTACCTCTCCCAACACTTGCGTCAAGCAGCGAGCCTAGGCCTTTTGGAAGCGAAAGGTAGCGGCAGGCACGATGTAGGGTTACAGGCCATGAGCTCAACTCTCAGAAGTGTGTATGCATGGGAGGCAGATGTCTGCTACCCACTCGGACATGGGAGTTGGAACCTAGCTACACTCCTATTGAAGAAGGATGTTGGAAATCGCTGTATTCAACTCAGATACACGGGAGTTCAGGCCCAATGCTTACACATGCTTTTCCACAACCTATCCCAGCCACTAACATAAGGAGGTTAGCAGGTACGTCTATAGTCAGGCAGGATGCGGGAGGGTTCTGCCCTGTCCTTAGCTCTCACAGGGAAGCATGCCTTGAAGCCAGCTGTCAACTAGCTGCATTCTTATGGCAGGGTGAAGGTAGCAGTATTCTGAGTAAGGAGGTTCCCAGATTACCACTCTACTGCACCTGGAGATACCCTCCAGGTCTGCATTGTTAACTTGCGTCTCAGAGGCCTCTGGCAAAAGTCTCTGGTGAAGACGTGCGAAACTCACTCCGCAGGCAGTGTGGAACTGTGAGGGACTGAGGGTGAGCTCACCTCTCAGCAGTAAGATGATTTTGGACAAGGCGTTCAGCTACCTTCTCACATATGGAACTTAGTATGTAGCACCAGTCTACCCCAGGAATTACTGGGAAATCGCTTGGATTGAGCTTGGAGGCACTAGTCTTGTGTGCCGGCAGATTCCAGTTACCTCTCCCAACACTTCGGTGAAGCAGCGAGCCTAGGCCTTTTGGAAGCGAAAGGTAGTTGCAGGCAGGAGGTAGGGTTACAGGCCATAAGCTCAACTCTAGAAGTGGGTATGCATGGGAAGCAGATGTCTGCTACCCACTCGGACATGCGAGTGGGAACCTAGCTACACTCTGATGAAGAAGGACTTTGGAAATCGCTGTATTCAACTCAGATACACGTGGGTTCAGGCACAACGATTCCACATGCTTTTCTCACAACCTTTCCCTGCCACTAACATGAGGACGTTAGCAGCTCCTTCTACAGTCAAGCAGGATGCGGGAGGGTTGTGCCCTGTCCTTAGCTCTCACAGGGAAGCATGCCTTGAAGCCAGCTGTCAACTAGCTGCATTCTTATGGCAGGGTGAAGGTAGCAGTATTCTGAGACAGGAGGTTCCCAGATTACCACTCTACTGCACCTGGAGATACCCTCCAGGTCTGCATTGTTAACTTGCGTCTCAGAAGCCTCTGGCAAAAGTCTCTGGTGAAGACGTGCGAAACTCACTCTGCAGGCAGTGTGGAACTGTGAGGGACTGTGGGTGAGCTCAACTCTCAGAAGTAAGATGTTTTTGGACAAGGCGTTCAACTACCTACTCACGTATGGAACTTACTATGTAGCACCAGTCTACCCCAGGAATTACTAGGAAATCGCTTGATTGAGCTTGGAGGCACTCGTCTTGTGTGCCGGGAGATTCCAGTTACCTCTCCCAACACTTGCGTCAAGCAGCGAGCCTAGGCCTTTTGGAAGCGTAAGGTAGCGGCAGGCACGATGTAGGGTTACAGGCCATGAGCTCAACTCTCAGAAGTGTGTATGCATGGGAGGCAGATGTCTGCTACCCACTCGGACATGGGAGTTGGAACCTAGCTACACTCCTATTGAAGAAGGATGTTGGAAATCGCTGTATTCAACTCAGATACACGGGAGTTCAGGCCCAATGCTTACACATGCTTTTCCACAACCTATCCCAGCCACTAACATAAGGAGGTTAGCAGGTACGACTACAGTCAGGCAGGATGCGGGAGGGTTCTGCCCTGTCCTCAGCTCTCACAGGGAAGCATGCCTAGAAGCCAGCTCTCAACTAGCTGCATTCTTATGACAGTGTGAAGGTAGCAGTATTCTGAGTAAGGAGGTTCCCAGATTACCACTCTACTGCACCTGGAGATACCGTCCAGGTCTGCATTGTTAACTTGCGTCTCAGAGGCCTCTGGCAAAAGTCTCTGGTGAAGACGTGCAAAACTCACTCTGCAGGCAGTGTGGAACTGTGAGGGACTGAGGGTGAGCTCACCTCTCAGCAGTAAGATGATTTTGGACAAGGCGTTCAGCTACCTTCTCACATATGGAACTTAGTATGTAGCACCAGTCTACCCCAGGAATTACTGGGAAATCGCTGGATTGAGCTTGGAGGCACTAGTCTTGTGTGCCGGGAGATTCCAGTTACCTCTCCCAACACTTCGGTGAAGCAGCGAGCCTAGGCCTTTTGGAAGCGAAAGGTAGCTGCAGGCAGGAGGTAGGGTTACAGGCCATAAGCTCAACCCTCAGAAGTGGGTATGCATGGGAGGCAGATGTCTGCTACCCACTCGGACATGCGAGTGGGAACCTAGCTACACTCTGATGAAGAAGGACTTTGGAAATCGCTGTATTCAACTCAGATACACGTGGGTTCAGGCACAACGATTCCACATGCTTTTCTCACAACCTTTCCCTGCCACTAACATGAGGACGTTAGCAGCTCCTTCTACAGTCAAGCAGGATGCGGGAGGGTTGTGCCCTGTCCTTAGCTCTCACAGGGAAGCATGCCTTGAAGCCAGCTGTCAACTAGCTGCATTCTTATGGCAGGGTGAAGGTAGCAGTATTCTGAGACAGGAGGTTCCCAGATTACCACTCTACTGCACCTGGAGATACCCTCCGGGTCTGCATTGTTAACTTGCGTCTCAGAAGCCTCTGGCAAACGTCTCTGGTGAAGACGTGCGAAACTCACTCTGCAGGCAGTGTGGAACTGTGAGGGACTGAGGGCGAGCTCAACTCTCAGAAGTAAGATGTTTCTGGACAAGGCGTTCAACTACCTACTCACGTATGGAACTTAGTATGTAGCACCAGTCTACCCCAGGAATTTCTAGGAAATCACTTGATTGAGCTTGGAGGCACTCGTCTTGTGTCCCGGGAGATTCCTCTTACCTCTCCCAACACTTGCGTCAAGCAGCGAGCCTAGGCCTTTTGGAAGCGAAAGGTAGCGGCAGGCAGGATGTAGGGTTACAGGCCATAAGCTCAACTCTCAGAACTGTGTATGCATGGGAGGCAGATGTCTGCTACCCACTCGGACATGGGAGTTGGAACCTAGCTACACTCCTATTGAAGAAGGATGTTGGAAATCGCTGTATTCAACTCAGATACACGGGAGTTCAGGCCCAATGCTTACACATGCTTTTCCACAACCTATCCCAGCCACTAACATAAGGAGGTTAGCAGGTACGTCTATAGTCAGGCAGGATGCGGGAGGGTTCTGCCCTGTCCTTAGCTCTCACAGGGAAGCATGCCTTGAAGCCAGCTGTCAACTAGCTGCATTCTTATGGCAGGGTGAAGGTAGCAGTATTCTGAGTAAGGAGGTTCCCAGATTACCACTCTACTGCACCTGGAGATACCCTCCAGGTCTGCATTGTTAACTTGCGTCTCAGAGGCCTCTGGCAAAAGTCTCTGGTGAAGACGTGCGAAACTCACTCCGCAGGCAGTGTGGAACTGTGAGGGACTGAGGGTGAGCTCACCTCTCAGCAGTAAGATGATTTTGGACAAGGCGTTCAGCTACCTTCTCACATATGGAACTTAGTATGTAGCACCAGTCTACCCCAGGAATTACTGGGAAATCGCTTGGATTGAGCTTGGAGGCACTAGTCTTGTGTGCCGGCAGATTCCAGTTACCTCTCCCAACACTTCGGTGAAGCAGCGAGCCTAGGCCTTTTGGAAGCGAAAGGTAGCTGCAGGCAGGAGGTAGGGTTACAGGCCATAAGCTCAACTCTAGAAGTGGGTATGCATGGGAAGCAGATGTCTGCTACCCACTCGGACATGCGAGTGGGAACCTAGCTACACTCTGATGAAGAAGGACTTTGGAAATCGCTGTATTCAACTCAGATACACGTGGGTTCAGGCACAACGATTCCACATGCTTTTCTCACAACCTTTCCCTGCCACTAACATGAGGACGTTAGCAGCTCCTTCTACAGTCAAGCAGGATGCGGGAGGGTTGTGCCCTGTCCTTAGCTCTCACAGGGAAGCATGCCTTGAAGCCAGCTGTCAACTAGCTGCATTCTTATGGCAGGGTGAAGGTAGCAGTATTCTGAGACAGGAGGTTCCCAGATTACCACTCTACTGCACCTGGAGATACCCTCCAGGTCTGCATTGTTAACTTGCGTCTCAGAAGCCTCTGGCAAAAGTCTCTGGTGAAGACGTGCGAAACTCACTCTGCAGGCAGTGTGGAACTGTGAGGGACTGTGGGTGAGCTCAACTCTCAGAAGTAAGATGTTTTTGGACAAGGCGTTCAACTACCTACTCACGTATGGAACTTACTATGTAGCACCAGTCTACCCCAGGAATTACTAGGAAATCGCTTGATTGAGCTTGGAGGCACTCGTCTTGTGTGCCGGGAGATTCCAGTTACCTCTCCCAACACTTGCGTCAAGCAGCGAGCCTAGGCCTTTTGGAAGCGTAAGGTAGCGGCAGGCACGATGTAGGGTTACAGGCCATGAGCTCAACTCTCAGAAGTGTGTATGCATGGGAGGCAGATGTCTGCTACCCACTCGGACATGGGAGTTGGAACCTAGCTACACTCCTATTGAAGAAGGATGTTGGAAATCGCTGTATTCAACTCAGATACACGGGAGTTCAGGCCCAATGCTTACACATGCTTTTCCACAACCTATCCCAGCCACTAACATAAGGAGGTTAGCAGGTACGTCTACAGTCAGGCAGGATGCGGGAGGGTTCTGCCCTGTCCTCAGCTCTCACAGGGAAGCATGCCTAGAAGCCAGCTCTCAACTAGCTGCATTCTTATGACAGTGTGAAGGTAGCAGTATTCTCAGTAAGGAGGTTCCCAGATTACCACTCTACTGCACCTGGAGATACCGTCCAGGTCTGCATTGTTAACTTGCGTCTCAGAGGCCTCTGGCAAAAGTCTCTGGTGAAGACGTGCAAAACTCACTCTGCAGGCAGTGTGGAACTGTGAGGGACTGAGGGTGAGCTCAACTCTCAGCAGTAAGAGGATTTTGGACAAGGCGTTCAGCTACCTTCTCACATATGGAACTTAGTATGTAGCACCAGTCTACCCCAGGAATTACTGGGAAATCGCTGGATTGAGCTTGGAGGCACTAGTCTTGTGTGCCGGCAGATTCCAGTTACCTCTCCCAACAGTTCGGTGAAGCAGCGAGCCTAGGCCTTTTGGAAGCGAAAGGTAGCTGCAGGCAGGAGGTAGGGTTACAGGCCATAAGCTCAACTCTAGAAGTGGGTATGCATTGGAAGCAGATGTATGCTACCCACACGGACATGCGAGTGGGAACCTAGCTACACTCTGATGAAGAAGGACTTTGGAAATCGCTGTATTCAACTCAGATACACGTGGGTTCAGGCACAACGATTCCACATGCTTTTCTCACAACCTTTCCCTGCCACTAATATGAGGACGTTAGCAGCTCCTTCTACAGTCAAGCAGGATGCGGGAGGGTTGTGCCCTGTCCTTAGCTCTCACAGGGAAGCATGCCTTGAAGCCAGCTGTCAACTAGCTGCATTCTTATGGCAGGGTGAAGGTAGCAGTATTCTGAGACAGGAGGTTCCCAGATTACCACTCTACTGCACCTGGAGATACCCTCCGGGTCTGCATTGTTAACTTGCGTCTCAGAAGCCTCTGGCAAACGTCTCTGGTGAAGACGTGCGAAACTCACTCTGCAGGCAGTGTGGAACTGTGAGGGACTGAGGGCGAGCTCAACTCTCAGAAGTAAGATGTTTCTGGACAAGGCGTTCAACTACCTACTCACGTATGGAACTTAGTATGTAGCACCAGTCTACCCCAGGAATTTCTAGGAAATCACTTGATTGAGCTTGGAGGCACTCGTCTTGTGTCCCGGGAGATTCCTCTTACCTCTCCCAACACTTGCGTCAAGCAGCGAGCCTAGGCCTTTTGGAAGCGAAAGGTAGCAGCAGGCAGGATGTAGGGTTACAGGCCATAAGCTCAACTCTCAGAACTGTGTATGCATGGGAGGCAGATGTCTGCTACCCACTCGGACATGGGAGTTGGAACCTAGCTACACTCCTATTGAAGAAGGATGTTGGAAATCGCTGTATTCAACTCAGATACACGGGAGTTCAGGCCCAATGCTTACACATGCTTTTCCCACAACCTATCCCAGCCACTAACATAAGGAGGTTAACAGGTACGTCTACAGTCAGGCAGGATGCGGGAGGGATCTGCCCTGTCCTCAGCTCTCACAGGGAAGCATGCCTAGAAGCCAGCTCTCAACTAGCTGCATTCTTATGACAGTGTGAAGGTAGCAGTATTCTGAGTAAGGAGGTTCCCAGATTACCAATCTACTGCACCTGGAGATACCGTCCAGGTCTGCATTGTTAACTGGCGTCTCAGAGGCTTCTGGCAAAAGTCTCTGGTGAAGACGTGCGAAACTCACTCTGCAGGCAGTGTGGAACTGTGAGGGACTGAGGGTGAGCTCACCTCTCAGCAGTAAGATGATTTTGGACAAGGCGTTCAGCTACCTTCTCACATATGGAACTTAGTATGTAGCACCAGTCTACCCCAGGAATTACTGGGAAATCGCTGGATTGAGCTTGGAGGCACTAGTCTTGTGTGCCGGCAGATTCCAGTTACCTCTCCCAACACTTCGGTGATGCAGCGAGCCTAGGCCTTTTGGAAGCGAAAGGTAGCTGCAGGCAGGAGGTAGGGTTACAGGCCATAAGCTCAACTCTCAGAAGTGGGTATGCATGGGAGGCAGATGTCTGCTACCCACTCGGACATGCGAGTGGGAACCTAGCTACACTCTGATGAAGAAGGACTTTGGAAATCGCTGTATTCAACTCAGATACACGTGGGTTCAGGCACAACGATTCCACATGCTTTTCTCACAACCTTTCCCTGCCACTAACATGAGGACGTTAGCAGCTCCTTCTACAGTCAAGCAGGATGCGGGAGGGTTGTGCCATGTCCTTAGCTCTCACAGGGAAGCATGCCTTGAAGCCAGCTGTCAACTAGCTGCATTCTTATGGCAGGGTGAAGGTAGCAGTATTCTGAGACAGGAGGTTCCCAGATTACCACTCTACTGCACCTGGAGATACCCTCCAGGTCTGCATTGTTAACTTGCGTCTCAGAAGCCTCTGGCAAAAGTCTCTGGTGAAGACGTGCGAAACTCACTCTGCAGGCAGTGTGGAACTGTGAGGGACTGTGGGTGAGCTCAACTCTCAGAAGTAAGATGTTTTTGGACAAGGCGTTCAACTACCTACTCACTTATGGAACTTAGTATGTAGCACCAGTCTACCCCAGGAATTACTAGGAAATCGCTTGATTGAGCTTGGAGGCACTCGTCTTGTGTGCCGGGAGATTCCAGTTACCTCTCCCAACACTTGCGTCAAGCAGCGAGCCTAGGCCTTTTGGAAGCGTAAGGTAGCGGCAGGCACGATGTAGGGTTACAGGCCATGAGCTCAACTCTCAGAAGTGTGTATGCATGGGAGGCATATGTCTGCTACCCACTCGGACATGGGAGTTGGAACCTAGCTACACTCCTATTGAAGAAGGATGTTGGAAATCGCTGTATTCAACTCAGATACACGGGAGTTCAGGCCCAATGCTTACACATGCTTTTCCACAACCTATCCCAGCCACTAACATAAGGAGGTTAGCAGGTACGTCTATAGTCAGGCAGGATGCGGGAGGGTTCTGCCCTGTCCTCAGCTCTCACAGGGAAGCATGCCTTGAAGCCAGCTGTCAACTAGCTGCATTCTTATGACAGTGTGAAGGTAGCAGTATTCTGAGTAAGGAGGTTCCCAGATTACCACTCTACTGCACCTGGAGATACCCTCCAGGTCTGCATTGTTAACTTGCGTCTCAGAGGCCTCTGGCAAAAGTCTCTGGTGAAGACGTGCGAAACTCACTCTGCAGGCAGTGTGGAACTGTGAGGGACTGAGGGTGAGCTCACCTCTCAGCAGTAAGATGATTTTGTACAAGGCGTTCAGCTACCTTCTCACATATGGAACTTAGTATGTAGCACCAGTCTACCCCAGGAATTACTGGGAAATCGCTGGATTGAGCTTGGAGGCACTAGTCTTGTGTGCCGGCAGATTCCAGTTACCTCTCCCAACACTTCGGTGAAGCAGCGAGCCTAGGCCTTTTGGAAGCGAAAGGTAGCTGCAGGCAGGAGGTAGGGTTACAGGCCATAAGCTCAACTCTCAGAAGTGGGTATGCATGGCAGGCAGATGTCTGCTACCGACTCGGACATGCGAGTGGGAACCTAGCTACACTCTGATGAAGAAGGACTTTGGAAATCGCTGTATTCAACTCAGATACACGTGGGTTCAGGCACAACGATTCCACATGCTTTTCTCACAACCTTTCCCTGCCACTAACATGAGGACGTTAGCAGCTCCTTCTACAGTCAAGCAGGATGCGGGAGGGTTGTGCCCTGTCCTTAGCTCTCACAGGGAAGCATGCCTTGAAGCCAGCTGTCAACTAGCTGCATTCTTATGGCAGGGTGAAGGTAGCAGTATTCTGAGACAGGAGGTTCCCAGATTACCACTCTACTGCACCTGGAGATACCCTCCAGGTCTGCATTGTTAACTTGCGTCTCAGAAGCCTCTGGCAAAAGTCTCTGGTGAAGACGTGCGAAACTCACTCTGCAGGCAGTGTGGAACTGTGAGGGACTGTGGGTGAGCTCAACTCTCAGAAGTAAGATGTTTTTGGACAAGGCGTTCAACTACCTACTCACTTATGGAACTTAGTATGTAGCACCAGTCTACCCCAGGAATTACTAGGAAATCGCTTGATTGAGCTTGGAGGCACTCGTCTTGTGTGCCGGGAGATTCCAGTTACCTCTCCCAACACTTGCGTCAAGCAGCGAGCCTAGGCCTTTTGGAAGCGAAAGGTAGCGGCAGGCACGATGTAGGGTTACAGGCCATGAGCTCAACTCTCAGAAGTGTGTATGCATGGGAGGCAGATGTCTGCTACCCACTCGGACATGGGAGTTGGAACCTAGCTACACTCCTATTGAAGAAGGATGTTGGAAATCGCTGTATTCAACTCAGATACACGGGAGTTCAGGCCCAATGCTTACACATGCTTTTCCACAACCTATCCCAGCCACTAACATAAGGAGGTTAGCAGGTACGTCTATAGTCAGGCAGGATGCGGGAGGGTTCTGCCCTGTCCTCAGCTCTCACAGGGAAGCATGCCTAGAAGCCAGCTCTCAACTAGCTGCATTCTTATGACAGTGTGAAGGTAGCAGTATTCTGAGTAAGGAGGTTCCCAGATTACCACTCTACTGCACCTGGAGATACCCTCCAGGTCTGCATTGTTAACTTGCGTCTCAGAGGCCTCTGGCAAAAGTCTCTGGTGAAGACGTGGGAAACTCAGTCTGCAGGCAGTGTGGAACTGTGAGGGACTGAGGGTGAGCTCAACTCTCAGCAGTAAGAGGATTTTGGACAAGGCGTTCAGCTACCTTCTCACATATGGAACTTAGTATGTAGCACCAGTCTACCCCAGGAATTACTGGGAAATCGCTGGATTGAGCTTGGAGGCACTAGTCTTGTGTGCCGGGAGATTCCAGTTACCTCTCCCAACAGTTCGGTGAAGCAGCGAGCCTAGGCCTTTTGGAAGCGAAAGGTAGCTGCAGGCAGGAGGTAGGGTTACA
Source organism: Canis lupus baileyi (assembly GCF_048164855.1). Taxonomy (NCBI): domain Eukaryota; kingdom Metazoa; phylum Chordata; class Mammalia; order Carnivora; family Canidae; genus Canis; species Canis lupus. The sequence goes on along the minus strand of NC_132848.1, from coordinate 471,080 downwards.
GGCCATAAGCTCAACTCTAGAAGTGGGTATGCATTGGAAGCAGATGTATGCTACCCACACGGACATGCGAGTGGGAACCTAGCTACACTCTGATGAAGAAGGACTTTGGAAATCGCTGTATTCAACTCAGATACACGTGGGTTCAGGCACAACGATTCCACATGCTTTTCTCACAACCTTTCCCTGCCACTAATATGAGGACGTTAGCAGCTCCTTCTACAGTCAAGCAGGATGCGGGAGGGTTGTGCCCTGTCCTTAGCTCTCACAGGGAAGCATGCCTTGAAGCCAGCTGTCAACTAGCTGCATTCTTATGGCAGGGTGAAGGTAGCAGTATTCTGAGACAGGAGGTTCCCAGATTACCACTCTACTGCACCTGGAGATACCCTCCAGGTCTGCATTGTTAACTTGCGTCTCAGAAGCCTCTGGCAAACGTCTCTGGTGAAGACGTGCGAAACTCACTCTGCAGGCAGTGTGGAACTGTGAGGGACTGAGGGTGAGCTCACCTCTCAGCAGTAAGATGATTTTGGACAAGGCGTTCAGCTACCTTCTCACATATGGAACTTAGTATGTAGCACCAGTCTACCCCAGGAATTACTGGGAAATCGCTGGATTGAGCTTGGAGGCACTAGTCTTGTGTGCCGGCAGATTCCAGTTACCTCTCCCAACACTTCGGTGAAGCAGCGAGCCTAGGCCTTTTGGAAGCGAAAGGTAGCTGCAGGCAGGAGGTAGGGTTACAGGCCATAAGCTCAACTCTCAGAAGTGGGTATGCATGGCAGGCAGATGTCTGCTACCCACTCGGACATGCGAGTGGGAACCTAGCTACACTCTGATGAAGAAGGACTTTGGAAATCGCTGTATTCAACTCAGATACACGTGGGTTCAGGCACAACGATTCCACATGCTTTTCGCACAACCTTTCCCTGCCACTAACATGAGGACGTTAGCAGCTCCTTCTACAGTCAAGCAGGATGCGGGAGGGTTGTGCCCTGTCCTTAGCTCTCACAGGGAAGCATGCCTTGAAGCCAGCTGTCAACTAGCTGCATTCTTATGGCAGGGTGAAGGTAGCAGTATTCTGAGACAGGAGGTTCCCAGATTACCACTCTACTGCACCTGGAGATACCCTCCAGGTCTGCATTGTTAACTTGCGTCTCAGAAGCCTCTGGCAAAAGTCTCTGGTGAAGACGTGCGAAACTCACTCTGCAGGCAGTGTGGAACTGTGAGGGACTGTGGGTGAGCTCAACTCTCAGAAGTAAGATGTTTTTGGACAAGGCGTTCAACTACCTACTCACTTATGGAACTTAGTATGTAGCACCAGTCTACCCCAGGAATTACTAGGAAATCGCTTGATTGAGCTTGGAGGCACTCGTCTTGTGTGCCGGGAGATTCCAGTTACCTCTCCCAACACTTGCGTCAAGCAGCGAGCCTAGGCCTTTTGGAAGCGAAAGGTAGCGGCAGGCACGATGTAGGGTTACAGGCCATGAGCTCAACTCTCAGAAGTGTGTATGCATGGGAGGCAGATGTCTGCTACCCACTCGGACATGGGAGTTGGAACCTAGCTACACTCCTATTGAAGAAGGATGTTGGAAATCGCTGTATTCAACTCAGATACACGGGAGTTCAGGCCCAATGCTTACACATGCTTTTCCACAACCTATCCCAGCCACTAACATAAGGAGGTTAGCAGGTACGTCTATAGTCAGGCAGGATGCGGGAGGGTTCTGCCCTGTCCTCAGCTCTCACAGGGAAGCATGCCTTGAAGCCAGCTGTCAACTAGCTGCATTCTTATGGCAGGGTGAAGGTAGCAGTATTCTGAGACAGGAGGTTCCCAGATTACCACTCTACTGCACCTGGAGATACCCTCCAGGTCTGCATTGTTAACTTGCGTCTCAGAAGCCTCTGGCAAACGTCTCTGGTGAAGACGTGCGAAACTCACTCTGCAGGCAGTGTGGAACTGTGAGGGACTGAGGGTGAGCTCACCTCTCAGCAGTAAGATGATTTTGTACAAGGCGTTCAGCTACCTTCTCACATATGGAACTTAGTATGTAGCACCAGTCTACCCCAGGAATTACTGGGAAATCGCTGGATTGAGCTTGGAGGCACTAGTCTTGTGTGCCGGCAGATTCCAGTTACCTCTCCCAACACTTCGGTGAAGCAGCGAGCCTAGGCCTTTTGGAAGCGAAAGGTAGCTGCAGGCAGGAGGTAGGGTTACAGGCCATAAGCTCAACTCTCAGAAGTGGGTATGCATGGCAGGCAGATGTCTGCTACCCACTCGGACATGCGAGTGGGAACCTAGCTACACTCTGATGAAGAAGGACTTTGGAAATCGCTGTATTCAACTCAGATACACGTGGGTTCAGGCACAACGATTCCACATGCTTTTCTCACAACCTTTCCCTGCCACTAACATGAGGACGTTAGCAGCTCCTTCTACAGTCAAGCAGGATGCGGGAGGGTTGTGCCCTGTCCTTAGCTCTCACAGGGAAGCATGCCTTGAAGCCAGCTGTCAACTAGCTGCATTCTTATGGCAGGGTGAAGGTAGCAGTATTCTGAGACAGGAGGTTCCCAGATTACCACTCTACTGCACCTGGAGATACCCTCCAGGTCTGCATTGTTAACTTGCGTCTCAGAAGCCTCTGGCAAAAGTCTCTGGTGAAGACGTGCGAAACTCACTCTGCAGGCAGTGTGGAACTGTGAGGGACTGTGGGTGAGCTCAACTCTCAGAAGTAAGATGTTTTTGGACAAGGCGTTCAACTACCTACTCACTTATGGAACTTAGTATGTAGCACCAGTCTACCCCAGGAATTACTAGGAAATCGCTTGATTGAGCTTGGAGGCACTCGTCTTGTGTGCCGGGAGATTCCAGTTACCTCTCCCAACACTTGCGTCAAGCAGCGAGCCTAGGCCTTTTGGAAGCGAAAGGTAGCGGCAGGCACGATGTAGGGTTACAGGCCATGAGCTCAACTCTCAGAAGTGTGTATGCATGGGAGGCAGATGTCTGCTACCCACTCGGACATGGGAGTTGGAACCTAGCTACACTCCTATTGAAGAAGGATGTTGGAAATCGCTGTATTCAACTCAGATACACGGGAGTTCAGGCCCAATGCTTACACATGCTTTTCCACAACCTATCCCAGCCACTAATATAAGGAGATTAGCAGGTACGTCTACAGTCAGGCAGGATGCGGGAGGGTTCTGCCCTGTCCTCAACTCTCACAGGGAAGCATGCCTAGAAGCCAGCTCTCAACTAGCTGCATTCTTATGACAGTGTGAAGGTAGCAGTATTCTGAGTAAGGAGGTTCCCAGATTGCCACTCTACTGCACCTGGAGATACCGTCCAGGTCTGCATTGTTAACTTGCGTCTCAGAGGCCTCTGGCAAAAGTCTCTGGTGAAGACGTGGGAAACTCAGTCTGCAGGCAGTGTGGAACTGTGAGGGACTGAGGGTGAGCTCAACTCTCAGCAGTAAGATGATTTTGGACAAGGCGTTCAGCTACCTTCTCACATATGGAACTTAGTATGTAGCACCAGTCTACCCCAGGAATTACTGGGAAATCGCTGGATTGAGCTTGGAGGCACTAGTCTTGTGTGCCGGGAGATTCCAGTTACCTCTCCCAACAGTTCGGTGAAGCAGCGAGCCTAGGCCTTTTGGAAGCGAAAGGTAGCTGCAGGCAGGAGGTAGGGTTACAGGCCATGAGCTCAACTCTAGAAGTGGGTATGCATGGGAAGCAGATGTATGCTACCCACTCGGACATGCGAGTGGGAACCTAGCTACACTCTGATGAAAAAGGACTTTGGAAATCGCTGTATTCAACTCAGATACACGTGGTTTCAGGCACAACGATTCCACATGCTTTTCTCACAACCTTTCCCTGCCACTAACATGAGGACGTTAGCAGCTCCTTCTACAGTCAAGCAGGATGCGGGAGGGTTGTGCCCTGTCCTTAGCTCTCACAGGGAAGCATGCCTTGAAGCCACATGTCAACTAGCTGCATTCTTATGGCAGGGTGAAGGTAGCAGTATTCTGAGACAGGAGGTTCCCAGATTACCACTCTACTGCACCTGGAGATACCCTCCAGGTCTGCATTGTTAACTTGCGTCTCATAGCCTCTGGCAAAAGTCTCTGGTGAAGACGTGCGAAACTCACTCTGCAGGCAGTGTGGAACTGTGAGGGACTGAGGGTGAGCTCAACTCTCAGAAGTAAGATGTTTTTGGACAAGGCGTTCAACTACCTACTCTCGTATGGAACTTAGTATGTAGCACCAGTCTACCCCAGGAATAACTAGGAAATCGCTTGATTGAGCTTGGAGGCACTCGTCTTGTGTGCTGGGAGATTCCAGTTACCTCTCCCAACACTTGCGTCAAGCAGCGAGCCTAGGCCTTTTGGAAGCGTAAGGTAGTGGCAGGCACGATGTAGGGTTACAGGACATGAGCTCAACTCTCAGAAGTGTGTATGCATGGGAGGCAGATGTCTGCTACCCACTCCGACATGGGAGTTGGAACCTAGCTACACTCCTATTGAAGAAGGATGTTGGAAATCGCTGTATTCAACTCAGATACACAGGAGTTCAGGCCCAATGTTTACACATGCTTTTCCACAACCTATCCCAGCCACTAACATAAGGAGGTTAGCAGGTACGTCTACAGTCAGGCAGGATGCGGGAGGGTTCTGCCCTGTCCTCAGCTCTCACAGGGAAGCATGCCTAGAAGCCAGCTCTCAACTAGCTGCATTCTTATGACAGTGTGAAGGTAGCAGTATTCTGAGTAAGGAGGTTCCCAGATTACCACTCTACTGCACCTGGAGATACCGTCCAGGTCTGCATTGTTAACTTGCGTCTCAGAGGCCTCTGGCAAAAGTCTCTGGTGAAGACGTGCGAAACTCACTCCGCAGGCAGTGTGGAACTGTGAGGGACTGAGGGTGAGCTCACCTCTCAGCAGTAAGATGATTTTGGACAAGGCGTTCAGCTACCTTCTCACATATGGAACTTAGTATGTAGCACCAGTCTACCCCAGGAATTAGTGGGAAATCGCTTGGATTGAGCTTGGAGGCACTAGTCTTGTGTGCCGGCAGATTCCAGTTACCTCTCCCAACACTTCGGTGAAGCAGCGAGCCTAGGCCTTTTGGAAGCGAAAGGTAGCTGCAGGCAGGAGGTAGGGTTACAGGCCATAAGCTCAACTCTCAGAAGTGGGTATGCATGGGAGGCAGATGTCTGCTACCCACTCGGACATGCGAGTGGGAACCTAGCTACACTCTGATGAAGAAGGACTTTTGAAATCGCTGTATTCAACTCAGATACACGTGGGTTCAGGCACAACGATTCCACATGCTTTTCGCACAACCTTTCCCTGCCACTAACATGAGGACGTTAGCAGCTCCTTCTACAGTCAAGCAGGATGCGGGAGGGTTGTGCCCTGTCCTTAGCTCTCACAGGGAAGCATGCCTTGAAGCCAGCTGTCAACTAGCTGCATTCTTATGGCAGGGTGAAGGTAGCAGTATTCTGAGACAGGAGGTTCCCAGATTACCACTCTACTGCACCTGGAGATACCCTCCAGGTCTGCATTGTTAACTTGCGTCTCAGAAGCCTCTGGCAAACGTCTCTGGTGAAGACGTGCGAAACTCACTCTGCAGGCAGTGTGGAACTGTGAGGGACTGAGGGTGAGCTCAACTCTCAGAAGTAAGATGTTTTTGGACAAGGCGTTCAACTACCTACTCACGTATGGAACTTAGTATGTAGCACCAGTCTACCCCAGGAATTACTAGGAAATCGCTTGATTGAGCTTGGAGGCACTCGTCTTGTGTGCCGGGAGATTCCAGTTACCTCTCCCAACACTTGCGTCAAGCAGCGAGCCTAGGCCTTTTGGAAGCGAAACGTAGCGGCAGGCAGGATGTAGGGTTACAGGCCATGAGCTCAACTCTCAGAAGTGTGTATGCATGGGAGGCAGATGTCTGCTACCCACTCGGACATGGGAGTTGGAACCTAGCTACACTCCTATTGAAGAAGGATGTTGGAAATCGCTGTATTCAACTCAGATACACGGGAGTTCAGGCCCAATGCTTACACATGCTTTTCCAAAACCTATCCCAGCCACTAACATAAGGAGGTTAGCAGGTACGTCTACAGTCAGGCAGGATGCGGGAGGGTTCTGCCCTGTCCTCAGCTCTCACAGGGAAGCATGCCTAGAAGCCAGCTCTCAACTAGCTGCATTCTTATGACAGTGTGAAGGTAGCAGTATTCTGAGTAAGGAGGTTCCCAGATTACCACTCTACTGCACCTGGAGATACCGTCCAGGTCTGCATTGTTAACTTGCGTCTCAGAGGCCTCTGGCAAAAGTCTCTGGTGAAGACGTGCGAAACTCACTCTGCAGGGAGTGTGGAACTGTGAGGGACTGAGGGTGAGCTCACCTCTCAGCAGTAAGATGATTTTGGACAAGGCGTTCAGCTACCTTCTCACATATGGAACTTAGAATGTAGCACCAGTCTACCCCAGGAATTACTGGCAAATCGCTGGATTGAGCTTGGAGGCACTAGTCTTGTGTGCCGGGAGATTCCAGTTACCTCTCCCAACACTTCGGTGAAGCAGCGAGCCTAGGCCTTTTGGAAGCGAAAGGTAGCTGCAGGCAGGAGGTAGGGTTACAGGCCATAAGCTCAACTCTCAGAAGTGGGTATACATGGGAGGCAGATGTCTGCTACCCACTCGGACATGCGAGTGGGAACCTAGCTACACTCTGATGAAGAAGGACTTTGGAAATCCCTGTATTCAACTCAGATACACGTGGGTTCAGGCACAACGATTCCACATGCTTTTCGCACAACCTTTCCCTGCCACTAACATGAGGACGTTAGCAGCTCCTTCTACAGTCAAGCAGGATGCGGGAGGGTTGTGCCCTGTCCTTAGCTCTCACAGGGAAGCATGCCTTGAAGCCAGCTGTCAACTAGCTGCATTCTTATGGCAGGGTGAAGGTAGCAGTATTCTGAGACAGGAGGTTCCCAGATTACCACTCTACTGCACCTGGAGATACCCTCCAGGTCTGCATTGTTAACTTGCGTCTCAGAAGCCTCTGGCAAACGTCTCTGGTGAAGACGTGCGAAACTCACTCTGCAGGCAGTGTGGAACTGTGAGGGACTGAGGGTGAGCTCAACTCTCAGAAGTAAGATGTTTTTGGACAAGGCGTTCAACTACCTACTCACGTATGGAACTTAGTATGTAGCACCAGTCTACCCCAGGAATTACTAGGAAATCGCTTGATTGAGCTTGGAGGCACTCGTCTTGTGTGCCGGGAGATTCCAGTTACCTCTCCCAACACTTGCGTCAAGCAGCGAGCCTAGGCCTTTTGGAAGCGTAAGGTAGTGGCAGGCACGATGTAGGGTTACAGGCCATGAGCTCAACTCTCAGAAGTGTGTATGCATGGGAGGCAGATGTCTGCTACCCACTCGGACATGGGAGTTGGAACCTAGCTACACTCCTATTGAAGAAGGATGTTGGAAATCGCTGTATTCAACTCAGATACACGGGAGTTCAGGCCCAATGCTTACACATGCTTTTCCACAACCTATCCCAGCCACTAACATAAGGAGGTTAGCAGGTACGTCTATAGTCAGGCATGATGCGGGAGGGTTCTGCCCTGTCCTCAACTCTCACAGGGAAGCATGCCTAGAAGCCAGCTCTCAACTAGCTGCATTCTTATGACAGTGTGAAGGTAGCAGTATTCTGAGTAAGGAGGTTCCCAGATTACCACTCTACTGCACCTGGAGATACCCTCCAGGTCTGCATTGTTAACTTGCGTCTCAGAGGCCTCTGGCAAAAGTCTCTGGTGAAGACGTGCGAAACTCTCTCTGCAGGCAGTGTGGAACTGTGAGGGACTGAGGGTGAGCCCACCTCTCAGCAGTAAGATGATTTTGGACAAGGCGTTCAGCTACCTTCTCACATATGGAACTTAGTATGTAGCACCAGTCTACCGCAGGAATTACTGGGAAATCGCTGGATTGAGCTTGGAGGCACTAGTCTTGTGTGCCGGCAGATTCCAGTTACCTCTCCCAACACTTCGGTGAAGCAGCGAGCCTAGGCCTTTTGGAAGCGAAAGGTAGCTGCAGGCAGGAGGTAGTGTTACAGGCCATAAGCTCAACTCTCAGAAGTGGGTATGCATGGGAGGCAGATGTCTGCTACCCACTCGGACATGCGAGTGGGAACCTAGCTACACTCTGATGAAGAAGGACTTTGGAAATCGCTGTATTCAACTCAGATACACGTGGGTTCAGGCACAACGATTCCACATGCTTTTCTCACAACCTTTCCCTGCCACTAACATGAGGACGTTAGCAGCTCCTTCTACAGTCAAGCAGGATGCGGGAGGGTTGTGCCCTGTCCTTAGCTCTCACAGGGAAGCATGCCTTGAAGCCAGCTGTCAACTAGCTGCATTCTTATGGCAGGGTGAAGGTAGCAGTATTCTGAGACAGGAGGTTCCCAGATTACCACTCTACTGCACCTGGAGATACCCTCCAGGTCTGCATTGTTAACTTGCGTCTCAGAGGCCTCTGGCAAAAGTCTCTGGTGAAGACGTGCAAAACTCACTCTGCAGGCAGTGTGGAACTGTGAGGGACTGAGGGTGAGCTCAACTCTCAGCAGTAAGATGATTTTGGACAAGGCGTTCAGCTACCTTCTCACGTATGGAACTTAGTATGTAGCACCAGTCTACCCCAGGAATAACTAGGAAATCGCTTGATTGAGCTTGGAGGCACTCGTCTTGTGTGCTGGGAGATTCCAGTTACCTCTCCCAACACTTGCGTCAAGCAGCGAGCCTAGGCCTTTTGGAAGCGTAAGGTAGTGGCAGGCACGATGTAGGGTTACAGGCCATGAGCTCAACTCTCAGAAGTGTGTATGCATGGGAGGCAGATGTCTGCTACCCACTCGGACATGGGAGTTGGAACCTAGCTACACTCCTATTGAAGAAGGATGTTGGAAATCGCTGTATTCAACTCAGATACACGGGAGTTCAGGCCCAATGCTTACACATGCTTTTCCACAACCTATCCCAGCCACTAACATAAGGAGGTTAGCAGGTACGTCTATAGTCAGGCAGGATGCGGGAGGGTTCTGCCCTGTCCTCAGCTCTCACAGGGAAGCATGCCTTGAAGCCAGCTGTCAACTAGCTGCATTCTTATGGCAGGGTGAAGGTAGCAGTATTCTGAGACAGGAGGTTCCCAGATTACCACTCTACTGCACCTGGAGATACCCTCCAGGTCTGCATTGTTAACTTGCGTCTCAGAAGCCTCTGGCAAAAGTCTCTGGTGAAGACGTGCGAAACTCACTCTGCAGGCAGTGTGGAACTGTGAGGGACTGTGGGTGAGCTCAACTCTCAGAAGTAAGATGTTTTTGGACAAGGCGTTCAACTACCTACTCACTTATGGAACTTAGTATGTAGCACCAGTCTACCCCAGGAATTACTAGGAAATCGCTTGATTGAGCTTGGAGGCACTCGTCTTGTGTGCCGGGAGATTCCAGTTACCTCTCCCAACACTTGCGTCAAGCAGCGAGCCTAGGCCTTTTGGAAGCGTAAGGTAGCGGCAGGCACGATGTAGGGTTACAGGCCATGAGCTCAACTCTCAGAAGTGTGTATGCATGGGAGGCAGATGTCTGCTACCCACTCGGACATGGGAGTTGGAACCTAGCTACACTCCTATTGAAGAAGGATGTTGGAAATCGCTGTATTCAACTCAGATACACGGGAGTTCAGGCCCAATGCTTACACATGCTTTTCCACAACCTATCCCAGCCACTATATAAGGAGGTTAGCAGGTACGTCTACAGTCAGGCAGGATGCGGGAGGGTTCTGCCCTGTCCTCAACTCTCACAGGGAAGCATGCCTAGAAGCCAGCTCTCAACTAGCTGCATTCTTATGACAGTGTGAAGGTAGCAGTATTCTGAGTAAGGAGGTTCCCAGATTGCCACTCTACTGCACCTGGAGATACCGTCCAGGTCTGCATTGTTAACTTGCGTCTCAGAGGCCTCTGGCAAAAGTCTCTGGTGAAGACGTGGGAAACTCAGTCTGCAGGCAGTGTGGAACTGTGAGGGACTGAGGGTGAGCTCAACTCTCAGCAGTAAGAGGATTTTGGACAAGGCGTTCAGCTACCTTCTCACATATGGAACTTAGTATCTAGCACCAGTCTACCCCAGGAATTACTGGGAAATCGCTGGATTGAGCTTGGAGGCACTAGTCTTGTGTGCCGGGAGATTCCAGTTACCTCTCCCAACAGTTCGGTGAAGCAGCGAGCCTAGGCCTTTTGGAAGCGAAAGGTAGCTGCAGGTAGGATGTAGGGTTACAGGCCATAAGCTCAACTCTAGAAGTGGGTATGCATGGGAAGCAGATGTATGCTACCCACTCGGACATGCGAGTGGGAACCTAGCTACACTCTGATGAAGAAGGACTTTGGAAATCGCTGTATTCAACTCAGATACACCTGGGTTCAGGCACAACGATTCCACATGCTTTTCTCACAACCTTTCCCTGCCACTAACATGAGGACGTTAGCAGCTCCTTCTACAGTCAAGCAGGATGCGGGAGGGTTCTGCCCTGTCCTTAGCTCTCACAGGGAAGCATGCCTTGAAGCCAGCTGTCAACTAGCTGCATTCTTATGGCAGGGTGAAGGTAGCAGTATTCTGAGACAGGAGGTTCCCAGATTACCACTCTACTGCACCTGGAGATACCCTCCAGGTCTGCATTGTTAACTTGCGTCTCAGAAGCCTCTGGCAAACGTCTCTGGTGAAGACGTGCGAAACTCACTCTGCAGGCAGTGTGGAACTGTGAGGGACTGAGGGTGAGCTCAACTCTCAGAAGTAAGATGTTTTTGGACAAGGCGTTCAACTACCTACTCACTTATGGAACTTAGTATGTAGCACCAGTCTACCCCAGGAATTACTAGGAAATCGCTTGATTGAGCTTGGAGGCACTCGTCTTGTGTGCCGGGAGATTCCAGTTACCTCTCCCAACACTTGCGTCAAGCAGCGAGCCTAGGCCTTTTGGAAGCGTAAGGTAGCGGCAGGCACGATGTAGGGTTACAGGCCATGAGCTCAACTCTCAGAAGTGTGTATGCATGGGAGGCAGATGTCTGCTACCCACTCGGACATGGGAGTTGGAACCTAGCTACACTCCTATTGAAGAAGGATGTTGGAAATCGCTGTATTCAACTCAGATACACGGGAGTTCAGGCCCAATGCTTACACATGCTTTTCCACAACCTATCCCAGCCACTAACATAAGGAGGTTAGCAGGTACGTCTACAGTCAGGCAGGATGCGGGAGGGTTCTGCCCTGTCCTCAGCTCTCACAGGGAAGCATGCCTAGAAGCCAGCTCTCAACTAGCTGCATTCTTATGACAGTGTGAAGGTAGCAGTATTCTGAGTAAGGAGGTTCCCAGATTACCTCTCTACTGCACCTGGAGATACCCTCCAGGTCTGCATTGTTAACTTGCGTCTCAGAGGCCTCTGGCAAAAGTCTCTGGTGAAGACGTTAGTAACTCACTCCGCAGGCAGTGTGGAACTGTGAGGGACTGAGGGTGAGCTCACCTCTCAGCAGTAAGATGATTTTGGACAAGGCGTTCAGCTACCTTCTCACATATGGAACTTAGTATGTAGCACCAGTCTACCCCAGGAATTACTGGGAAATCGCTTGGATTGAGCTTGGAGGCACTAGTCTTGTGTGCCGGCAGATTCCAGTTACCTCTCCCAACACTTCGGTGAAGCAGCGAGCCTAGGCCTTTTGGAAGCGAAAGGTAGCTGCAGGCAGGAGGTAGGGTTACAGGCCATAAGCTCAACTCTCAGAAGTGGGTATGCATGGGAGGCAGATGTCTGCTACCCACTCGGACATGCGAGTGGGAACCTAGCTACACTCTGATGAAGAAGGACTTTGGAAATCGCTGTATTCAACTCAGATACACGTGGGTTCAGGCACAACGATTCCACATGCTTTTCTCACAACCTTTCCCTGCCACTAACATGAGGACGTTAGCAGTTCCTTCTACAGTCAAGCAGGAAGCGGGAGGGTTGTGCCCTGTCCTTAGCTCTCACAGGGAAGCATGCCTTGAAGCCAGCTGTCAACTAGCTGCATTCTTATGGCAGGGTGAAGGTAGCAGTATTCTGAGACAGGAGGTTCCCAGATTACCACTCTACTGCACCTGGAGATACCGTCCAGGTCTGCATTGTTAACTTGCGTCTCAGAGGCCTCTGGCAAGTCTCTGGTGAAGACGTGCGAAACTCACTCTGCAGGCAGTGTGGAACTGTGAGGGACTGAGGGTGAGCTCACCTCTCAGCACTAAGATGATTTTGGACAAGGCGTTCAGCTACCTTCTCACATATGGAACTTAGTATGTAGCACCAGTCTACCCCAGGAATTACTGGGAAATCGCTTGATTGAGCTTGGAGGCACTCGTCTTGTGTGCCGGGAGATTCCAGTTACCTCTCCCAACACTTGCGTCAAGCAGCGAGCCTAGGCCTTTTGGAAGCGAAAGGTAGCGGCATGCACGATGTAGGGTTACAGGCCATGAGCTCAACTCTCAGAAGTGTGTATGCATGGGAGGCAGATGTCTGCTACCCACTCGGACATGGGAGTTGGAACCTAGCTACACTCCTATTGAAGAAGGATGTTGGAAATCGCTGTATTCAACTCAGATACACGGGAGTTCAGGCCCAATGCTTACACATGCTTTTCCACAACGTATCCCAGCCACTAAGATAAGGAGGTTAGCAGGTACGTCTACAGTCAGGCAGGATGCGGGAGGGTTCTGCCCTGTCCTCAACTCTCACAGGGAAGCATGCCTAGAAGCCAGCTCTCAACTAGCTGGATTCTTATGACAGTGTGAAGGTAGCAGTATTCTGAGTAAGGAGGTTCCCAGATTGCCACTCTACTGCACCTGGAGATACCCTCCAGGTCTGCATTGTTAACTTGCGTCTCAGAGGCCTCTGGCAAAAGTCTCTGGTGAAGACGTGGGAAACTCAGTCTGCAGGCAGTGTGGAACTGTGAGGGACTGAGGGTGAGCTCAACTCTCAGCAGTAAGATGATTTTGGACAAGGCGTTCAGCTACCTTCTCACATATGGAACTTAGTATGTAGCACCAGTCTACCCCAGGAATTACTGGGAAATCGCTGGATTGAGCTTGGAGGCACTAGTCTTGTGTGCCGGGAGATTCCAGTTACCTCTCCCAACACTTCGGTGAAGCAGCGAGCCTAGGCCTTTTGGAAGCGAAAGGTAGCTGCAGGCAGGAGGTAGGGTTTCAGGCCATAAGCTCAACTCTAGAAGTGGGTATGCATGGGAAGCAGATGTCTGCTACCCACTCGGACATGCGAGTGGGAACCTAGCTACACTCTGATGAAGAAGGACTTTGGAAATCGCTGTATTCAACTCAGATACACGTGGGTTCAGGCACAACGATTCCACATGCTTTTCTCACAACCTTTCCCTGCCACTAACATGAGGACGTTAGCAGCTCCTTCTACAGTCAAGCAGGATGCGGGAGGGTTGTGCCCTGTCCTTAGCTCTCACAGGGAAGCATGCCTTGAAGCCAGCTGTCAACTAGCTGCATTCTTATGGCAGGGTGAAGGTAGCAGTATTCTGAGACAGGAGGTTCCCAGATTACCACTCTACTGCACCTGGAGATACCCTCCAGGTCTGCATTGTTAACTTGCGTCTCAGAAGCCTCTGGCAAAAGTCTCTGGTGAAGACGTGCGAAACTCACTCTGCAGGCAGTGTGGAACTGTGAGGGACTGTGGCTGAGCTGAACTCTCAGAAGTAAGATGTTTTTGGACAAGGCGTTCAACTACCTACTCACGTATGGAACTTAGTATGTAGCACCAGTCTACCCCAGGAATTACTAGGAAATCGCTTGATTGAGCTTGGAGGCACTCGTCTTGTGTGCCGGGAGATTCCAGTTACCTCTCCCAACACTTGCGTCAAGCAGCGAGCCTAGGCCTTTTGGAAGCGTAAGGTAGCGGCAGGCACGATGTAGGGTTACAGGCTATGAGCTCAACTCTCAGAAGTGTGTATGCATGGGAGGCAGATGTCTGCTACCCACTCGGACATGGGAGTTGGAACCTAGCTACACTCCTATTGAAGAAGGATGTTGGAAATCGCTGTATTCAACTCAGATACACGGGAGTTCAGGCCCAATGCTTACACATGCTTTTCCACAACCTATCCCAGCCACTAACATAAGGAGGTTAGCAGGTACGTCTACAGTCAGGCAGGATGCGGGAGGGTTCTGCCCTGTCCTCAGCTCTCACAGGGAAGCATGCCTAGAAGCCAGCTCTCAACTAGCTGCATTCTTATGACAGTGTGAAGGTAGCAGTATTCTGAGTAAGGAGGTTCCCAGATTACCACTCTACTGCACCTGGAGATACCGTCCAGGTCTGCATTGTTAACTTGCGTCTCAGAGGCCTCTGGCAAAAGTCTCTGGTGAAGACGTGCAAAACTCACTCTGCAGGCAGTGTGGAACTGTGAGGGACTGAGGGTGAGCTCACCTCTCAGCAGTAAGATGATTTTGGACAAGGCGTTCAGCTACCTTCTCACATATGGAACTTAGTATGTAGCACCAGTCTACCCCAGGAATTACTGGGAAATCGCTGGATTGAGCTTGGAGGCACTAGTCTTGTGTGCCGGGAGATTCCAGTTACCTCTCCCAACACTTCGGTGAAGCAGCGAGCCTAGGCCTTTTGGAAGCGAAAGGTAGCTGCAGGCAGGAGGTAGGGTTACAGGTCATAAGCTCAACCCTCAGAAGTGGGTATGCATGGGAGGCAGATGTCTGCTACCCACTCGGACATGCGAGTGGGAACCTAGCTACACTCTGATGAAGAAGGACTTTGGAAATCGCTGTATTCAACTCAGATACACGTGGGTTCAGGCACAACGATTCCACATGCTTTTCTCACAACCTTTCCCTGCCACTAACATGAGGACGTTAGCAGCTCCTTCTACAGTCAAGCAGGATGCGGGAGGGTTGTGCCCTGTCCTTAGCTCTCACAGGGAAGCATGCCTTGAAGCCAGCTGTCAACTAGCTGCATTCTTATGGCAGGGTGAAGGTAGCAGTATTCTGAGACAGGAGGTTCCCAGATTACCACTCTACTGCACCTGGAGATACCCTCCAGGTCTGCATTGTTAACTTGCGTCTCAGAAGCCTCTGGCAAACGTCTCTGGTGAAGACGTGCGAAACTCACTCTGCAGGCAGTGTGGAACTGTGAGGGACTGAGGGTGAGCTCAACTCTCAGAAGTAAGATGTTTTTGGACAAGGCGTTCAACTACCTACTCACGTATGGAACTTAGTATGTAGCACCAGTCTACCCCAGGAATTACTAGGAAATCGCTTGATTGAGCTTGGAGGCACTCGTCTTGTGTGCCGGGAGATTCCAGTTACCTCTCCCAACACTTGCGTCAAGCAGCGAGCCTAGGCCTTTTGGAAGCGTAAGGTAGCGGCAGGCACGATGTAGGGTTACAGGCCATGAGCTCAACTCTCAGAAGTGTGTATGCATGGGAGGCAGATGTCTGCTACCCACTCGGACATGGGAGTTGGAACCTAGCTACACTCCTATTGAAGAAGGATGTTGGAAATCGCTGTATTCAACTCAGATACACGGGAGTTCAGGCCCAATGCTTACACATGCTTTTCCACAACCTATCCCAGCCACTATATAAGGAGGTTAGCAGGTACGTCTACAGTCAGGCAGGATGCGGGAGGGTTCTGCCCTGTCCTCAACTCTCACAGGGAAGCATGCCTAGAAGCCAGCTCTCAACTAGCTGCATTCTTATGACAGTGTGAAGGTAGCAGTATTCTGAGTAAGGAGGTTCCCAGATTGCCACTCTACTGCACCTGGAGATACCGTCCAGGTCTGCATTGTTAACTTGCTTCTCAGAGGCCTCTGGCAAAAGTCTCTGGTGAAGACGTGGGAAACTCAGTCTGCAGGCAGTGTGGAACTGTGAGGGACTGAGGGTGAGCTCAACTCTCAGCAGTAAGAGGATTTTGGACAAGGCGTTCAGCTACCTTCTCACATATGGAACTTAGTATCTAGCACCAGTCTACCCCAGGAATTACTGGGAAATCGCTGGATTGAGCTTGGAGGCACTAGTCTTGTGTGCCGGGAGATTCCAGTTACCTCTCCCAACAGTTCGGTGAAGCAGCGAGCCTAGGCCTTTTGGAAGCGAAAGGTAGCTGCAGGTAGGATGTAGGGTTACAGGCCATAAGCTCAACTCTAGAAGTGGGTATGCATGGGAAGCAGATGTATGCTACCCACTCGGACATGCGAGTGGGAACCTAGCTACACTCTGATGAAGAAGGACTTTGGAAATCGCTGTATTCAACTCAGATACACCTGGGTTCAGGCACAACGATTCCACATGCTTTTCTCACAACCTTTCCCTGCCACTAACATGAGGACGTTAGCAGCTCCTTCTACAGTCAAGCAGGATGCGGGAGGGTTCTGCCCTGTCCTTAGCTCTCACAGGGAAGCATGCCTTGAAGCCAGCTGTCAACTAGCTGCATTCTTATGGCAGGGTGAAGGTAGCAGTATTCTGAGACAGGAGGTTCCCAGATTACCACTCTACTGCACCTGGAGATACCCTCCAGGTCTGCATTGTTAACTTGCGTCTCAGAAGCCTCTGGCAAACGTCTCTGGTGAAGACGTGCGAAACTCACTCTGCAGGCAGTGTGGAACTGTGAGGGACTGAGGGTGAGCTCAACTCTCAGAAGTAAGATGTTTTTGGACAAGGCGTTCAACTACCTACTCACTTATGGAACTTAGTATGTAGCACCAGTCTACCCCAGGAATTACTAGGAAATCGCTTGATTGAGCTTGGAGGCACTCGTCTTGTGTGCCGGGAGATTCCAGTTACCTCTCCCAACACTTGCGTCAAGCAGCGAGCCTAGGCCTTTTGGAAGCGTAAGGTAGCGGCAGGCACGATGTAGGGTTACAGGCCATGAGCTCAACTCTCAGAAGTGTGTATGCATGGGAGGCAGATGTCTGCTACCCACTCGGACATGGGAGTTGGAACCTAGCTACACTCCTATTGAAGAAGGATGTTGGAAATCGCTGTATTCAACTCAGATACACGGGAGTTCAGGCCCAATGCTTACACATGCTTTTCCACAACCTATCCCAGCCACTAACATAAGGAGGTTAGCAGGTACGTCTACAGTCAGGCAGGATGCGGGAGGGTTCTGCCCTGTCCTCAGCTCTCACAGGGAAGCATGCCTAGAAGCCAGCTCTCAACTAGCTGCATTCTTATGACAGTGTGAAGGTAGCAGTATTCTGAGTAAGGAGGTTCCCAGATTACCTCTCTACTGCACCTGGAGATACCCTCCAGGTCTGCATTGTTAACTTGCGTCTCAGAGGCCTCTGGCAAAAGTCTCTGGTGAAGACGTGCGTAACTCACTCCGCAGGCAGTGTGGAACTGTGAGGGACTGAGGGTGAGCTCACCTCTCAGCAGTAAGATGATTTTGGACAAGGCGTTCAGCTACCTTCTCACATATGGAACTTAGTATGTAGCACCAGTCTACCCCAGGAATTACTGGGAAATCGCTTGGATTGAGCTTGGAGGCACTAGTCTTGTGTGCCGGCAGATTCCAGTTACCTCTCCCAACACTTCGGTGAAGCAGCGAGCCTAGGCCTTTTGGAAGCGAAAGGTAGCTGCAGGCAGGAGGTAGGGTTACAGGCCATAAGCTCAACTCTCAGAAGTGGGTATGCATGGGAGGCAGATGTCTGCTACCCACTCGGACATGCGAGTGGGAACCTAGCTACACTCTGATGAAGAAGGACTTTGGAAATCGCTGTATTCAACTCAGATACACGTGGGTTCAGGCACAACGATTCCACATGCTTTTCTCACAACCTTTCCCTGCCACTAACATGAGGACGTTAGCAGTTCCTTCTACAGTCAAGCAGGAAGCGGGAGGGTTGTGCCCTGTCCTTAGCTCTCACAGGGAAGCATGCCTTGAAGCCAGCTGTCAACTAGCTGCATTCTTATGGCAGGGTGAAGGTAGCAGTATTCTGAGACAGGAGGTTCCCAGATTACCACTCTACTGCACCTGGAGATACCGTCCAGGTCTGCATTGTTAACTTGCGTCTCAGAGGCCTCTGGCAAGTCTCTGGTGAAGACGTGCGAAACTCACTCTGCAGGCAGTGTGGAACTGTGAGGGACTGAGGGTGAGCTCACCTCTCAGCACTAAGATGATTTTGGACAAGGCGTTCAGCTACCTTCTCACATATGGAACTTAGTATGTAGCACCAGTCTACCCCAGGAATTACTGGGAAATCGCTTGATTGAGCTTGGAGGCACTCGTCTTGTGTGCCGGGAGATTCCAGTTACCTCTCCCAACACTTGCGTCAAGCAGCGAGCCTAGGCCTTTTGGAAGCGAAAGGTAGCGGCATGCACGATGTAGGGTTACAGGCCATGAGCTCAACTCTCAGAAGTGTGTATGCATGGGAGGCAGATGTCTGCTACCCACTCGGACATGGGAGTTGGAACCTAGCTACACTCCTATTGAAGAAGGATGTTGGAAATCGCTGTATTCAACTCAGATACACGGGAGTTCAGGCCCAATGCTTACACATGCTTTTCCACAACGTATCCCAGCCACTAAGATAAGGAGGTTAGCAGGTACGTCTACAGTCAGGCAGGATGCGGGAGGGTTCTGCCCTGTCCTCAACTCTCACAGGGAAGCATGCCTAGAAGCCAGCTCTCAACTAGCTGGATTCTTATGACAGTGTGAAGGTAGCAGTATTCTGAGTAAGGAGGTTCCCAGATTGCCACTCTACTGCACCTGGAGATACCCTCCAGGTCTGCATTGTTAACTTGCGTCTCAGAGGCCTCTGGCAAAAGTCTCTGGTGAAGACGTGGGAAACTCAGTCTGCAGGCAGTGTGGAACTGTGAGGGACTGAGGGTGAGCTCAACTCTCAGCAGTAAGATGATTTTGGACAAGGCGTTCAGCTACCTTCTCACATATGGAACTTAGTATGTAGCACCAGTCTACCCCAGGAATTACTGGGAAATCGCTGGATTGAGCTTGGAGGCACTAGTCTTGTGTGCCGGGAGATTCCAGTTACCTCTCCCAACACTTCGGTGAAGCAGCGAGCCTAGGCCTTTTGGAAGCGAAAGGTAGCTGCAGGCAGGAGGTAGGGTTTCAGGCCATAAGCTCAACTCTAGAAGTGGGTATGCATGGGAAGCAGATGTCTGCTACCCACTCGGACATGCGAGTGGGAACCTAGCTACACTCTGATGAAGAAGGACTTTGGAAATCGCTGTATTCAACTCAGATACACGTGGGTTCAGGCACAACGATTCCACATGCTTTTCTCACAACCTTTCCCTGCCACTAACATGAGGACGTTAGCAGCTCCTTCTACAGTCAAGCAGGATGCGGGAGGGTTGTGCCCTGTCCTTAGCTCTCACAGGGAAGCATGCCTTGAAGCCAGCTGTCAACTAGCTGCATTCTTATGGCAGGGTGAAGGTAGCAGTATTCTGAGACAGGAGGTTCCCAGATTACCACTCTACTGCACCTGGAGATACCCTCCAGGTCTGCATTGTTAACTTGCGTCTCAGAAGCCTCTGGCAAAAGTCTCTGGTGAAGACGTGCGAAACTCACTCTGCAGGCAGTGTGGAACTGTGAGGGACTGTGGCTGAGCTGAACTCTCAGAAGTAAGATGTTTTTGGACAAGGCGTTCAACTACCTACTCACGTATGGAACTTAGTATGTAGCACCAGTCTACCCCAGGAATTACTAGGAAATCGCTTGATTGAGCTTGGAGGCACTCGTCTTGTGTGCCGGGAGATTCCAGTTACCTCTCCCAACACTTGCGTCAAGCAGCGAGCCTAGGCCTTTTGGAAGCGTAAGGTAGCGGCAGGCACGATGTAGGGTTACAGGCTATGAGCTCAACTCTCAGAAGTGTGTATGCATGGGAGGCAGATGTCTGCTACCCACTCGGACATGGGAGTTGGAACCTAGCTACACTCCTATTGAAGAAGGATGTTGGAAATCGCTGTATTCAACTCAGATACACGGGAGTTCAGGCCCAATGCTTACACATGCTTTTCCACAACCTATCCCAGCCACTAACATAAGGAGGTTAGCAGGTACGTCTACAGTCAGGCAGGATGCGGGAGGGTTCTGCCCTGTCCTCAGCTCTCACAGGGAAGCATGCCTAGAAGCCAGCTCTCAACTAGCTGCATTCTTATGACAGTGTGAAGGTAGCAGTATTCTGAGTAAGGAGGTTCCCAGATTACCACTCTACTGCACCTGGAGATACCGTCCAGGTCTGCATTGTTAACTTGCGTCTCAGAGGCCTCTGGCAAAAGTCTCTGGTGAAGACGTGCAAAACTCACTCTGCAGGCAGTGTGGAACTGTGAGGGACTGAGGGTGAGCTCACCTCTCAGCAGTAAGATGATTTTGGACAAGGCGTTCAGCTACCTTCTCACATATGGAACTTAGTATGTAGCACCAGTCTACCCCAGGAATTACTGGGAAATCGCTGGATTGAGCTTGGAGGCACTAGTCTTGTGTGCCGGGAGATTCCAGTTACCTCTCCCAACACTTCGGTGAAGCAGCGAGCCTAGGCCTTTTGGAAGCGAAAGGTAGCTGCAGGCAGGAGGTAGGGTTACAGGTCATAAGCTCAACCCTCAGAAGTGGGTATGCATGGGAGGCAGATGTCTGCTACCCACTCGGACATGCGAGTGGGAACCTAGCTACACTCTGATGAAGAAGGACTTTGGAAATCGCTGTATTCAACTCAGATACACGTGGGTTCAGGCACAACGATTCCACATGCTTTTCTCACAACCTTTCCCTGCCACTAACATGAGGACGTTAGCAGCTCTTCTACAGTCAAGCAGGATGCGGGAGGGTTGTGCCCTGTCCTTAGCTCTCACAGGGAAGCATGCCTTGAAGCCAGCTGTCAACTAGCTGCATTCTTATGGCAGGGTGAAGGTAGCAGTATTCTGAGACAGGAGGTTCCCAGATTACCACTCTACTGCACCTGGAGATACCCTCCAGGTCTGCATTGTTAACTTGCGTCTCAGAAGCCTCTGGCAAACGTCTCTGGTGAAGACGTGCGAAACTCACTCTGCAGGCAGTGTGGAACTGTGAGGGACTGAGGGCGAGCTCAACTCTCAGAAGTAAGATGTTTTTGGACAAGGCGTTCAACTACCTACTCACGTATGGAACTTAGTATGTAGCACCAGTCTACCCCAGGAATTTCTAGGAAATCACTTGATTGAGCTTGGAGGCACCAGTCTTGTGTCCCGGGAGATTCCTCTTACCTCTCCCAACACTTGCGTCAAGCAGCGAGCCTAGGCCTTTTGGAAGCGAAAGGTAGCAGCAGGCAGGATGTATTGTTACAGGCCATAAGCTCAACTCTCAGAACTGTGTATGCATGGGAGGCAGATGTCTGCTACCCACTCGGACATGGGAGTTGGAACCTAGCTACACTCCTATTGAAGAAGGATGTTGGAAATCGCTGTATTCAACTCAGATACACGGGAGTTCAGGCCCAATGCTTACACATGCTTTTCCACAACCTATCCCAGCCACTAATATAAGGAGGTTAGCAGGTACGTCTAGAGTCAGGCAGGATGCGGGAGGGTTCTGCCCTGTCCTCAGCTCTCACAGGGAAGCATGCCTAGAAGCCAGCTC
Organism: Canis lupus baileyi; assembly: GCF_048164855.1. Lineage (NCBI taxonomy): Eukaryota > Metazoa > Chordata > Mammalia > Carnivora > Canidae > Canis > Canis lupus. The sequence continues at coordinate 449,425 of NC_132848.1, read as the reverse complement.
TCAACTAGCTGCATTCTTATGACAGTGTGAAGGTAGCAGTATTCTGAGTAAGGAGGTTCCCAGATTACCAATCTACTGCACCCGGAGATACCGTCCAGGTCTGCATTGTTAACTGGCGTCTCAGAGGCTTCTGGCAAAAGTCTCTGGTGAAGACGTGCGAAACTCACTCTGCAGGCAGTGTGGAACTGTGAGGGACTGAGGGTGAGCTCACCTCTCAGCAGTAAGATGATTTTGGACAAGGCTTTCAGCTACCTTCTCACATATGGAACTTAGTATGTAGCACCAGTCTACCCCAGGAATTACTGGGAAATCGCTGGATTGAGCTTGGAGGCACTAGTCTTGTGTGCCGGCAGATTCCAGTTACCTCTCCCAACACTTCGGTGATGCAGCGAGCCTAGGCCTTTTGGAAGCGAAAGGTAGCTGCAGGCAGGAGGTAGGGTTACAGGCCATAAGCTCAACTCTCAGAAGTGGGTATGCATGGGAGGCAGATGTCTGCTACCCACTCGGACATGCGAGTGGGAACCTAGCTACACTCTGATGAAGAAGGACTTTGGAAATCGCTGTATTCAACTCAGATACACGTGGGTTCAGGCACAACGATTCCACATGCTTTTCTCACAACCTTTCCCTGCCACTAACATGAGGACGTTAGCAGCTCCTTCTACAGTCAAGCAGGATGCGGGAGGGTTGTGCCCTGTCCTTAGCTCTCACAGGGAAGCATGCCTTGAAGCCAGCTGTCAACTAGCTGCATTCTTATGGCAGGGTGAAGGTAGCAGTATTCTGAGACAGGAGGTTCCCAGATTACCACTCTACTGCACCTGGAGATACCCTCCAGGTCTGCATTGTTAACTTGCGTCTCAGAAGCCTCTGGCAAACGTCTCTGGTGAAGACGTGCGAAACTCACTCTGCAGGCAGTGTGGAACTGTGAGGGACTGAGGGTGAGCTCACCTCTCAGCAGTAAGATGATTTTGGACAAGGCGTTCAGCTACCTTCTCACATATGGATCTTAGTATGTAGCACCAGTCTACCCCAGGAATTACTGGGAAATCGCTGGATTGAGCTTGGAGGCACTAGTCTTGTGTGCCGGCAGATTCCAGTTACCTCTCCCAACACTTCGGTGAAGCAGCGAGCCTAGGCCTTTTGGAAGCGAAAGGTAGCTGCAGGCAGGAGGTAGGGTTACAGGACATAAGCTCAACTCTCAGAAGTGGGTATGCATGGCAGGCAGATGTCTGCTACCGACTCGGACATGCGAGTGGGAACCTAGCTACACTCTGATGAAGAAGGACTTTGGAAATCGCTGTATTCAACTCAGATACACGTGGGTTCAGGCACAACGATTCCACATGCTTTTCTCACAACCTTTCCCTGCCACTAACATGAGGACGTTAGCAGCTCCTTCTACAGTCAAGCAGGATGCGGGAGGGTTGTGCCCTGTCCTTAGCTCTCACAGGGAAGCATGCCTTGAAGCCACATGTCAACTAGCTGCATTCTTATGGCAGGGTGAAGGTAGCAGTATTCTGAGACAGGAGGTTTCCAGATTACCACTCTACTGCACCTGGAGATACCCTCCAGGTCTGCATTGTTAACTTGGGTCTCATAGCCTCTGGCAAACGTCTCTGGTGAAGACGTGCGAAACTCACTCTGCAGGCAGTGTGGAACTGTGAGGGACTGAGGGTGAGCTCAACTCTCAGAAGTAAGATGTTTTTGGACAAGGCGTTCAACTACCTACTCTCGTATGGAACTTAGTATGTAGCACCAGTCTACCCCAGGAATAACTAGGAAATCGCTTGATTGAGCTTGGAGGCACTCGTCTTGTGTGCTGGGAGATTCCAGTTACCTCTCCCAACACTTGCGTCAAGCAGCGAGCCTAGGCCTTTTGGAAGCGTAAGGTAGTGGCAGGCACGATGTAGGGTTACAGGCCATGAGCTCAACTCTCAGAAGTGTGTATGCATGGGAGGCAGATGTCTGCTACCCACTCGGACATGGGAGTTGGAACCTAGCTACACTCCTATTGAAGAAGGATGTTGGAAATCGCTGTATTCAACTCAGATACATGGGAGTTCAGGCCCAATGCTTACACATGCTTTTCCACAACCTATCCCAGCCACTAACATAAGGAGGTTAGCAGGTACGTCTATAGTCAGGCAGGATGCAGGAGGGTTCTGCCCTGTCCTCAGCTCTCACAGGGAAGCATGCCTAGAAGCCAGCTCTCAAATAGCTGCATTCTTATGACAGTGTGAAGGTAGCAGTATTCTGAGTAAGGAGGTTCCCAGATTACCACTCTACTGCACCTGGAGATACCCTCCAGGTCTGCATTGTTAACTTGCGTCTCAGAGGCCTCTGGCAAAAGTCTCTGGTGAAGACGTGCGAAACTCTCTCTGCAGGCAGTGTGGAACTGTGAGGGACTGAGGGTGAGCTCACCTCTCAGCAGTAAGATGATTTTGGACAAGGCGTTCAGCTACCTTCTCACATATGGAACTTAGTATGTAGCACCAGTCTACCGCAGGAATTACTGGGAAATCGCTGGATTGAGCTTGGAGGCACTAGTCTTGTGTGCCGGCAGATTCCAGTTACCTCTCCCAACACTTCGGTGAAGCAGCGAGCCTAGGCCTTTTGGAAGCGAAAGGTAGCTGCAGGCAGGAGGTAGGGTTACAGGCCATAAGCTCAACTCTCAGAAGTGGGTATGCATGGGAGGCAGATGTCTGCTACCCACTCGGACATGCGAGTGGGAACCTAGCTACACTCTGATGAAGAAGGACTTTGGAAATCGCTGTATTCAACTCAGATACACGTGGGTTCAGGCACAACGATTCCACATGCTTTTCTCACAACCTTTCCCTGCCACTAACATGAGGATGTTAGCAGCTCCTTCTACAGTCAAGCAGGATGCGGGAGGGTTCTGCCCTGTCCTTAGCTCTCACAGGGAAGCATGCCTTGAAGCCAGCTGTCAACTAGCTGCATTCTTATGGCAGGGTGAAGGTAGCGGTATTCTGAGACAGGAGGTTCCCAGATTACCACTCTACTGCACCTGGAGATACCCTCCAGGTCTGCATTGTTAACTTGCGTCTCAGAAGCCTCTGGCAAACGTCTCTGGTGAAGACGTGCGAAACTCACTCTGCAGGCAGTGTGGAACTGTGAGGGACTGTGGGTGAGCTCAACTCTCAGAAGTAAGATGTTTTTGGACAAGGCGTTCAACTACCTACTCACTTATGGAACTTAGTATGTAGCACCAGTCTACCCCAGGAATTACTAGGAAATCGCTTGATTGAGCTTGGAGGCACTCGTCTTGTGTGCCGGGAGATTCCAGTTACCTCTCCCAACACTTGCGTCAAGCAGCGAGCCTAGGCCTTTTGGAAGCGTAAGGTAGCGGCAGGCACGATGTAGGGTTACAGGCCATGAGCTCAACTCTCAGAAGTGTGTATGCATGGGAGGCAGATGTCTGCAACCCACTCGGACATGGGAGTTGGAACCTAGCTACACTCCTATTGAAGAAGGATGTTGGAAATCGCTGTATTCAACTCAGATACACGGGAGTTCAGGCCCAATGCTTACACATGCTTTTCCACAACCTATCCCAGCCACTAACATAAGGAGGTTAGCAGGTACGTCTACAGTCAGGCAGGATGCGGGAGGGTTCTGCCCTGTCCTCAGCTCTCACACGGAAGCATGCCTAGAAGCCAGCTCTCAACTAGCTGCATTCTTATGACAGTGTGAAGGTAGCAGTATTCTGAGTAAGGAGGTTCCCAGATTACCACTCTCCTGCACCTGGAGATACCGTCCAGGTCTGCATTGTTAACTTGCGTCTCAGAAGCCTCTGGCAAAAGTCTATGGTGAAGACGTGCGAAACTCACTCTGCAGGGAGTGTGGAACTGTGAGGGACTGTGGGTGAGCTCAACTCTCAGAAGTAAGATGTTTTTGGACAAGGCGTTCAACTACCTACTCACTTATGGAACTTAGTATGTAGCACCAGTCTACCCCAGGAATTACTAGGAAATCGCTTGATTGAGCTTGGAGGCACTCGTCTTGTGTGCCGGGAGATTCCAGTTACCTCTCCCAACACTTGCGTCAAGCAGCGAGCCTAGGCCTTTTGGAAGCGTAAGGTAGCGGCAGGCACGATGTAGGGTTACAGGCCATGAGCTCAACTCTCAGAAGTGTGTATGCATGGGAGGCAGATGTCTGCTACCCACTCGGACATGGGAGTTGGAACCTAGCTACACTCCTATTGAAGAAGGATGTTGGAAATCGCTGTATTCAACTCAGATACACGGGAGTTCAGGCCCAATGCTTACACATGCTTTTCCACAACCTATCCCAGCCACTATATAAGGAGGTTAGCAGGTACGTCTACAGTCAGGCAGGATGCGGGAGGGTTCTGCCCTGTCCTCAACTCTCACAGGGAAGCATGCCTAGAAGCCAGCTCTCAACTAGCTGCATTCTTATGACAGTGTGAAGGTAGCAGTATTCTGAGTAAGGAGGTTCCCAGATTGCCACTCTACTGCACCTGGAGATACCGTCCAGGTCTGCATTGTTAACTTGCGTCTCAGAGGCATCTGGCAAAAGTCTCTGGTGAAGACGTGGGAAACTCAGTCTGCAGGCAGTGTGGAACTGTGAGGGACTGAGGGTGAGCTCACCTCTCAGCAGTAAGATGATTTTGGACAAGGCGTTCAGCTACCTTCTCACATATGGAACTTAGAATGTAGCACCAGTCTACCCCAGGAATTACTGGCAAATCGCTGGATTGAGCTTGGAGGCACTAGTCTTGTGTGCCGGGAGATTCCAGTTACCTCTCCCAACACTTCGGTGAAGCAGCGAGCCTAGGCCTTTTGGAAGCGAAAGGTAGCTGCAGGCAGGAGGTAGGGTTACAGGCCATAAGCTCAACTCTAGAAGTGGGTATGCATGGGAAGCAGATGTATGCTACCCACTCGGACATGCGAGTGGGAACCTAGCTACACTCTGATGAAAAAGGACTTTGGAAATCGCTGTATTCAACTCAGATTCACGTGGTTTCAGGCACAACGATTCCACATGCTTTTCTCACAACCTTTCCCTGCCACTAACATGAGGACGTTAGCAGCTCCTTCTACAGTCAAGCAGGATGCGGGAGGGTTGTGCCCTGTCCTTAGTTCTCACAGGGAAGCATGCCTTGAAGCCACATGTCAACTAACTGCATTCTTATGGCAGGGTGAAGGTAGCAGTATTCTGAGACAGGAGGTTCCCAGATTACCACTCTACTGCACCTGGAGATACCCTCCAGGTCTGCATTGTTAACTTGCGTCTCATAGCCTCTGGCAAACGTCTCTGGTGAAGACGTGCGAAACTCACTCTGCAGGCAGTGTGGAACTGTGAGGGACTGAGGGTGAGCTCAACTCTCAGAAGTAAGATGTTTTTGGACAAGGCGTTCAACTACCTACTCACGTATGGAACTTAGTATGTAGCACCAGTCTACCCCAGGAATAACTAGGAAATCGCTTGATTGAGCTTGGAGGCACTCGTCTTGTGTGCTGGGAGATTCCAGTTACCTCTCCCAACACTTGCGTCAAGCAGCGAGCCTAGGCCTTTTGGAAGCGTAAGGTAGTGGCAGGCACGATGTAGGGTTACAGGCCATGAGCTCAACTCTCAGAAGTGTGTATGCATGGGAGGCAGATGTCTGCTACCCACTCGGACATGGGAGTTGGAACCTAGCTACACTCCTATTGAAGAAGGATGTTGGAAATCGCTGTATTCAACTCAGATACACGGGAGTTCAGGCCCAATGCTTACACATGCTTTTCCACAACCTATCCCAGCCACTAACATAAGGAGGTTAGCAGGTACGTCTATAGTCAGGCAGGATGCGGGAGGGTTCTGCCCTGTCTTCAGCTCTCACAGGGAAGCATGCCTAGAAGCCAGCTCTCAACTAGCTGCATTCTTATGACAGTGTGAAGGTAGCAGTATTCTGAGTAAGGAGGTTCCCAGATTACCACTCTACTGCACCTGGAGATACCCTCCAGGTCTGCATTGTTAACTTGCGTCTCAGAGGCCTCTGGCAAAAGTCTCTGGTGAAGACGTGCGAAACTCTCTCTGCAGGCAGTGTGGAACTGTGAGGGACTGAGGGTGAGCTCACCTCTCAGCACTAAGATGATTTTGGACAAGGCGTTCAGCTACCTTCTCACATATGGAACTTAGTATGTAGCACCAGTCTACCCCAGGAATTACTGGGAAATCGCTTGATTGAGCTTGGAGGCACTCGTCTTGTGTGCCGGGAGATTCCAGTTACCTCTCCCAACACTTGCGTCAAGCAGCGAGCCTAGGCCTTTTGGAAGCGAAAGGTAGCGGCATGCACGATGTAGGGTTACAGGCCATGAGCTCAACTCTCAGAAGTGTGTATGCATGGGAGGCAGATGTCTGCTACCCACTCGGACATGGGAGTTGGAACCTAGCTACACTCCTATTGAAGAAGGATGTTGGAAATCGCTGTATTCAACTCAGATACACGGGAGTTCAGGCCCAATGCTTACACATGCTTTTCCACAACGTATCCCAGCCACTAAGATAAGGAGGTTAGCAGGTACGTCTACAGTCAGGCAGGATGCGGGAGGGTTCTGCCCTGTCCTCAACTCTCACAGGGAAGCATGCCTAGAAGCCAGCTCTCAACTAGCTGGATTCTTATGACAGTGTGAAGGTAGCAGTATTCTGAGTAAGGAGGTTCCCAGATTGCCACTCTACTGCACCTGGAGATACCCTCCAGGTCTGCATTGTTAACTTGCGTCTCAGAGGCCTCTGGCAAAAGTCTATGGTGAAGACGTGCGAAACTCACTCTGCAGGGAGTGTGGAACTGTGAGGGACTGAGGGTGAGCTCACCTCTCAGCAGTAAGATGATTTTGGACAAGGCGTTCAGCTACCTTCTCACATATGGAACTTAGAATGTAGCACCAGTCTACCCCAGGAATTACTGGCAAATCGCTGGATTGAGCTTGGAGGCACTAGTCTTGTGTGCCGGGAGATTCCAGTTACCTCTCCCAACACTTCGGTGAAGCAGCGAGCCTAGGCCTTTTGGAAGCGAAAGGTAGCTGCAGGCAGGAGGTAGGGTTACAGGCCATAAGCTCAACTCTCAGAAGTGGGTATGCATGGGAGGCAGATGTCTGCTACCCACTCGGACATGCGAGTGGGAACCTAGCTACACTCTGATGAAGAAGGACTTTGGAAATCGCTGTATTCAACTCAGATACACGTGGGTTCAGGCACAACGATTCCACATGCTTTTCTCACAACCTTTCCCTGCCACTAACATGAGGACGTTAGCAGCTCCTTCTACAGTCAAGCAGGATGCGGGAGGGTTGTGCCCTTTCCTTAGCTCTCACAGGGAAGCATGCCTTGAAGCCAGCTGTCAACTAGCTGCATTCTTATGGCAGGGTGAAGGTAGCAGTATTCTGAGACAGGAGGTTCCCAGATTACCACTCTACTGCACCTGGAGATACCCTCCAGGTCTGCATTGTTAACTTGCGTCTCAGAGGCCTCTGGCAAAAGTCTCTGGTGAAGACGTGCAAAACTCACTCTGCAGGCAGTGTGGAACTGTGAGGGACTGAGGGTGAGCTCAACTCTCAGCAGTAAGATGATTTTGGACAAGGCGTTCAGCTACCTTCTCACGTATGGAACTTAGTATGTAGCACCAGTCTACCCCAGGAATAACTAGGAAATCGCTTGATTGAGCTTGGAGGCACTCGTCTTGTGTGCTGGGAGATTCCAGTTACCTCTCCCAACACTTGCGTCAAGCAGCGAGCCTAGGCCTTTTGGAAGCGTAAGGTAGTGGCAGGCACGATGTAGGGTTACAGGCCATGAGCTCAACTCTCAGAAGTGTGTATGCATGGGAGGCAGATGTCTGCTACCCACTCGGACATGGGAGTTGGAACCTAGCTACACTCCTATTGAAGAAGGATGTTGGAAATCGCTGTATTCAACTCAGATACACGGGAGTTCAGGCCCAATGCTTACACATGCTTTTCCACAACCTATCCCAGCCACTAACATAAGGAGGTTAGCAGGTACGTCTATAGTCAGGCAGGATGCGGGAGGGTTCTGCCCTGTCCTCAGCTCTCACAGGGAAGCATGCCTTGAAGCCAGCTGTCAACTAGCTGCATTCTTATGGCAGGGTGAAGGTAGCAGTATTCTGAGACAGGAGGTTCCCAGATTACCACTCTACTGCACCTGGAGATACCCTCCAGGTCTGCATTGTTAACTTGCGTCTCAGAAGCCTCTGGCAAAAGTCTCTGGTGAAGACGTGCGAAACTCACTCTGCAGGCAGTGTGGAACTGTGAGGGACTGTGGGTGAGCTCAACTCTCAGAAGTAAGATGTTTTTGGACAAGGCGTTCAACTACCTACTCACTTATGGAACTTAGTATGTAGCACCAGTCTACCCCAGGAATTACTAGGAAATCGCTTGATTGAGCTTGGAGGCACTCGTCTTGTGTGCCGGGAGATTCCAGTTACCTCTCCCAACACTTGCGTCAAGCAGCGAGCCTAGGCCTTTTGGAAGCGTAAGGTAGCGGCAGGCACGATGTAGGGTTACAGGCCATGAGCTCAACTCTCAGAAGTGTGTATGCATGGGAGGCAGATGTCTGCTACCCACTCGGACATGGGAGTTGGAACCTAGCTACACTCCTATTGAAGAAGGATGTTGGAAATCGCTGTATTCAACTCAGATACACGGGAGTTCAGGCCCAATGCTTACACATGCTTTTCCACAACCTATCCCAGCCACTATATAAGGAGGTTAGCAGGTACGTCTACAGTCAGGCAGGATGCGGGAGGGTTCTGCCCTGTCCTCAACTCTCACAGGGAAGCATGCCTAGAAGCCAGCTCTCAACTAGCTGCATTCTTATGACAGTGTGAAGGTAGCAGTATTCTGAGTAAGGAGGTTCCCAGATTGCCACTCTACTGCACCTGGAGATACCGTCCAGGTCTGCATTGTTAACTTGCGTCTCAGAGGCATCTGGCAAAAGTCTCTGGTGAAGACGTGGGAAACTCAGTCTGCAGGCAGTGTGGAACTGTGAGGGACTGAGGGTGAGCTCACCTCTCAGCAGTAAGATGATTTTGGACAAGGCGTTCAGCTACCTTCTCACATATGGAACTTAGAATGTAGCACCAGTCTACCCCAGGAATTACTGGCAAATCGCTGGATTGAGCTTGGAGGCACTAGTCTTGTGTGCCGGGAGATTCCAGTTACCTCTCCCAACACTTCGGTGAAGCAGCGAGCCTAGGCCTTTTGGAAGCGAAAGGTAGCTGCAGGCAGGAGGTAGGGTTACAGGCCATAAGCTCAACTCTAGAAGTGGGTATGCATGGGAAGCAGATGTATGCTACCCACTCGGACATGCGAGTGGGAACCTAGCTACACTCTGATGAAAAAGGACTTTGGAAATCGCTGTATTCAACTCAGATTCACGTGGTTTCAGGCACAACGATTCCACATGCTTTTCTCACAACCTTTCCCTGCCACTAACATGAGGACGTTAGCAGCTCCTTCTACAGTCAAGCAGGATGCGGGAGGGTTGTGCCCTGTCCTTAGTTCTCACAGGGAAGCATGCCTTGAAGCCACATGTCAACTAACTGCATTCTTATGGCAGGGTGAAGGTAGCAGTATTCTGAGACAGGAGGTTCCCAGATTACCACTCTACTGCACCTGGAGATACCCTCCAGGTCTGCATTGTTAACTTGCGTCTCATAGCCTCTGGCAAACGTCTCTGGTGAAGACGTGCGAAACTCACTCTGCAGGCAGTGTGGAACTGTGAGGGACTGAGGGTGAGCTCAACTCTCAGAAGTAAGATGTTTTTGGACAAGGCGTTCAACTACCTACTCACGTATGGAACTTAGTATGTAGCACCAGTCTACCCCAGGAATAACTAGGAAATCGCTTGATTGAGCTTGGAGGCACTCGTCTTGTGTGCTGGGAGATTCCAGTTACCTCTCCCAACACTTGCGTCAAGCAGCGAGCCTAGGCCTTTTGGAAGCGTAAGGTAGTGGCAGGCACGATGTAGGGTTACAGGCCATGAGCTCAACTCTCAGAAGTGTGTATGCATGGGAGGCAGATGTCTGCTACCCACTCGGACATGGGAGTTGGAACCTAGCTACACTCCTATTGAAGAAGGATGTTGGAAATCGCTGTATTCAACTCAGATACACGGGAGTTCAGGCCCAATGCTTACACATGCTTTTCCACAACCTATCCCAGCCACTAACATAAGGAGGTTAGCAGGTACGTCTATAGTCAGGCAGGATGCGGGAGGGTTCTGCCCTGTCTTCAGCTCTCACAGGGAAGCATGCCTAGAAGCCAGCTCTCAACTAGCTGCATTCTTATGACAGTGTGAAGGTAGCAGTATTCTGAGTAAGGAGGTTCCCAGATTACCACTCTACTGCACCTGGAGATACCCTCCAGGTCTGCATTGTTAACTTGCGTCTCAGAGGCCTCTGGCAAAAGTCTCTGGTGAAGACGTGCGAAACTCTCTCTGCAGGCAGTGTGGAACTGTGAGGGACTGAGGGTGAGCTCACCTCTCAGCACTAAGATGATTTTGGACAAGGCGTTCAGCTACCTTCTCACATATGGAACTTAGTATGTAGCACCAGTCTACCCCAGGAATTACTGGGAAATCGCTTGATTGAGCTTGGAGGCACTCGTCTTGTGTGCCGGGAGATTCCAGTTACCTCTCCCAACACTTGCGTCAAGCAGCGAGCCTAGGCCTTTTGGAAGCGAAAGGTAGCGGCATGCACGATGTAGGGTTACAGGCCATGAGCTCAACTCTCAGAAGTGTGTATGCATGGGAGGCAGATGTCTGCTACCCACTCGGACATGGGAGTTGGAACCTAGCTACACTCCTATTGAAGAAGGATGTTGGAAATCGCTGTATTCAACTCAGATACACGGGAGTTCAGGCCCAATGCTTACACATGCTTTTCCACAACGTATCCCAGCCACTAAGATAAGGAGGTTAGCAGGTACGTCTACAGTCAGGCAGGATGCGGGAGGGTTCTGCCCTGTCCTCAACTCTCACAGGGAAGCATGCCTAGAAGCCAGCTCTCAACTAGCTGGATTCTTATGACAGTGTGAAGGTAGCAGTATTCTGAGTAAGGAGGTTCCCAGATTGCCACTCTACTGCACCTGGAGATACCCTCCAGGTCTGCATTGTTAACTTGCGTCTCAGAGGCCTCTGGCAAAAGTCTCTGGTGAAGACGTGGGAAACTCAGTCTGCAGGCAGTGTGGAACTGTGAGGGACTGAGGGTGAGCTCAACTCTCAGCAGTAAGATGATTTTGGACAAGGCGTTCAGCTACCTTCTCACATATGGAACTTAGTATGTAGCACCAGTCTACCCCAGGAATTACTGGGAAATCGCTGGATTGAGCTTGGAGGCACTAGTCTTGTGTGCCGGGAGATTCCAGTTACCTCTCCCAACACTTCGGTGAAGCAGCGAGCCTAGGCCTTTTGGAAGCGAAAGGTAGCTGCAGGCAGGAGGTAGGGTTTCAGGCCATAAGCTCAACTCTAGAAGTGGGTATGCATGGGAAGCAGATGTCTGCTACCCACTCGGACATGCGAGTGGGAACCTAGCTACACTCTGATGAAGAAGGACTTTGGAAATCGCTGTATTCAACTCAGATACACGTGGGTTCAGGCACAACGATTCCACATGCTTTTCTCACAACCTTTCCCTGCCACTAACATGAGGACGTTAGCAGCTCCTTCTACAGTCAAGCAGGATGCGGGAGGGTTGTGCCCTGTCCTTAGCTCTCACAGGGAAGCATGCCTTGAAGCCAGCTGTCAACTAGCTGCATTCTTATGGCAGGGTGAAGGTAGCAGTATTCTGAGACAGGAGGTTCCCAGATTACCACTCTACTGCACCTGGAGATACCCTCCAGGTCTGCATTGTTAACTTGCGTCTCAGAAGCCTCTGGCAAAAGTCTCTGGTGAAGACGTGCGAAACTCACTCTGCAGGCAGTGTGGAACTGTGAGGGACTGTGGCTGAGCTCAACTCTCAGAAGTAAGATATTTTTGGACAAGGCGTTCAACTACCTACTCACGTATGGAACTTAGTATGTAGCACCAGTCTACCCCAGGAATTACTAGGAAATCGCTTGATTGAGCTTGGAGGCACTCGTCTTGTGTGCCGGGAGATTCCAGTTACCTCTCCCAACACTTGCGTCAAGCAGCGAGCCTAGGCCTTTTGGAAGCGTAAGGTAGCGGCAGGCACGATGTAGGGTTACAGGCTATGAGCTCAACTCTCAGAAGTGTGTATGCATGGGAGGCAGATGTCTGCTACCCACTCGGACATGGGAGTTGGAACCTAGCTACACTCCTATTGAAGAAGGATGTTGGAAATCGCTGTATTCAACTCAGATACACGGGAGTTCAGGCCCAATGCTTACACATGCTTTTCCACAACCTATCCCAGCCACTAACATAAGGAGGTTAGCAGGTACGTCTACAGTCAGGCAGGATGCGGGAGGGTTCTGCCCTGTCCTCAGCTCTCACAGGGAAGCATGCCTAGAAGCCAGCTCTCAACTAGCTGCATTCTTATGACAGTGTGAAGGTAGCAGTATTCTGAGTAAGGAGGTTCCCAGATTACCACTCTACTGCACCTGGAGATACCGTCCAGGTCTGCATTGTTAACTTGCGTCTCAGAGGCCTCTGGCAAAAGTCTCTGGTGAAGACGTGCAAAACTCACTCTGCAGGCAGTGTGGAACTGTGAGGGACTGAGGGTGAGCTCACCTCTCAGCAGTAAGATGATTTTGGACAAGGCGTTCAGCTACCTTCTCACATATGGAACTTAGTATGTAGCACCAGTCTACCCCAGGAATTACTGGGAAATCGCTGGATTGAGCTTGGAGGCACTAGTCTTGTGTGCCGGGAGATTACAGTTACCTCTCCCAACACTTCGGTGAAGCAGCGAGCCTAGGCCTTTTGGAAGCGAAAGGTAGCTGCAGGCAGGAGGTAGGGTTACAGGTCATAAGCTCAACCCTCAGAAGTGGGTATGCATGGGAGGCAGATGTCTGCTACCCACTCGGACATGCGAGTGGGAACCTAGCTACACTCTGATGAAGAAGGACTTTGGAAATCGCTGTATTCAACTCAGATACACGTGGGTTCAGGCACAACGATTCCACATGCTTTTCTCACAACCTTTCCCTGCCACTAACATGAGGACGTTAGCAGCTCCTTCTACAGTCAAGCAGGATGCGGGAGGGTTGTGCCCTGTCCTTAGCTCTCACAGGGAAGCATGCCTTGAAGCCAGCTGTCAACTTGCTGCATTCTTATGGCAGGGTGAAGGTAGCAGTATTCTGAGACAGGAGGTTCCCAGATTACCACTCTACTGCACCTGGAGATACCCTCCAGGTCTGCATTGTTAACTTGCGTCTCAGAAGCCTCTGGCAAACGTCTCTGGTGAAGACGTGCGAAACTCACTCTGCAGGCAGTGTGGAACTGTGAGGGACTGAGGGTGAGCTCACCTCTCAGCAGTAAGATGATTTTGGACAAGGCGTTCAGCTACCTTCTCACATATGGAACTTAGTATGTAGCACCAGTCTACCCCAGGAATTACTGGGAAATCGCTGGATTGAGCTTGGAGGCACTAGTCTTGTGTGCCGGCAGATTCCAGTTACCTCTCCCAACACTTCGGTGAAGCAGCGAGCCTAGGCCTTTTGGAAGCGAAAGGTAGCTGCAGGCAGGAGGTAGGGTTACAGGCCATAAGCTCAACTCTCAGAAGTGGGTATGCATGGCAGGCAGATGTCTGCTACCGACTCGGACATGCGAGTGGGAACCTAGCTACACTCTGATGAAGAAGGACTTTGGAAATCGCTGTATTCAACTCAGATACACGTGGGTTCAGGCACAACGATTCCACATGCTTTTCTCACAACCTTTCCCTGCCACTAACATGAGGACATTAGCAGCTCCTTCTACAGTCAAGCAGGATGCGGGAGGGTTGTGCCCTGTCCTTAGCTCTCACAGGGAAGCATGCCTTGAAGCCAGCTGTCAACTAGCTGCATTCTTATGGCAGGGTGAAGGTAGTAGTATTCTGAGACAGGAGGTTCCCAGATTACCACTCTACTGCACCTGGAGATACCCTCCAGGTCTGCATTGTTAACTTGCGTCTCAGAAGCCTCTGGCAAAAGTCTCTGGTGAAGACGTGCGAAACTCACTCTGCAGGCAGTGTGGAACTGTGAGGGACTGTGGGTGAGCTCAACTCTCAGAAGTAAGATGTTTTTGGATAAGGCGTTCAACTACCTACTCACTTATGGAACTTAGTATGTAGCACCAGTCTACCCCAGGAATTACTAGGAAATCGCTTGATTGAGCTTGGAGGCACTCGTCTTGTGTGCCGGGAGATTCCAGTTACCTCTCCCAACACTTGCGTCAAGCAGCGAGCCTAGGCCTTTTGGAAGCGAAAGGTAGCGGCAGGCACGATGTAGGGTTACAGGCCATGAGCTCAACTCTCAGAAGTGTGTATGCATGGGAGGCAGATGTCTGCTACCCACTCGGACATGGGAGTTGGAACCTAGCTACACTCCTATTGAAGAAGGATGTTGGAAATCGCTGTATTCAACTCAGATACACGGGAGTTCAGGCCCAATGCTTACACATGCTTTTCCACAACCTATCCCAGCCACTAATATAAGGAGGTTAGCAGGTACGTCTAGAGTCAGGCAGGATGCGGGAGGGTTCTGCCCTGTCCTCAACTCTCACAGGGAAGCATGCCTAGAAGCCAGCTCTCAACTAGCTGCATTCTTATGACAGTGTGAAGGTAACAGTATTCTGAGTAAGGAGGTTCCCAGATTGCCACTCTACTGCACCTGGAGATACCGTCCAGGTCTGCATTGTTAACTTGCGTCTCAGAGGCCTCTGGCAAAAGTCTCTGGTGAAGACGTGCGAAACTCAGTCTGCAGGCAGTGTGGAACTGTGAGGGACTGAGGGTGAGCTCACCTCTCAGCAGTAAGATGATTTTGGACAAGGCGTTCAGCTACCTTCTCACATATGGAACTTAGTATGTAGCACCAGTCTACCCCAGGAATTACTGGGAAATCGCTGGATTGAGCTTGGAGGCACTAGTCTTGTGTGCCGGGAGATTCCAGTTACCTCTCCCAACACTTCGGTGAAGCAGCGAGCCTAGGCCTTTTGGAAGCGAAAGGTAGCTGAAGGCAGGAGGTAGGGTTACAGGCCATAAGCTCAACTCTAGAAGTGGGTATGCATGGGAAGCAGATGTATGCTACCCACTCGGACATGCGAGTGGGAACCTAGCTACACTCTGATGAAAAAGGACTTTGGAAATCGCTGTATTCAACTCAGATACACGTGGTTTCAGGCACAACGATTCCACATGCTTTTCTCACAACCTTTCCCTGCCACTAACATGAGGACGTTAGCAGCTCCTTCTACAGTCAAGCAGGATGCGGGAGGGTTGTGCCCTGTCCTTAGCTCTCACAGGGAAGCATGCCTTGAAGCCACATGTCAAGTAGCTGCATTCTTATGGCAGGGTGAAGGTAGCAGTATTCTGAGACAGGAGGTTTCCAGATTACCACTCTACTGCACCTGGAGATACCCTCCAGGTCTGCATTGTTAACTTGGGTCTCATAGCCTCTGGCAAACGTCTCTGGTGAAGACGTGCGAAACTCACTCTGCAGGCAGTGTGGAACTGTGAGGGACTGTGGGTGAGCTCAACTCTCAGAAGTAAGATGTTTTTGGACAAGGCGTTCAACTACCTACTCTCGTATGGAACTTAGTATGTAGCACCAGTCTACCCCAGGAATAACTAGGAAATCGCTTGATTGAGCTTGGAGGCACTCGTCTTGTGTGCTGGGAGATTCCAGTTACCTCTCCCAACACTTGCGTCAAGCAGCGAGCCTAGGCCTTTTGGAAGCGTAAGGTAGTGGCAGGCACGATGTAGGGTTACAGGCCATGAGCTCAACTCTCAGAAGTGTGTATGCATGGGAGGCAGATGTCTGCTACCCACTCGGACATGGGAGTTGGAACCTAGCTACACTCCTATTGAAGAAGGATGTTGGAAATCGCTGTATTCAACTCAGATACACGGGAGTTCAGGCCCAATGCTTACACATGCTTTTCCACAACCTATCCCAGCCACTAACATAAGGAGGTTAGCAGGTACGTCTATAGTCAGGCAGGATGCAGGAGGGTTCTGCCCTGTCCTCAGCTCTCACAGGGAAGCATGCCTAGAAGCCAGCTCTCAAATAGCTGCATTCTTATGACAGTGTGAAGGTAGCAGTATTCTGAGTAAGGAGGTTCCCAGATTACCACTCTACTGCACCTGGAGATACCCTCCAGGTCTGCATTGTTAACTTGCGTCTCAGAGGCCTCTGGCAAAAGTCTCTGGTGAAGACGTGCGAAACTCTCTCTGCAGGCATTGTGGAACTGTGAGGGACTGAGGGTGAGCTCACCTCTCAGCAGTAAGATGATTTTGGACAAGGCGTTCAGCTACCTTCTCACATATGGAACTTAGTATGTAGCACCAGTCTACCGCAGGAATTACTGGGAAATCGCTGGATTGAGCTTGGAGGCACTAGTCTTGTGTGCCGGCAGATTCCAGTTACCTCTCCCAACACTTCGGTGAAGCAGCGAGCCTAGGCCTTTTGGAAGCGAAAGGTAGCTGCAGGCAGGAGGTAGGGTTACAGGCCATAAGCTCAACTCTCAGAAGTGGGTATGCATGGGAGGCAGATGTCTGCTACCCACTCGGACATGCGAGTGGGAACCTAGCTACACTCTGATGAAGAAGGACTTTGGAAATCGCTGTATTCAACTCAGATACACGTGGGTTCAGGCACAACGATTCCACATGCTTTTCTCACAACCTTTCCCTGCCACTAACATGAGGATGTTAGCAGCTCCTTCTACAGTCAAGCAGGATGCGGGAGGGTTCTGACCTGTCCTTAGCTCTCACAGGGAAGCATGCCTTGAAGCCAGCTGTCAACTAGCTGCATTCTTATGGCAGGGTGAAGGTAGCGGTATTCTGAGACAGGAGGTTCCCAGATTACCACTCTACTGCACCTGGAGATACCCTCCAGGTCTGCATTGTTAACTTGCGTCTCAGAAGCCTCTGGCAAACGTCTCTGGTGAAGACGTGCGAAACTCACTCTGCAGGCAGTGTGGAACTGTGAGGGACTGTGGGTGAGCTCAACTCTCAGAAGTAAGATGTTTTTGGACAAGGCGTTCAACTACCTACTCACTTATGGAACTTAGTATGTAGCACCAGTCTACCCCAGGAATTACTAGGAAATCGCTTGATTGAGCTTGGAGGCACTCGTCTTGTGTGCCGGGAGATTCCAGTTACCTCTCCCAACACTTGCGTCAAGCAGCGAGCCTAGGCCTTTTGGAAGCGTAAGGTAGCGGCAGGCACGATGTAGGGTTACAGGCCATGAGCTCAACTCTCAGAAGTGTGTATGCATGGGAGGCAGATGTCTGCAACCCACTCGGACATGGGAGTTGGAACCTAGCTACACTCCTATTGAAGAAGGATGTTGGAAATCGCTGTATTCAACTCAGATACACGGGAGTTCAGGCCCAATGCTTACACATGCTTTTCCACAACCTATCCCAGCCACTAACATAAGGAGGTTAGCAGGTACGTCTACAGTCAGGCAGGATGCGGGAGGGTTCTGCCCTGTCCTCAGCTCTCACACGGAAGCATGCCTAGAAGCCAGCTCTCAACTAGCTGCATTCTTATGACAGTGTGAAGGTAGCAGTATTCTGAGTAAGGAGGTTCCCAGATTACCACTCTACTGCACCTGGAGATACCGTCCAGGTCTGCATTGTTAACTTGCGTCTCAGAGGCCTCTGGCAAAAGTCTCTGGTGAAGACGTGCGAAACTCACTCTGCAGGGAGTGTGGAACTGTGAGGGACTGAGGGTGAGCTCACCTCTCAGCAGTAAGATGATTTTGGACAAGGCGTTCAGCTACCTTCTCACATATGGAACTTAGAATGTAGCACCAGTCTACCCCAGGAATTACTGGCAAATCGCTGGATTGAGCTTGGAGGCACTAGTCTTGTGTGCCGGGAGATTCCAGTACCTCTCCCAACACTTCGGTGAAGCAGCGAGCCTAGGCCTTTTGGAAGCGAAAGGTAGCTGCAGGCAGGAGGTAGGGTTACAGGCCATAAGCTCAACTCTCAGAAGTGGGTATGCATGGGAGGCAGATGTCTGCTACCCACTCGGACATGCGAGTGGGAACCTAGCTACACTCTGATGAAGAAGGACTTTGGAAATCGCTGTATTCAACTCAGATACACGTGGGTTCAGGCACAACGATTCCACATGCTTTTCTCACAACCTTTCCCTGCCACTAACATGAGGACGTTAGCAGCTCCTTCTACAGTCAAGCAGGATGCGGGAGGGTTGTGCCCTGTCCTTAGCTCTCACAGGGAAGCATGCCTTGAAGCCAGCTGTCAACTAGCTGCATTCTTATGGCAGGGTGAAGGTAGCAGTATTCTGAGACAGGAGGTTCCCAGATTACCACTCTACTGCACCTGGAGATACCCTCCAGGTCTGCATTGTTAACTTGCGTCTCAGAGGCCTCTGGCAAAAGTCTCTGGTGAAGACGTGCAAAACTCACTCTGCAGGCAGTGTGGAACTGTGAGGGACTGAGGGTGAGCTCAACTCTCAGCAGTAAGATGATTTTGGACAAGGCGTTCAGCTACCTTCTCACGTATGGAACTTAGTATGTAGCACCAGTCTACCCCAGGAATAACTAGGAAATCGCTTGATTGAGCTTGGAGGCACTCGTCTTGTGTGCTGGGAGATTCCAGTTACCTCTCCCAACACTTGCGTCAAGCAGCGAGCCTAGGCCTTTTGGAAGCGTAAGGTAGCGGCAGGCACGATGTAGGGTTACAGGCCATGAGCTCAACTCTCAGAAGTGTGTATGCATGGGAGGCAGATGTCTGCTACCCACTCGGACATGGGAGTTGGAACCTAGCTACACTCCTATTGAAGAAGGATGTTGGAAATCGCTGTATTCAACTCAGATACACGGGAGTTCAGGCCCAATGCTTACACATGCTTTTCCACAACCTATCCCAGCCACTAACATAAGGAGGTTAGCAGGTACGTCTATAGTCAGGCAGGATGCGGGAGGGTTCTGCCCTGTCCTCAGCTCTCACAGGGAAGCATGCCTTGAAGCCAGCTGTCAACTAGCTGCATTCTTATGGCAGGGTGAAGGTAGCAGTATTCTGAGACAGGAGGTTCCCAGATTACCACTCTACTGCACCTGGAGATACCCTCCAGGTCTGCATTGTTAACTTGCGTCTCAGAAGCCTCTGGCAAAAGTCTCTGGTGAAGACGTGCGAAACTCACTCTGCAGGCAGTGTGGAACTGTGAGGGACTGTGGGTGAGCTCAACTCTCAGAAGTAAGATGTTTTTGGACAAGGCGTTCAACTACCTACTCACGTATGGAACTTAGTAAGTAGCACCAGTCTACCCCAGGAATTACTAGGAAATCGCTTGATTGAGCTTGGAGGCACTCGTCTTGTGTGCCGGGAGATTCCAGTTACCTCTCCCAACACTTGCGTCAAGCAGCGAGCCTAGGCCTTTTGGAAGCGTAAGGTAGCGGCAGGCACGATGTAGGGTTACAGGCCATGAGCTCAACTCTCAGAAGTGTGTATGCATGGGAGGCAGATGTCTGCTACCCACTCGGACATGGGAGTTGGAACCTAGCTACACTCCTATTGAAGAAGGATGTTGGAAATCGCTGTATTCAACTCAGATACACGGGAGTTCAGGCCCAATGCTTACACATGCTTTTCCACAACCTATCCCAGCCACTATATAAGGAGGTTAGCAGGTACGTCTACAGTCAGGCAGGATGCGGGAGGGTTCTGCCCTGTCCTCAACTCTCACAGGGAAGCATGCCTAGAAGCCAGCTCTCAACTAGCTGCATTCTTATGACAGTGTGAAGGTAGCAGTATTCTGAGTAAGGAGGTTCCCAGATTGCCACTCTACTGCACCTGGAGATACCGTCCAGGTCTGCATTGTTAACTTGCGTCTCAGAGGCCTCTGGCAAAAGTCTCTGGTGAAGACGTGGGAAACTCACTCTGCAGGCAGTGTGGAACTGTGAGGGACTGAGGGTGAGCTCAACTCTCAGCAGTAAGAGGATTTTGGACAAGGCGTTCAGCTACCTTCTCACATATGGAACTTAGTATCTAGCACCAGTCTACCCCAGGAATTACTGGGAAATCGCTGGATTGAGCTTGGAGGCACTAGTCTTGTGTGCCGGGAGATTCCAGTTACCTCTCCCAACAGTTCGGTGAAGCAGCGAGCCTAGGCCTTTTGGAAGCGAAAGGTAGCTGCAGGCAGGATGTAGGGTTACAGGCCATAAGCTCAACTCTAGAAGTGGGTATGCATGGGAAGCAGATGTATGCTACCCACTCGGACATGCGAGTGGGAACCTAGCTACACTCTGATGAAGAAGAACTTTGGAAATCGCTGTATTCAACTCAGATACACGTGGGTTCAGGCACAACGATTCCACATGCTTTTCTCACAACCTTTCCCTGTCACTAACATGAGGACGTTAGCAGCTCCTTCTACAGTCAAGCAGGATGCGGGAGGGTTGTGCCCTGTCCTTAGCTCTCACAGGGAAGCATGCCTTGAAGCCAGCTGTCAACTAGCTGCATTCTTATGGCAGGGTGAAGGTAGCAGTATTCTGAGACAGGAGGTTCCCAGATTACCACTCTACTGCACCTGGAGATACCCTCCAGGTCTGCATTGTTAACTTGCGTCTCAGAAGCCTCTGGCAAACGTCTCTGGTGAAGACGTGCGAAACTCACTCTGCAGGCAGTGTGGAACTGTGAGGGACTGTGGGTGAGCTCAACTCTCAGAAGTAAGATGTTTTTGGACAAGGCGTTCAACTACCTACTCACTTATGGAACTTAGTATGTAGCACCAGTCTACCCCAGGAATTACTAGGAAATCGCTTGATTGAGCTTGGAGGCACTCGTCTTGTGTGCCGGGAGATTCCAGTTACCTCTCCCAACACTTGCGTCAAGCAGCGAGCCTAGGCCTTTTGGAAGCGTAAGGTAGCGGCAGGCACGATGTAGGGTTACAGGCCATGAGCTCAACTCTCAGAAGTGTGTATGCATGGGAGGCAGATGTCTGCAACCCACTCGGACATGGGAGTTGGAACCTAGCTACACTCCTATTGAAGAAGGATGTTGGAAATCGCTGTATTCAACTCAGATACACGGGAGTTCAGGCCCAATGCTTACACATGCTTTTCCACAACCTATCCCAGCCACTAACATAAGGAGGTTAGCAGGTACGTCTACAGTCAGGCAGGATGCGGGAGGGTTCTGCCCTGTCCTCAGCTCTCACACGGAAGCATGCCTAGAAGCCAGCTCTCAACTAGCTGCATTCTTATGACAGTGTGAAGGTAGCAGTATTCTGAGTAAGGAGGTTCCCAGATTACCACTCTACTGCACCTGGAGATACCGTCCAGGTCTGCATTGTTAACTTGCGTCTCAGAGGCCTCTGGCAAAAGTCTCTGGTGAAGACGTGCGAAACTCACTCTGCAGGGAGTGTGGAACTGTGAGGGACTGAGGGTGAGCTCACCTCTCAGCAGTAAGATGATTTTGGACAAGGCGTTCAGCTACCTTCTCACATATGGAACTTAGAATGTAGCACCAGTCTACCCCAGGAATTACTGGCAAATCGCTGGATTGAGCTTGGAGGCACTAGTCTTGTGTGCCGGGAGATTCCAGTACCTCTCCCAACACTTCGGTGAAGCAGCGAGCCTAGGCCTTTTGGAAGCGAAAGGTAGCTGCAGGCAGGAGGTAGGGTTACAGGCCATAAGCTCAACTCTCAGAAGTGGGTATGCATGGGAGGCAGATGTCTGCTACCCACTCGGACATGCGAGTGGGAACCTAGCTACACTCTGATGAAGAAGGACTTTGGAAATCGCTGTATTCAACTCAGATACACGTGGGTTCAGGCACAACGATTCCACATGCTTTTCTCACAACCTTTCCCTGCCACTAACATGAGGACGTTAGCAGCTCCTTCTACAGTCAAGCAGGATGCGGGAGGGTTGTGCCCTGTCCTTAGCTCTCACAGGGAAGCATGCCTTGAAGCCAGCTGTCAACTAGCTGCATTCTTATGGCAGGGTGAAGGTAGCAGTATTCTGAGACAGGAGGTTCCCAGATTACCACTCTACTGCACCTGGAGATACCCTCCAGGTCTGCATTGTTAACTTGCGTCTCAGAGGCCTCTGGCAAAAGTCTCTGGTGAAGACGTGCAAAACTCACTCTGCAGGCAGTGTGGAACTGTGAGGGACTGAGGGTGAGCTCAACTCTCAGCAGTAAGATGATTTTGGACAAGGCGTTCAGCTACCTTCTCACGTATGGAACTTAGTATGTAGCACCAGTCTACCCCAGGAATAACTAGGAAATCGCTTGATTGAGCTTGGAGGCACTCGTCTTGTGTGCTGGGAGATTCCAGTTACCTCTCCCAACACTTGCGTCAAGCAGCGAGCCTAGGCCTTTTGGAAGCGTAAGGTAGTGGCAGGCACGATGTAGGGTTACAGGCCATGAGCTCAACTCTCAGAAGTGTGTATGCATGGGAGGCAGATGTCTGCTACCCACTCGGACATGGGAGTTGGAACCTAGCTACACTCCTATTGAAGAAGGATGTTGGAAATCGCTGTATTCAACTCAGATACACGGGAGTTCAGGCCCAATGCTTACACATGCTTTTCCACAACCTATCCCAGCCACTAACATAAGGAGGTTAGCAGGTACGTCTATAGTCAGGCAGGATGCGGGAGGGTTCTGCCCTGTCCTCAGCTCTCACAGGGAAGCATGCCTTGAAGCCAGCTGTCAACTAGCTGCATTCTTATGGCAGGGTGAAGGTAGCAGTATTCTGAGACAGGAGGTTCCCAGATTACCACTCTACTGCACCTGGAGATACCCTCCAGGTCTGCATTGTTAACTTGCGTCTCAGAAGCCTCTGGCAAAAGTCTCTGGTGAAGACGTGCGAAACTCACTCTGCAGGCAGTGTGGAACTGTGAGGGACTGTGGGTGAGCTCAACTCTCAGAAGTAAGATGTTTTTGGACAAGGCGTTCAACTACCTACTCACTTATGGAACTTAGTAAGTAGCACCAGTCTACCCCAGGAATTACTAGGAAATCGCTTGATTGAGCTTGGAGGCACTCGTCTTGTGTGCCGGGAGATTCCAGTTACCTCTCCCAACACTTGCGTCAAGCAGCGAGCCTAGGCCTTTTGGAAGCGTAAGGTAGCGGCAGGCACGATGTAGGGTTACAGGCCATGAGCTCAACTCTCAGAAGTGTGTATGCATGGGAGGCAGATGTCTGCTACCCACTCGGACATGGGAGTTGGAACCTAGCTACACTCCTATTGAAGAAGGATGTTGGAAATCGCTGTATTCAACTCAGATACACGGGAGTTCAGGCCCAATGCTTACACATGCTTTTCCACAACCTATCCCAGCCACTATATAAGGAGGTTAGCAGGTACGTCTACAGTCAGGCAGGATGCGGGAGGGTTCTGCCCTGTCCTCAACTCTCACAGGGAAGCATGCCTAGAAGCCAGCTCTCAACTAGCTGCATTCTTATGACAGTGTGAAGGTAGCAGTATTCTGAGTAAGGAGGTTCCCAGATTGCCACTCTACTGCACCTGGAGATACCGTCCAGGTCTGCATTGTTAACTTGCGTCTCAGAGGCCTCTGGCAAAAGTCTCTGGTGAAGACGTGGGAAACTCACTCTGCAGGCAGTGTGTAACTGTGAGGGACTGAGGGTGAGCTCAACTCTCAGCAGTAAGAGGATTTTGGACAAGGCGTTCAGCTACCTTCTCACATATGGAACTTAGTATCTAGCACCAGTCTACCCCAGGAATTACTGGGAAATCGCTGGATTGAGCTTGGAGGCACTAGTCTTGTGTGCCGGGAGATTCCAGTTACCTCTCCCAACAGTTCGGTGAAGCAGCGAGCCTAGGCCTTTTGGAAGCGAAAGGTAGCTGCAGGCAGGATGTAGGGTTACAGGCCATAAGCTCAACTCTAGAAGTGGGTATGCATGGGAAGCAGATGTATGCTACCCACTCGGACATGCGAGTGGGAACCTAGCTACACTCTGATGAAGAAGAACTTTGGAAATCGCTGTATTCAACTCAGATACACGTGGGTTCAGGCACAACGATTCCACATGCTTTTCTCACAACCTTTCCCTGTCACTAACATGAGGACGTTAGCAGCTCCTTCTACAGTCAAGCAGGATGCGGGAGGGTTGTGCCCTGTCCTTAGCTCTCACAGGGAAGCATGCCTTGAAGCCAGCTGTCAACTAGCTGCATTCTTATGGCAGGGTGAAGGTAGCAGTATTCTGAGACAGGAGGTTCCCAGATTACCACTCTACTGCACCTGGAGATACCCTCCAGGTCTGCATTGTTAACTTGCGTCTCAGAAGCCTCTGGCAAACGTCTCTGGTGAAGACGTGCGAAACTCACTCTGCAGGCAGTGTGGAACTGTGAGGGACTGAGGGTGAGCTCAACTCTCAGAAGTAAGATGTTTTTGGACAAGGCGTTCAACTACCTACTCACTTATGGAACTTAGTATGTAGCACCAGTCTACCCCAGGAATTACTAGGAAATCGCTTGATTGAGCTTGGAGGCACTAGTCTTGTGTGCCGGGAGATTCCAGTTACCTCTCCCAACACTTGCGTCAAGCAGCGAGCCTAGGCCTTTTGGAAGCGTAAGGTAGCGGCAGGCACGATGTAGGGTTACAGGCCATGAGCTCAACTCTCAGAAGTGTGTATGCATGGGAGGCAGATGTCTGCTACCCACTCGGACATGGGAGTTGGAACCTAGCTACACTCCTATTGAAGAAGGATGTTGGAAATCGCTGTATTCAACTCAGATACACGGGAGTTCAGGCCCAATGCTTACACATGCTTTTCCACAACCTATCCCAGCCACTAACATAAGGAGGTTAGCAGGTACGTCTATAGTCAGGCAGGATGCGGGAGGGTTCTGCCCTGTCCTCAGCTCTCACAGGGAAGCATGCCTTGAAGCCAGCTGTCAACTAGCTGCATTCTTATGGCAGGGTGAAGGTAGCAGTATTCTGAGACAGGAGGTTCCCAGATTACCACTCTACTGCACCTGGAGATACCCTCCAGGTCTGCATTGTTAACTTGCGTCTCAGAAGCCTCTGGCAAAAGTCTCTGGTGAAGACGTGCGAAACTCACTCTGCAGGCAGTGTGGAACTGTGAGGGACTGTGGGTGAGCTCAACTCTCAGAAGTAAGATGTTTTTGGACAAGGCGTTCAACTACCTACTCACTTATGGAACTTAGTATGTAGCACCAGTCTACCCCAGGAATTACTAGGAAATCGCTTGATTGAGCTTGGAGGCACTCGTCTTGTGTGCCGGGAGATTCCAGTTACCTCTCCCAACACTTGCGTCAAGCAGCGAGCCTAGGCCTTTTGGAAGCGTAAGGTAGCGGCAGGCACGATGTAGGGTTACAGGCCATGAGCTCAACTCTCAGAAGTGTGCATGCATGGGAGGCAGATGTCTGCTACCCACTCGGACATGGGAGTTGGAACCTAGCTACACTCCTATTGAAGAAGGATGTTGGAAATCGCTGTATTCAACTCAGATACACGGGAGTTCAGGCCCAATGCTTACACATGCTTTTCCACAACCTATCCCAGCCACTAACATAAGGAGGTTAGCAGGTACGTCTACAGTCAGGCAGGATGCGGGAGGGTTCTGCCCTGTCCTCAGCTCTCACAGGGAAGCATGCCTAGAAGCCAGCTCTCAACTAGCTGCATTCTTATGACAGTGTGAAGGTAGCAGTATTCTGAGTAAGGAGGTTCCCAGATTACCACTCTACTGCACCTGGAGATACCGTCCAGGTCTGCATTGTTAACTTGCGTCTCAGAGGCCTCTGGCAAAAGTCTCTGGTGAAGACGTGCAAAACTCACTCTGCAGGCAGTGTGGAACTGTGAGGGACTGAGGGTGAGCTCACCTCTCAGCAGTAAGTTGATTTTGGACAAGGCGTTCAGCTACCTTCTCACATATGGAACTTAGTATGTAGCACCAGTCTACCCCAGGAATTACTGGGAAATCGCTGGATTGAGCTTGGAGGCACTAGTCTTGTGTGCCGGGAGATTCCAGTTACCTCTCCCAACACTTCGGTGAAGCAGCGAGCCTAGGCCTTTTGGAAGCGAAAGGTAGCTGCAGGCAGGAGGTAGGGTTACAGGTCATAAGCTCAACCCTCAGAAGTGGGTATGCATGGGAGGCAGATGTCTGCTACCCACTCGGACATGCGAGTGGGAACCTAGCTACACTCTGATGAAGAAGGACTTTGGAAATCGCTGTATTCAACTCAGATACACGTGGGTTCAGGCACAACGATTCCACATGCTTTTCTCACAACCTTTCCCTGCCACTAACATGAGGACGTTAGCAGCTCCTTCTACAGTCAAGCAGGATGCGGGAGGGTTGTGCCCTGTCCTTAGCTCTCACAGGGAAGCATGCCTTGAAGCCAGCTGTCAACTAGCTGCATTCTTATGGCAGGGTGAAGGTAGCAGTATTCTGAGACAGGAGGTTCCCAGATTACCACTCTACTGCACCTGCAGATACCCTCCGGGTCTGCATTGTTAACTTGCGTCTCAGAAGCCTCTGGCAAACGTCTCTGGTGAAGACGTGCGAAACTCACTCTGCAGGCAGTGTGGAACTGTGAGGGACTGAGGGCGAGCTCAACTCTCAGAAGTAAGATGTTTCTGGACAAGGCGTTCAACTACCTACTCACGTATGGAACTTAGTATGTAGCACCATTCTACCCCAGGAATTTCTAGGAAATCACTTGATTGAGCTTGGAGGCACTCGTCTTGTGTCCCGGGAGATTCCTCTTACCTCTCCCAACACTTGCGTCAAGCAGCCAGCCTAGGCCTTTTGGAAGCGAAAGGTAGCAGCAGGCAGGATGTAGGGTTACAGGCCATAAGCTCAACTCTCAGAACTGTGTATGCATGGGAGGCAGATGTCTGCTACCCACTCGGACATGGGAGTTGGAACCTAGCTACACTCCTATTGAAGAAGGATGTTGGAAATCGCTGTATTCAACTCAGATACACGGGAGTTCA
Source organism: Canis lupus baileyi (assembly GCF_048164855.1). NCBI lineage: Eukaryota > Metazoa > Chordata > Mammalia > Carnivora > Canidae > Canis > Canis lupus. The sequence continues at coordinate 422,318 of NC_132848.1, read as the reverse complement.
GGCCCAATGCTTACACATGCTTTTCCCACAACCTATCCCAGCCACTAACATAAGGAGGTTAACAGGTACGTCTACAGTCAGGCAGGATGCGGGAGGGATCTGCCCTGTCCTCAGCTCTCACAGGGAAGCATGCCTAGAAGCCAGCTCTCAACTAGCTGCATTCTTATGACAGTGTGAAGGTAGCAGTATTCTGAGTAAGGAGGTTCCCAGATTACCAATCTACTGCACCTGGAGATACCGTCCAGGTCTGCATTGTTAACTGGCGTCTCAGAGGCTTCTGGCAAAAGTCTCTGGTGAAGACGTGCGAAACTCACTCTGCAGGCAGTGTGGAACTGTGAGGGACTGAGGGTGAGCTCACCTCTCAGCAGTAAGATGATTTTGGACAAGGCTTTCAGCTACCTTCTCACATATGGAACTTAGTATGTAGCACCAGTCTACCCCAGGAATTACTGGGAAATCGCTGGATTGAGCTTGGAGGCACTAGTCTTGTATGCCGGCAGATTCCAGTTACCTCTCCCAACACTTCGGTGATGCAGCGAGCCTAGGCCTTTTGGAAGCGAAAGGTAGCTGCAGGCAGGAGGTAGGGTTACAGGCCATAAGCTCAACTCTCAGAAGTGGGTATGCATGGGAGGCAGATGTCTGCTACCCACTCGGACATGCGAGTGGGAACCTAGCTACACTCTGATGAAGAAGGACTTTGGAAATCGCTGTATTCAACTCAGATACACGTGGGTTCAGGCACAACGATTCCACATGCTTTTCTCACAACCTTTCCCTGCCACTAACATGAGGACGTTAGCAGCTCCTTCTACAGTCAAGCAGGATGCGGGAGGGTTGTGCCCTGTCCTTAGCTCTCACAGGGAAGCATGCCTTGAAGCCAGTTGTCAACTAGCTGCATTCTTATGGCAGGGTGAAGGTAGCAGTATTCTGAGACAGGAGGTTCCCAGATTACCACTCTACTGCACCTGGAGATACCCTCCAGGTCTGCATTGTTAACTTGCGTCTCAGAAGCCTCTGGCAAAAGTCTCTGGTGAAGACGTGCGAAACTCACTCTGCAGGCAGTGTGGAACTGTGAGGGACTGTGGGTGAGCTCAACTCTCAGAAGTAAGATGTTTTTGGACAAGGCGTTCAACTACCTACTCACTTATGGAACTTAGTATGTAGCACCAGTCTACCCCAGGAATTACTAGGAAATCGCTTGATTGAGCTTGGAGGCACTCGTCTTGTGTGCCCGGAGATTCCAGTTACCTCTCCCAACACTTGCGTCAAGCAGCGAGCCTAGGCCTTTTGGAAGCGTAAGGTAGCGGCAGGCACGATGTAGGGTTACAGGCCATGAGCTCAACTCTCAGAAGTGTGTATGCATGGGAGGCAGATGTCTGCTACCCACTCGGACATGGGAGTTGGAACCTAGCTACACTCCTATTGAAGAAGGATGTTGGAAATCGCTGTATTCAACTCAGATACACGGGAGTTCAGGCCCAATGCTTACACATGCTTTTCCACAACCTATCCCAGCCACTAACATAAGGAGGTTAGCAGGTACGTCTATAGTCAGGCAGGATGCGGGAGGGTTCTGCCCTGTCCTCAGCTCTCACAGGGAAGCATGCCTAGAAGCCATCTCTCAACTAGCTGCATTCTTATGACAGTGTGAAGGTAGCAGTATTCTGAGTAATGAGGTTCCCAGATTACCACTCTACTGCACCTGGAGATACCCTCCAGGTCTGCATTGTTAACTTGCGTCTCAGAGGCCTCTGGCAAAAGTCTCTGGTGAAGACGTGCAAAACTCACTCTGCAGGCAGTGTGGAACTGTGAGGGACTGAGGGTGAGCTCAACTCTCAGCAGTAAGATGATTTTGGACAAGGCGTTCAGCTACCTTCTCACATATGGAACTTAGAATGTAGCACCAGTCTACCCCAGGAATTACTAGGAAATCGCTGGATTGAGCTTGGAGGCACTAGTCTTGTGTGCCGGGAGATTCCAGTTACCTCTCCCAACACTTCGGTGAAGCAGCGAGCCTAGGCCTTTTGGAAGCGAAAGGTAGCTGCAGGCAGGAGGTAGGGTTACAGGCCATAAGCTCAACTCTCCGAAGTGGGTATGCATGGGAGGCAGGTGTCTGCTACCCACTCGGACATGCGAGTGGGAACCTAGCTACACTCTGATGAAGAAGGACTTTGGAAATCGCTGTATTCAACTCAGATACACGTGGGTTCAGGCACAACGATTCCACATGCTTTTCTCACAACCTTTCCCTGCCACTAACATGAGGACGTTAGCAGTTCCTTCTACAGTCAAGCAGGAAGCGGGAGGGTTGTGCCCTGTCCTTAGCTCTCACAGGGAAGCATGCCTTGAAGCCACCTGTCAACTAGCTGCATTCTTATGGCAGGGTGAAGGTAGCAGTACTCTGAGACAGGAGGTTCCCAGATTACCACTCTACTGCACCTGGAGATACCCTCCAGGTCTGCATTGTTAACTTGCGTCTCAGAAGCCTCTGGCAAACGTCTCTGGTGAAGACGTGCGAAACTCACTCTGCAGGCAGTGTGGAACTGTGAGGGACTGAGGGTGAGCTCAACTCTCAGAAGTAAGATGTTTTTGGACAAGGCGTTCAACTACCTACTCACGTATGGAACTTAGTATGTAGCACCAGTCTACCCCAGGAATAACTAGGAAATCGCTTGATTGAGCTTGGAGGCACTCGTCTTGTGTGCTGGGAGATTCCAGTTACCTCTCCCAACACTTGCGTCAAGCAGCGAGCCTAGGCCTTTTGGAAGCGTAAGGTAGTGGCAGGCACGATGTAGGGTTACAGGCCATGAGCTCAACTCTCAGAAGTGTGTATGCATGGGAGGCAGATGTCTGCTACCCACTCGGACATGGGAGTTGGAACCTAGCTACACTCCTATTGAAGAAGGATGTTGGAAATCGCTGTATTCAACTCAGATACACGGGAGTTCAGGCCCAATGCTTACACATGCTTTTCCACAACCTATCCCAGCCACTAACATAAGGAGGTTAGCAGGTACGTCTATAGTCAGACAGGATGCGGGAGGGTTCTGCCCTGTCCTCAGCTCTCACAGGGAAGCATGCCTAGTAGCCAGCTCTCAACTAGCTGCATTCTTATGACAGTGTGAAGGTAGCAGTATTCTGAGTAAGGAGGTTCCCAGATTACCACTCTACTGCACCTGGAGATACCCTCCAGGTCTGCATTGTTAACTTGCGTCTCAGAGGCCTCTGGCAAAAGTCTCTGGTGAAGACGTGCGAAACTCTCTCTGCAGGCAGTGTGGAACTGTGAGGGACTGAGGGTGAGCTCACCTCTCAGCAGTAAGATGATTTTGGACAAGGCGTTCAGCTACCTTCTCACATATGGAACTTAGTATGTAGCACCAGTCTACCGCAGGAATTACTGGGAAATCGCTGGATTGAGCTTGGAGGCACTAGTCTTGTGTGCCGGCAGATTCCAGTTACCTCTCCCAACACTTCGGTGAAGCAGCGAGCCTAGGCCTTTTGGAAGCGAAAGGTAGCTGCAGGCAGGAGGTAGGGTTACAGGCCATAAGCTCAACTCTCAGAAGTGGGTATGCATGGGAGGCAGATGTCTGCTACCCACTCGGACATGCGAGTGGGAACCTAGCTACACTCTGATGAAGAAGGACTTTGGAAATCGCTGTATTCAACTCAGATACACGTGGGTTCAGGCACAACGATTCCACATGCTTTTCTCACAACCTTTCCCTGCCACTAACATGAGGACGTTAGCAGCTCCTTCTACAGTCAAGCAGGATGCGGGAGGGTTGTGCCCTGTCCTTAGCTCTCACAGGGAAGCATGCCTTGAAGCCAGCTGTCAACTAGCTGCATTCTTATGGCAGGGTGAAGGTAGCAGTATTCTGAGACAGGAGGTTCCCAGATTACCACTCTACTGCACCTGGAGATACCCTCCAGGTCTGCATTGTTAACTTGCGTCTCAGAGGCCTCTGGCAAAAGTCTCTGGTGAAGACGTGCAAAACTCACTCTGCAGGCAGTGTGGAACTGTGAGGGACTGAGGGTGAGCTCAACTCTCAGCAGTAAGATGATTTTGGACAAGGCGTTCAGCTACCTTCTCACGTATGGAACTTAGTATGTAGCACCAGTCTACCCCAGGAATAACTAGGAAATCGCTTGATTGAGCTTGGAGGCACTCGTCTTGTGTGCTGGGAGATTCCAGTTAACTCTCCCAACACTTGCGTCAAGCAGCGAGCCTAGGCCTTTTGGAAGCGTAAGGTAGTGGCAGGCACGATGTAGGGTTACAGGCCATGAGCTCAACTCTCAGAAGTGTGTATGCATGGGAGGCAGATGTCTGCTACCCACTCGGACATGGGAGTTGGAACCTAGCTACACTCCTATTGAAGAAGGATGTTGGAAATCGCTGTATTCAACTCAGATACACGGGAGTTCAGGCCCAATGCTTACACATGCTTTTCCACAACCTATCCCAGCCACTAACATAAGGAGGTTAGCAGGTACGTCTATAGTCAGGCAGGATGCGGGAGGGTTCTGCCCTGTCCTCAGCTCTCACAGGGAAGCATGCCTTGAAGCCAGCTGTCAACTAGCTGCATTCTTATGGCAGGGTGAAGGTAGCAGTATTCTGAGACAGGAGGTTCCCAGATTACCACTCTACTGCACCTGGAGATACCCTCCAGGTCTGCATTGTTAACTTGCGTCTCAGAAGCCTCTGGCAAAAGTCTCTGGTGAAGACGTGCGAAACTCACTCTGCAGGCAGTGTGGAACTGTGAGGGACTGTGGGTGAGCTCAACTCTCAGAAGTAAGATGTTTTTGGACAAGGCGTTCAACTACCTACTCACTTATGGAACTTAGTATGTAGCACCAGTCTACCCCAGGAATTACTAGGAAATCGCTTGATTGAGCTTGGAGGCACTCGTCTTGTGTGCCGGGAGATTCCAGTTACCTCTCCCAACACTTGCGTCAAGCAGCGAGCCTAGGCCTTTTGGAAGCGTAAGGTAGCGGCAGGCACGATGTAGGGTTACAGGCCATGAGCTCAACTCTCAGAAGTGTGTATGCATGGGAGGCAGATGTCTGCTACCCACTCGGACATGGGAGTTGGAACCTAGCTACACTCCTATTGAAGAAGGATGTTGGAAATCGCTGTATTCAACTCAGATACACGGGAGTTCAGGCCCAATGCTTACACATGCTTTTCCACAACCTATCCCAGCCACTATATAAGGAGGTTAGCAGGTACGTCTACAGTCAGGCAGGATGCGGGAGGGTTCTGCCCTGTCCTCAACTCTCACAGGGAAGCATGCCTAGAAGCCAGCTCTCAACTAGCTGCATTCTTATGACAGTGTGAAGGTAGCAGTATTCTGAGTAAGGAGGTTCCCAGATTGCCACTCTACTGCACCTGGAGATACCGTCCAGGTCTGCATTGTTAACTTGCGTCTCAGAGGCCTCTGGCAAAAGTCTCTGGTGAAGACGTGGGAAACTCAGTCTGCAGGCAGTGTGGAACTGTGAGGGACTGAGGGTGAGCTCAACTCTCAGCAGTAAGAGGATTTTGGACAAGGCGTTCAGCTACCTTCTCACATATGGAACTTAGTATCTAGCACCAGTCTACCCCAGGAATTACTGGGAAATCGCTGGATTGAGCTTGGAGGCACTAGTCTTGTGTGCCGGGAGATTCCAGTTACCTCTCCCAACAGTTCGGTGAAGCAGCGAGCCTAGGCCTTTTGGAAGCGAAAGGTAGCTGCAGGCAGGATGTAGGGTTACAGGCCATAAGCTCAACTCTAGAAGTGGGTATGCATGGGAAGCAGATGTATGCTACCCACTCGGACATGCGAGTGGGAACCTAGCTACACTCTGATGAAGAAGAACTTTGGAAATCGCTGTATTCAACTCAGATACACGTGGGTTCAGGCACAACGATTCCACATGCTTTTCTCACAACCGTTCCCTGTCACTAACATGAGGACGTTAGCAGCTCCTTCTACAGTCAAGCAGGATGCGGGAGGGTTCTGCCCTGTCCTTAGCTCTCACAGGGAAGCATGCCTTGAAGCCAGCTGTCAACTAGCTGCATTCTTATGGCAGGGTGAAGGTAGCAGTATTCTGAGACAGGAGGTTCCCAGATTACCACTCTACTGCACCTGGAGATACCCTCCAGGTCTGCATTGTTAACTTGCGTCTCAGAAGCCTCTGGCAAACGTCTCTGGTGAAGACGTGCGAAACTCACTCTGCAGGCAGTGTGGAACTGTGAGGGACTGAGGGTGAGCTCAACTCTCAGAAGTAAGATGTTTTTGGACAAGGCGTTCAACTACCTACTCACTTATGGAACTTAGTATGTAGCACCAGTCTACCCCAGGAATTACTAGGAAATCGCTTGATTGAGCTTGGAGGCACTAGTCTTGTGTGCCGGGAGATTCCAGTTACCTCTCCCAACACTTGCGTCAAGCAGCGAGCCTAGGCCTTTTGGAAGCGTAAGGTAGCGGCAGGCACGATGTAGGGTTACAGGCCATGAGCTCAACTCTCAGAAGTGTGTATGCATGGGAGGCAGATGTCTGCTACCCACTCGGACATGGGAGTTGGAACCTAGCTACACTCCTATTGAAGAAGGATGTTGGAAATCGCTGTATTCAACTCAGATACACGGGAGTTCAGGCCCAATGCTTACACATGCTTTTCCACAACCTATCCCAGCCACTAACATAAGGAGGTTAGCAGGTACGTCTACAGTCAGGCAGGATGCGGGAGGGTTCTGCCCTGTCCTCAGCTCTCACAGGGAAGCATGCCTAGAAGCCAGCTCTCAACTAGCTGCATTCTTATGACAGTGTGAAGGTAGCAGTATTCTGAGTAAGGAGGTTCCCAGATTACCTCTCTACTGCACCTGGAGATACCCTCCAGGTCTGCATTGTTAACTTGCGTCTCAGAGGCCTCTGGCAAAAGTCTCTGGTGAAGACGTGCGAAACTCACTCCGCAGGCAGTGTGGAACTGTGAGGGACTGAGGGTGAGCTCACCTCTCAGCAGTAAGATGATTTTGGACAAGGCGTTCAGCTACCTTCTCACATATGGAACTTAGTATGTAGCACCAGTCTACCCCAGGAATTACTGGGAAATCGCTTGGATTGAGCTTGGAGGCACTAGTCTTGTGTGCCGGCAGATTCCAGTTACCTCTCCCAACACTTCGGTGAAGCAGCGAGCCTAGGCCTTTTGGAAGCGAAAGGTAGCTGCAGGCAGGAGGTAGGGTTACAGGCCATAAGCTCAACTCTCAGAAGTGGGTATGCATGGGAGGCAGATGTCTGCTACCCACTCGGACATGCGAGTGGGAACCTAGCTACACTCTGATGAAGAAGGACTTTGGAAATCGCTGTATTCAACTCAGATACACGTGGGTTCAGGCACAACGATTCCACATGCTTTTCGCACAACCTTTCCCTGCCACTAACATGAGGACGTTAGCAGCTCCTTCTACAGTCAAGCAGGATGCGGGAGGGTTGTGCCCTGTCCTTAGCTCTCACAGGGAAGCATGCCTTGAAGCCAGCTGTCAACTAGCTGCATTCTTATGGCAGGGTGAAGGTAGCAGTATTCTGAGACAGGAGGTTCCCAGATTACCACTCTACTGCACCTGGAGATACCGTCCAGGTCTGCATTGTTAACTTGCGTCTCAGAGGCCTCTGGCAAGTCTCTGGTGAAGACGTGCGAAACTCACTCTGCAGGCAGTGTGGAACTGTGAGGGACTGAGGGTGAGCTCACCTCTCAGCACTAAGATGATTTTGGACAAGGCGTTCAGCTACCTTCTCACATATGGAACTTAGTATGTAGCACCAGTCTACCCCAGGAATTACTGGGAAATCGCTTGATTGAGCTTGGAGGCACTCGTCTTGTGTGCCGGGAGATTCCAGTTACCTCTCCCAACACTTGCGTCAAGCAGCGAGCCTAGGCCTTTTGGAAGCGAAAGGTAGCGGCAGGCACGATGTAGGGTTACAGGCCATGAGCTCAACTCTCAGAAGTGTGTATGCATGGGAGGCAGATGTCTGCTACCCACTCGGACATGGGAGTTGGAACCTAGCTACACTCCTATTGAAGAAGGATGTTGGAAATCGCTGTATTCAACTCAGATACACGGGAGTTCAGGCCCAATGCTTACACATGCTTTTCCACAACCTATCCCAGCCACTAATATAAGGAGGTTAGCAGGTACGTCTACAGTCAGGCAGGATGCGGGAGGGTTCTGCCCTGTCCTCAACTCTCACAGGGAAGCATGCCTAGAAGCCAGCTCTCAACTAGCTGCATTCTTATGACAGTGTGAAGGTAGCAGTATTCTGAGTAAGGAGGTTCCAGATTGCCACTCTACTGCACCTGGAGATACCGTCCAGGTCTGCATTGTTAACTTGCGTCTCAGAGGCCTCTGGCAAAAGTCTCTGGTGAAGACGTGCGAAACTCAGTCCGCAGGCAGTGTGGAACTGTGAGGGACTGAGGGTGAGCTCAACTCTCAGCAGTAAGATGATTTTGGACAAGGCGTTCAGCTACCTTCTCACATATGGAACTTAGTATGTAGCACCAGTCTACCCCAGGAATTACTGGGAAATCGCTGGATTGAGCTTGGAGGCACTAGTCTTGTGTGCCGGGAGATTCCAGTTACCTCTCCCAACACTTCGGTGAAGCAGCGAGCCTAGGCCTTTTGGAAGCGAAAGGTAGCTGCAGGCAGGAGGTAGGGTTACAGGCCATAAGCTCAACTCTAGAAGTGGGTATGCATGGGAAGCAGATGTATGCTACCCACTCGGACATGCGAGTGGGAACCTAGCTACACTCTGATGAAAAAGGACTTTGGAAATCGCTGTATTCAACTCAGATACACGTGGGTTCAGGCACAACGATTCCACATGCTTTTCTCACAACCTTTCCCTGCCACTAACATGAGGACGTTAGCAGCTCCTTCTACAGTCAAGCAGGATGCGGGAGGGTTGTGCCCTGTCCTTAGTTCTCACAGGGAAGCATGCCTTGAAGCCACATGTCAACTAACTGCATTCTTATGGCAGGGTGAAGGTAGCAGTATTCTGAGACAGGAGGTTCCCAGATTACCACTCTACTGCACCTGGAGATACCCTCCAGGTCTGCATTGTTAACTTGCGTCTCATAGCCTCTGGCAAACGTCTCTGGTGAAGACGTGCGAAACTCACTCTGCAGGCAGTGTGGAACTGTCAGGGACTGAGGGTGAGCTCAACTCTCAGAAGTAAGATGTTTTTGGACAAGGCGTTCAACTACCTACTCACGTATGGAACTTAGTATGTAGCACCAGTCTACCCCAGGAATAACTAGGAAATCGCTTGATTGAGCTTGGAGGCACTCGTCTTGTGTGCTGGGAGATTCCAGTTACCTCTCCCAACACTTGCGTCAAGCAGCGAGCCTAGGCCTTTTGGAAGCGTAAGGTAGTGGCAGGCACGATGTAGGGTTACAGGCCATGAGCTCAACTCTCAGAAGTGTGTATGCATGGGAGGCAGATGTCTGCTACCCACTCGGACATGGGAGTTGGAACCTAGCTACACTCCTATTGAAGAAGGATGTTGGAAATCGCTGTATTCAACTCAGATACACGGGAGTTCAGGCCCAATGCTTACACATGCTTTTCCACAACCTATCCCAGCCACTAACATAAGGAGGTTAGCAGGTACGTCTACAGTCAGGCAGGATGCGGGAGGGTTCTGCCCTGTCCTCAGCTCTCACAGGGAAGCATGCCTAGAAGCCAGCTCTCAACTAGCTGCATTCTTATGACAGTGTGAAGGTAGCAGTATTCTGAGTAAGGAGGTTCCCAGATTACCACTCTCCGGCACCTGGAGATACCCTCCAGGTCTGCATTGTTAACTTGCGTCTCAGAGGCCTCTGGCAAAAGTCTCTGGTGAAGACGTGCGAAACTCTCTCTGCAGGCAGTGTGGAACTGTGAGGGACTGAGGGTGAGCTCACCTCTCAGCAGTAAGATGATTTTGGACAAGGCGTTCAGCTACCTTCTCACATATGGAACTTAGTATGTAGCACCAGTCTACCGCAGGAATTACTGGGAAATCGCTGGATTGAGCTTGGAGGCACTAGTCTTGTGTGCCGGCAGATTCCAGTTACCTCTCCCAACACTTCGGTGAAGCAGCGAGCCTAGGCCTTTTGGAAGCGAAAGGTAGCTGCAGGCAGGAGGTAGGGTTACAGGCCATAAGCTCAACTCTCAGAAGTGGGTATGCATGGGAGGCAGATGTCTGCTACCCACTCGGACATGCGAGTGGGAACCTAGCTACACTCTGATGAAGAAGGACTTTGGAAATCGCTGTATTCAACTCAGATACACGTGGGTTCAGGAAGAACGATTCCACATGCTTTTCTCACAACCTTTCCCTGCCACTAACATGAGGACGTTAGCAGCTCCTTCTACAGTCAAGCAGGATGCGGGAGGGTTGTGCCCTGTCCTTAGCTCTCACAGGGAAGCATGCCTTGAAGCCAGCTGTCAACTAGCTGCATTCTTATGGCAGGGTGAAGGTAGCAGTATTCTGAGACAGGAGGTTCCCAGATTACCACTCTACTGCACCTGGAGATACCCTCCAGGTCTGCATTGTTAACTTGCGTCTCAGAGGCCTCTGGCAAAAGTCTCTGGTGAAGACGTGCAAAACTCACTCTGCAGGCAGTGTGGAACTGTGAGGGACTGAGGGTGAGCTCAACTCTCAGCAGTAAGATGATTTTGGACAAGGCGTTCAGCTACCTTCTCACGTATGGAACTTAGTATGTAGCACCAGTCTACCCCAGGAATAACTAGGAAATCGCTTGATTGAGCTTGGAGGCACTCGTCTTGTGTGCTGGGAGATTCCAGTTACCTCTCCCAACACTTGCGTCAAGCAGCGAGCCTAGGCCTTTTGGAAGCGTAAGGTAGTGGCAGGCACGATGTAGGGTTACACGCCATGAGCTCAACTCTCAGAAGTGTGTATGCATGGGAGGCAGATGTCTGCTACCCACTCGGACATGGGAGTTGGAACCTAGCTACACTCCTATTGAAGAAGGATGTTGGAAATCGCTGTATTCAACTCAGATACACGGGAGTTCAGGCCCAATGCTTACACATGCTTTTCCACAACCTATCCCAGCCACTAACATAAGGAGGTTAGCAGGTACGTCTATAGTCAGGCAGGATGCGGGAGGGTTCTGCCCTGTCCTCAGCTCTCACAGGGAAGCATGCCTTGAAGCCAGCTGTCAACTAGCTGCATTCTTATGGCAGGGTGAAGGTAGCAGTATTCTGAGACAGGAGGTTCCCAGATTACCACTCTACTGCACCTGCAGATACCCTCCAGGTCTGCATTGTTAACTTGCGTCTCAGAAGCCTCTGGCAAAAGTCTCTGGTGAAGACGTGCGAAACTCACTCTGCAGGCAGTGTGGAACTGTGAGGGACTGTGGGTGAGCTCAACTCTCAGAAGTAAGATGTTTTTGGACAAGGCGTTCAACTACCTACTCACTTATGGAACTTAGTATGTAGCACCAGTCTACCCCAGGAATTACTAGGAAATCGCTTGATTGAGCTTGGAGGCACTCGTCTTGTGTGCCGGGAGATTCCAGTTACCTCTCCCAACACTTGCGTCAAGCAGCGAGCCTAGGCCTTTTGGAAGCGTAAGGTAGCGGCAGGCACGATGTAGGGTTACAGGCCATGAGCTCAACTCTCAGAAGTGTGTATGCATGGGAGGCAGATGTCTGCTACCCACTCGGACATGGGAGTTGGAACCTAGCTACACTCCTATTGAAGAAGGATGTTGGAAATCGCTGTATTCAACTCAGATACACGGGAGTTCAGGCCCAATGCTTACACATGCTTTTCCACAACCTATCCCAGCCACTATATAAGGAAGTTAGCAGGTACGTCTACAGTCAGGCAGGATGCGGGAGGGTTCTGCCCTGTCCTCAACTCTCACAGGGAAGCATGCCTAGAAGCCAGCTCTCAACTAGCTGCATTCTTATGGCAGGGTGAAGGTAGCAGTATTCTGAGTAAGGAGGTTCCCAGATTGCCACTCTACTGCACCTGGAGATACCGTCCAGGTCTGCATTGTTAACTTGCGTCTCAGAGGCCTCTGGCAAAAGTCTCTGGTGAAGACGTGGGAAACTCAGTCTGCAGGCAGTGTGGAACTGTGAGGGACTGAGGGTGAGCTCAACTCTCAGCAGTAAGAGGATTTTGGACAAGGCGTTCAGCTACCTTCTCACATATGGAACTTAGTATCTAGCACCAGTCTACCCCAGGAATTACTGGGAAATCGCTGGATTGAGCTTGGAGGCACTAGTCTTGTGTGCCGGGAGATTCCAGTTACCTCTCCCAACAGTTCGGTGAAGCAGCGAGCCTAGGCCTTTTGGAAGCGAAAGGTAGCTGCAGGCAGGATGTAGGGTTACAGGCCATAAGCTCAACTCTAGAAGTGGGTATGCATGGGAAGCAGATGTATGCTACCCACTCGGACATGCGAGTGGGAACCTAGCTACACTCTGATGAAGAAGAACTTTGGAAATCGCTGTATTCAACTCAGATACACGTGGGTTCAGGCACAACGATTCCACATGCTTTTCTCACAACCTTTCCCTGTCACTAACATGAGGACGTTAGCAGCTCCTTCTACAGTCAAGCAGGATGCGGGAGGGTTCTGCCCTGTCCTTAGCTCTCACAGGGAAGCATGCCTTGAAGCCAGCTGTCAACTAGCTGCATTCTTATGGCAGGGTGAAGGTAGCAGTATTCTGAGACAGGAGGTTCCCAGATTACCACTCTACTGCACCTGGAGATGCCCTCCAGGTCTGCATTGTTAACTTGCGTCTCAGAAGCCTCTGGCAAACGTCTCTGGTGAAGACGTGCGAAACTCACTCTGCAGGCAGTGTGGAACTGTGAGGGACTGAGGGTGAGCTCAACTCTCAGAAGTAAGATGTTTTTGGACAAGGCGTTCAACTACCTACTCACTTATGGAACTTAGTATGTAGCACCAGTCTACCCCAGGAATTACTAGGAAATCGCTTGATTGAGCTTGGAGGCACTAGTCTTGTGTGCCGGGAGATTCCAGTTACCTCTCCCAACACTTGCATCAAGCAGCGAGCCTAGGCCTTTTGGAAGCGTAAGGTAGCGGCAGGCACGATGTAGGGTTACAGGCCATGAGCTCAACTCTCAGAAGTGTGTATGCATGGGAGGCAGATGTCTGCTACCCACTCGGACATGGGAGTTGGAACCTAGCTACACTCCTATTGAAGAAGGATGTTGGAAATCGCTGTATTCAACTCAGATACACGGGAGTTCAGGCCCAATGCTTACACATGCTTTTCCACAACCTATCCCAGCCACTAACATAAGGAGGTTAGCAGGTACGTCTATAGTCAGGCAGGATGCGGGAGGGTTCTGCCCTGTCCTCAGCTCTCACAGGGAAGCATGCCTTGAAGCCAGCTGTCAACTAGCTGCATTCTTATGGCAGGGTGAAGGTAGCAGTATTCTGAGACAGGAGGTTCCCAGATTACCACTCTACTGCACCTGGAGATACCCTCCAGGTCTGCATTGTTAACTTGCGTCTCAGAAGCCTCTGGCAAAAGTCTCTGGTGAAGACGTGCGAAACTCACTCTGCAGGCAGTGTGGAACTGTGAGGGACTGTGGGTGAGCTCAACTCTCAGAAGTAAGATGTTTTTGGACAAGGCGTTCAACTACCTACTCACTTATGGAACTTAGTATGTAGCACCAGTCTACCCCAGGAATTACTAGGAAATCGCTTGATTGAGCTTGGAGGCACTCGTCTTGTGTGCCGGGAGATTCCAGTTACCTCTCCCAACACTTGCGTCAAGCAGCGAGCCTAGGCCTTTTGGAAGCGTAAGGTAGCGGCAGGCACGATGTAGGGTTACAGGCCATGAGCTCAACTCTCAGAAGTGTGTATGCATGGGAGGCAGATGTCTGCTACCCACTCGGACATGGGAGTTGGAACCTAGCTACACTCCTATTGAAGAAGGATGTTGGAAATCGCTGTATTCAACTCAGATACACGGGAGTTCAGGCCCAATGCTTACACATGCTTTTCCACAACCTATCCCAGCCACTATATAAGGAGGTTAGCAGGTACGTCTACAGTCAGGCAGGATGCGGGAGGGTTCTGCCCTGTCCTCAACTCTCACAGGGAAGCATGCCTAGAAGCCAGCTCTCAACTAGCTGCATTCTTATGACAGTGTGAAGGTAGCAGTATTCTGAGTAAGGAGGTTCCCAGATTGCCACTCTACTGCACCTGGAGATACCGTCCAGGTCTGCATTGTTAACTTGCGTCTCAGAGGCCTCTGGCAAAAGTCTCTGGTGAAGACGTGGGAAACTCAGTCTGCAGGCAGTGTGGAACTGTGAGGGACTGAGGGTGAGCTCAACTCTCAGCAGTAAGAGGATTTTGGACAAGGCGTTCAGCTACCTTCTCACATATGGAACTTAGTATCTAGCACCAGTCTACCCCAGGAATTACTGGGAAATCGCTGGATTGAGCTTGGAGGCACTAGTCTTGTGTGCCGGGAGATTCCAGTTACCTCTCCCAACAGTTCGGTGAAGCAGCGAGCCTAGGCCTTTTGGAAGCGAAAGGTAGCTGCAGGCAGGATGTAGGGTTACAGGCCATAAGCTCAACTCTAGAAGTGGGTATGCATGGGAAGCAGATGTATGCTACCCACTCGGACATGCGAGTGGGAACCTAGCTACACTCTGATGAAGAAGAACTTTGGAAATCGCTGTATTCAACTCAGATACACGTGGGTTCAGGCACAACGATTCCACATGCTTTTCTCACAACCGTTCCCTGTCACTAACATGAGGACGTTAGCAGCTCCTTCTACAGTCAAGCAGGATACGGGAGGGTTCTGCCCTGTCCTTAGCTCTCACAGGGAAGCATGCCTTGAAGCCAGCTGTCAACTAGCTGCATTCTTATGGCAGGGTGAAGGTAGCAGTATTCTGAGACAGGAGGTTCCCAGATTACCACTCTACTGCACCTGGAGATACCCTCCAGGTCTGCATTGTTAACTTGCGTCTCAGAAGCCTCTGGCAAACGTCTCTGGTGAAGACGTGCGAAACTCACTCTGCAGGCAGTGTGGAACTGTGAGGGACTGAGGGTGAGCTCAACTCTCAGAAGTAAGATGTTTTTGGACAAGGCGTTCAACTACCTACTCACTTATGGAACTTAGTATGTAGCACCAGTCTACCCCAGGAATTACTAGGAAATCGCTTGATTGAGCTTGGAGGCACTAGTCTTGTGTGCCGGGAGATTCCAGTTACCTCTCCCAACACTTGCGTCAAGCAGCGAGCCTAGGCCTTTTGGAAGCGTAAGGTAGCGGCAGGCACGATGTAGGGTTACAGGCCATGAGCTCAACTCTCAGAAGTGTGTATGCATGGGAGGCAGATGTCTGCTACCCACTCGGACATGGGAGTTGGAACCTAGCTACACTCCTATTGAAGAAGGATGTTGGAAATCGCTGTATTCAACTCAGATACACGGGAGTTCAGGCCCAATGCTTACACATGCTTTTCCACAACCTATCCCAGCCACTAACATAAGGAGGTTAGCAGGTACGTCTACAGTCAGGCAGGATGCGGGAGGGTTCTGCCCTGTCCTCAGCTCTCACAGGGAAGCATGCCTAGAAGCCAGCTCTCAACTAGCTGCATTCTTATGACAGTGTGAAGGTAGCAGTATTCTGAGTAAGGAGGTTCCCAGATTACCTCTCTACTGCACCTGGAGATACCGTCCAGGTCTGCATTGTTAACTTGCGTCTCAGAGGCCTCTGGCAAAAGTCTCTGGTGAAGACGTGCGAAACTCAGTCTGCAGGCAGTGTGGAACTGTGAGGGACTGAGGGTGAGCTCAACTCTCAGCAGTAAGATGATTTTGGACAAGGCGTTCAGCTACCTTCTCACATATGGAACTTAGTATGTAGCACCAGTCTACCCCAGGAATTACTGGGAAATCGCTGGATTGAGCTTGGAGGCACTAGTCTTGTGTGCCGGGAGATTCCAGTTACCTCTCCCAACACTTCGGTGAAGCAGCGAGCCTAGGCCTTTTGGAAGCGAAAGGTAGCTGCAGGCAGGAGGTAGGGTTACAGGCCATAAGCTCAACTCTAGAAGTGGGTATGCATGGGAAGCAGATGTATGCTACCCACTCGGACATGCGAGTGGGAACCTAGCTACACTCTGATGAAAAAGGACTTTGGAAATCGCTGTATTCAACTCAGATACACGTGGTTTCAGGCACAACGATTCCACATGCTTTTCTCACAACCTTTCCCTGCCACTAACATGAGGACGTTAGCAGCTCCTTCTACAGTCAAGCAGGATGCGGGAGGGTTGTGCCCTGTCCTTAGTTCTCACAGGGAAGCATGCCTTGAAGCCACATGTCAACTAACTGCATTCTTATGGCAGGGTGAAGGTAGCAGTATTCTGAGACAGGAGGTTCCCAGATTACCACTCTACTGCACCTGGAGATACCCTCCAGGTCTGCATTGTTAACTTGCGTCTCATAGCCTCTGGCAAACGTCTCTGGTGAAGACGTGCGAAACTCACTCTGCAGGCAGTGTGGAACTGTCAGGGACTGAGGGTGAGCTCAACTCTCAGAAGTAAGATGTTTTTGGACAAGGCGTTCAACTACCTACTCACGTATGGAACTTAGTATGTAGCACCAGTCTACCCCAGGAATAACTAGGAAATCGCTTGATTGAGCTTGGAGGCACTCGTCTTGTGTGCTGGGAGATTCCAGTTACCTCTCCCAACACTTGCGTCAAGCAGCGAGCCTAGGCCTTTTGGAAGCGTAAGGTAGTGGCAGGCACGATGTAGGGTTACAGGCCATGAGCTCAACTCTCAGAAGTGTGTATGCATGGGAGGCAGATGTCTGCTACCCACTCGGACATGGGAGTTGGAACCTAGCTACACTCCTATTGAAGAAGGATGTTGGAAATCGCTGTATTCAACTCAGATACACGGGAGTTCAGGCCCAATGCTTACACATGCTTTTCCACAACCTATCCCAGCCACTAACATAAGGAGGTTAGCAGGTACGTCTACAGTCAGGCAGGATGCGGGAGGGTTCTGCCCTGTCCTCAGCTCTCACAGGGAAGCATGCCTAGAAGCCAGCTCTCAACTAGCTGCATTCTTATGACAGTGTGAAGGTAGCAGTATTCTGAGTAAGGAGGTTCCCAGATTACCACTCTCCGGCACCTGGAGATACCGTCCAGGTCTGCATTGTTAACTTGCGTCTCAGAGGCCTGTGGCAAAAGTCTCTGGTGAAGACGTGCGAAACTCTCTCTGCAGGCAGTGTGGAACTGTGAGGGACTGAGGGTGAGCTCACCTCTCAGCAGTAAGATGATTTTGGACAAGGCGTTCAGCTACCTTCTCACATATGGAACTTAGTATGTAGCACCAGTCTACCGCAGGAATTACTGGGAAATCGCTGGATTGAGCTTGGAGGCACTAGTCTTGTGTGCCGGCAGATTCCAGTTACCTCTCCCAACACTTCGGTGAAGCAGCGAGCCTAGGCCTTTTGGAAGCGAAAGGTAGCTGCAGGCAGGAGGTAGGGTTACAGGCCATAAGCTCAACTCTCAGAAGTGGGTATGCATGGGAGGCAGATGTCTGCTACCCACTCGGACATGCGAGTGGGAACCTAGCTACACTCTGATGAAGAAGGACTTTGGAAATCGCTGTATTCAACTCAGATACACGTGGGTTCAGGCACAACGATTCCACATGCTTTTCTCACAACCTTTCCCTGCCACTAACATGAGGACGTTAGCAGCTCCTTCTACAGTCAAGCAGGATGCGGGAGGGTTGTGCCCTGTCCTTAGCTCTCACAGGGAAGCATGCCTTGAAGCCAGCTGTCAACTAGCTGCATTCTTATGGCAGGGTGAAGGTAGCAGTATTCTGAGACAGGAGGTTCCCAGATTACCACTCTACTGCACCTGGAGATACCCTCCAGGTCTGCATTGTTAACTTGCGTCTCAGAGGCCTCTGGCAAAAGTCTCTGGTGAAGACGTGCAAAACTCACTCTGCAGGCAGTGTGGAACTGTGAGGGACTGAGGGTGAGCTCAACTCTCAACAGTAAGATGATTTTGGACAAGGCGTTCAGCTACCTTCTCACGTATGGAACTTAGTATGTAGCACCAGTCTACCCCAGGAATAACTAGGAAATCGCTTGATTGAGCTTGGAGGCACTCGTCTTGTGTGCTGGGAGATTCCAGTTACCTCTCCCAACACTTGCGTCAAGCAGCGAGCCTAGGCCTTTTGGAAGCGTAAGGTAGTGGCAGGCACGATGTAGGGTTACAGGCCATGAGCTCAACTCTCAGAAGTGTGTATGCATGGGAGGCAGATGTCTGCTACCCACTCGGACATGGGAGTTGGAACCTAGCTACACTCCTATTGAAGAAGGATGTTGGAAATCGCTGTATTCAACTCAGATACACGGGAGTTCAGGCCCAATGCTTACACATGCTTTTCCACAACCTATCCCAGCCACTAACATAAGGAGGTTAGCAGGTACGTCTATAGTCAGGCAGG
Organism: Canis lupus baileyi; assembly: GCF_048164855.1. Taxonomy (NCBI): domain Eukaryota; kingdom Metazoa; phylum Chordata; class Mammalia; order Carnivora; family Canidae; genus Canis; species Canis lupus. Next base: position 403,819 of record NC_132848.1, on the reverse strand, counting down.
ATGCGGGAGGGTTCTGCCCTGTCCTCAGCTCTCACAGGGAAGCATGCCTTGAAGCCAGCTGTCAACTAGCTGCATTTTTATGGCAGGGTGAAGGTAGCAGTATTCTGAGACAGGAGGTTCCCAGATTACCACTCTACTGCACCTGCAGATACCCTCCAGGTCTGCATTGTTAACTTGCGTCTCAGAAGCCTCTGGCAAAAGTCTCTGGTGAAGACGTGCGAAACTCACTCTGCAGGCAGTGTGGAACTGTGAGGGACTGTGGGTGAGCTCAACTCTCAGAAGTAAGATGTTTTTGGACAAGGCGTTCAACTACCTACTCACTTATGGAACTTAGTATGTAGCACCAGTCTACCCCAGGAATTACTAGGAAATCGCTTGATTGAGCTTGGAGGCACTCGTCTTGTGTGCCGGGAGATTCCAGTTACCTCTCCCAACACTTGCGTCAAGCAGCGAGCCTAGGCCTTTTGGAAGCGTAAGGTAGCGGCAGGCACGATGTAGGGTTACAGGCCATGAGCTCAACTCTCAGAAGTGTGTATGCATGGGAGGCAGATGTCTGCTACCCACTCGGACATGGGAGTTGGAACCTAGCTACACTCCTATTGAAGAAGGATGTTGGAAATCGCTGTATTCAACTCAGATACACGGGAGTTCAGGCCCAATGCTTACACATGCTTTTCCACAACCTATCCCAGCCACTATATAAGGAAGTTAGCAGGTACGTCTACAGTCAGGCAGGATGCGTGAGGGTTCTGCCCTGTCCTCAACTCTCACAGGGAAGCATGCCTAGAAGCCAGCTCTCAACTAGCTGCATTCTTATGGCAGGGTGAAGGTAGCAGTATTCTGAGTAAGGAGGTTCCCAGATTGCCACTCTACTGCACCTGGAGATACCGTCCAGGTCTGCATTGTTAACTTGCGTCTCAGAGGCCTCTGGCAAAAGTCTCTGGTGAAGACGTGGGAAACTCAGTCTGCAGGCAGTGTGGAACTGTGAGGGACTGAGGGTGAGCTCAACTCTCAGCAGTAAGAGGATTTTGGACAAGGCGTTCAGCTACCTTCTCACATATGGAACTTAGTATCTAGCACCAGTCTACCCCAGGAATTACTGGGAAATCGCTGGATTGAGCTTGGAGGCACTAGTCTTGTGTGCCGGGAGATTCCAGTTACCTCTCCCAACAGTTCGGTGAAGCAGCGAGCCTAGGCCTTTTGGAAGCGAAAGGTAGCTGCAGGCAGGATGTAGGGTTACAGGCCATAAGCTCAACTCTAGAAGTGGGTATGCATGGGAAGCAGATGTATGCTACCCACTCGGACATGCGAGTGGGAACCTAGCTACACTCTGATGAAGAAGAACTTTGGAAATCGCTGTATTCAACTCAGATACACGTGGGTTCAGGCACAACGATTCCACATGCTTTTCTCACAACCTTTCTCTGTCACTAACATGAGGACGTTAACAGCTCCTTCTACAGTCAAGCAGGATGCGGGAGGGTTCTGCCCTGTCCTTAGCTCTCACAGGGAAGCATGCCTTGAAGCCAGCTGTCAACTAGCTGCATTCTTATGGCAGGGTGAAGGTAGCAGTATTCTGAGACAGGAGGTTCCCAGATTACCACTCTACTGCACCTGGAGATGCCCTCCAGGTCTGCATTGTTAACTTGCGTCTCAGAAGCCTCTGGCAAACGTCTCTGGTGAAGACGTGCGAAACTCACTCTGCAGGCAGTGTGGAACTGTGAGGGACTGAGGGTGAGCTCAACTCTCAGAAGTAAGATGTTTTTGGACAAGGCGTTCAACTACCTACTCACTTATGGAACTTAGTATGTAGCACCAGTCTACCCCAGGAATTACTAGGAAATCGCTTGATTGAGCTTGGAGGCACTAGTCTTGTGTGCCGGGAGATTCCAGTTACCTCTCCCAACACTTGCGTCAAGCAGCGAGCCTAGGCCTTTTGGAAGCGTAAGGTAGCGGCAGGCACGATGTAGGGTTACAGGCCATGAGCTCAACTCTCAGAAGTGTGTATGCATGGGAGGCAGATGTCTGCTACCCACTCGGACATGGGAGTTGGAACCTAGCTACACTCCTATTGAAGAAGGATGTTGGAAATCGCTGTATTCAACTCAGATACACGGGAGTTCAGGCCCAATGCTTACACATGCTTTTCCACAACCTATCCCAGCCACTAACATAAGGAGGTTAGCAGGTACGTCTACAGTCAGGCAGGATGCGGGAGGGTTCTGCCCTGTCCTCAGCTCTCACAGGGAAGCATGCCTAGAAGCCAGCTCTCAACTAGCTGCATTCTTATGACAGTGTGAAGGTAGCAGTATTCTGAGTAAGGAGGTTCCCAGATTACCTCTCTACTGCACCTGGAGATACCCTCCAGGTCTGCATTGTTAACTTGCGTCTCAGAGGCCTCTGGCAAAAGTCTCTGGTGAAGACGTGCGAAACTCACTCCGCAGGCAGTGTGGAACTGTGAGGGACTGAGGGTGAGCTCACCTCTCAGCAGTAAGATGATTTTGGACAAGGCGTTCAGCTACCTTCTCACATATGGAACTTAGTATGTAGCACCAGTCTACCGCAGGAATTACTGGGAAATCGCTGGATTGAGCTTGGAGGCACTAGTCTTGTGTGCCGGCAGATTCCAGTTACCTCTCCCAACACTTCGGTGAAGCAGCGAGCCTAGGCCTTTTGGAAGCGAAAGGTAGCTGCAGGCAGGAGGTAGGGTTACAGGCCATAAGCTCAACTCTCAGAAGTGGGTATGCATGGGAGGCAGATGTCTGCTACCCACTCGGACATGCGAGTGGGAACCTAGCTACACTCTGATGAAGAAGGACTTTGGAAATCGCTGTATTCAACTCAGATACACGTGGGTTCAGGCACAACGATTCCACATGCTTTTCTCACAACCTTTCCCTGCCACTAACATGAGGACGTTAGCAGCTCCTTCTACAGTCAAGCAGGATGCGGGAGGGTTGTGCCCTGTCCTTAGCTCTCACAGGGAAGCATGCCTTGAAGCCAGCTGTCAACTAGCTGCATTCTTATGGCAGGGTGAAGGTAGCAGTATTCTGAGACAGGAGGTTCCCAGATTAACACTCTACTGCACCTGGAGATACCCTCCAGGTCTGCATTGTTAACTTGCGTCTCAGAGGCCTCTGGCAAAAGTCTCTGGTGAAGACGTGCAAAACTCACTCTGCAGGCAGTGTGGAACTGTGAGGGACTGAGGGTGAGCTCAACTCTCAGCAGTAAGATGATTTTGGACAAGGCGTTCAGCTACCTTCTCACGTATGGAACTTAGTATGTAGCACCAGTCTACCACAGGAATAACTATGAAATCGCTTGATTGAGCTTGGAGGCACTCGTCTTGTGTGCTGGGAGATTCCAGTTACCTCTCCCAACACTTGCGTCAAGCAGCGAGCCTAGGCCTTTTGGAAGCGTAAGGTAGTGGCAGGCACGATGTAGGGTTACAGGCCATGAGCTCAACTCTCAGAAGTGTGTATGCATGGGAGGCAGATGTCTGCTACCCACTCGGACATGGGAGTTGGAACCTAGCTACACTCCTATTGAAGAAGGATGTTGGAAATCGCTGTATTCAACTCAGATACACGGGAGTTCAGGCCCAATGCTTACACATGCTTTTCCACAACCTATCCCAGCCACTAACATAAGGAGGTTAGCAGGTACGTCTATAGTCAGGCAGGATGCGGGAGGGTTCTGCCCTGTCCTCAGCTCTCACAGGGAAGCATGCCTTGAAGCCAGCTGTCAACTAGCTGCATTCTTATGGCAGGGTGAAGGTAGCAGTATTCTGAGACAGGAGGTTCCCAGATTACCACTCTACTGCACCTGGAGATACCCTCCAGGTCTGCATTGTTAACTTGCGTCTCAGAAGCCTCTGGCAAAAGTCTCTGGTGAAGACGTGCGAAACTCACTCTGCAGGCAGTGTGGAACTGTGAGGGACTGTGGGTGAGCTCAACTCTCAGAAGTAAGATGTTTTTGGACAAGGCGTTCAACTACCTACTCACTTATGGAACTTAGTATGTAGCACCAGTCTACCCCAGGAATTACTAGGAAATCGCTTGATTGAGCTTGGAGGCACTCGTCTTGTGTGCCGGGAGATTCCAGTTACCTCTCCCAACACTTGCGTCAAGCAGCGAGCCTAGGCCTTTTGGAAGCGTAAGGTAGCGGCAGGCACGATGTAGGGTTACAGGCCATGAGCTCAACTCTCAGAAGTGTGTATGCATGGGAGGCAGATGTCTGCTACCCACTCGGACATGGGAGTTGGAACCTAGCTACACTCCTATTGAAGAAGGATGTTGGAAATCGCTGTATTCAACTCAGATACACGGGAGTTCAGGCCCAATGCTTACACATGCTTTTCCACAACCTATCCCAGCCACTATATAAGGAGGTTAGCAGGTACGTCTACAGTCAGGCAGGATGCGGGAGGGTTCTGCCCTGTCCTCAACTCTCACAGGGAAGCATGCCTAGAAGCCAGCTCTCAACTAGCTGCATTCTTATGACAGTGTGAAGGTAGCAGTATTCTGAGTAAGGAGGTTCCCAGATTGCCACTCTACTGCACCTGGAGATACCGTCCAGGTCTGCATTGTTAACTTGCGTCTCAGAGGCCTCTGGCAAAAGTCTCTGGTGAAGACGTGGGAAACTCACTCTGCAGGCAGTGTGGAACTGTGAGGGACTGAGGGTGAGCTCAACTCTCAGAAGTAAGATGTTTTTGGACAAGGCGTTCAACTACCTACTCACTTATGGAACTTAGTATGTAGCACCAGTCTACCCCAGGAATTACTAGGAAATCGCTTGATTGAGCTTGGAGGCACTAGTCTTCTGTGCCGGGAGATTCCAGTTACCTCTCCCAACACTTGCGTCAAGCAGCGAGCCTAGGCCTTTTGGAAGCGTAAGGTAGCGGCAGGCACGATGTAGGGTTACAGGCCATGAGCTCAACTCTCAGAAGTGTGTATGCATGGGAGGCAGATGTCTGCTACCCACTCGGACATGGGAGTTGGAACCTAGCTACACTCCTATTGAAGAAGGATGTTGGAAATCGCTGTATTCAACTCAGATACACGGGAGTTCAGGCCCAATGCTTACACATGCTTTTCCACAACCTATCCCAGCCACTAACATAAGGAGGTTAGCAGGTACATCTACAGTCAGGCAGGATGCGGGAGGGTTCTGCCCTGTCCTCAGCTCTCACAGGGAAGCATGCCTAGAAGCCAGCTCTCAACTAGCTGCATTCTTATGACAGTGTGAAGGTAGCAGTATTCTGAGTAAGGAGGTTCCCAGATTACCTCTCTACTGCACCTGGAATTACCCTCCAGGTCTGCATTGTTAACTTGCGTCTCAGAGGCCTCTGGCAAAAGTCTCTGGTGAAGACGTGCGAAACTCACTCCGCAGGCAGTGTGGAACTGTGAGGGACTGAGGGTGAGCTCACCTCTCAGCAGTAAGATGATTTTGGACAAGGCGTTCAGCTACCTTCTCACATATGGAACTTAGTATGTAGCACCAGTCTACCCCAGGAATTACTGGGAAATCGCTGGATTGAGCTTGGAGGCACTAGTCTTGTGTGCCGGGAGATTCCAGTTACCTCTCCCAACACTTCGGTGAAGCAGCGAGCCTAGGCCTTTTGGAAGCGAAAGGTAGCTGCAGGCAGGAGGTAGGGTTACAGGTCATAAGCTCAACCCTCAGAAGTGGGTATGCATGGGAGGCAGATGTCTGCTACCCACTCGGACATGCGAGTGGGAACCTAGCTACACTCTGATGAAGAAGGACTTTGGAAATCGCTGTATTCAACTCAGATACACGTGGGTTCAGGCACAACGATTCCACATGCTTTTCTCACAACCTTTCCCTGCCACTAACATGAGGACGTTAGCAGCTCCTTCTACAGTCAAGCAGGATGCGGGAGGGTTGTGCCCTGTCCTTAGCTCTCACAGGGAAGCATGCCTTGAAGCCAGCTGTCAACTAGCTGCATTCTTATGGCAGGGTGAAGGTAGCAGTATTCTGAGACAGGAGGTTCCCAGATTACCACTCTACTGCACCTGGAGATACCCTCCGGGTCTGCATTGTTAACTTGCGTCTCAGAAGCCTCTGGCAAACGTCTCTGGTGAAGACGTGCAAAACTCACTCTGCAGGCAGTGTGGAACTGTGAGGGACTGAGGGCGAGCTCAACTCTCAGAAGTAAGATGTTTCTGGACAAGGCGTTCAACTACCTACTCACGTATGGAACTTAGTATGTAGCACCATTCTACCCCAGGAATTTCTAGGAAATCACTTGATTGAGCTTGGAGGCACTCGTCTTGTGTCCCGGGAGATTCCTCTTACCTCTCCCAACACTTGCGTCAAGCAGCGAGCCTAGGCCTTTTGGAAGCGAAAGGTAGCAGCAGGCAGGATGTAGGGTTACAGGCCATAAGCTCAACTCTCAGAACTGTGTATGCATGGGAGGCAGATGTCTGCTACCCACTCGGACATGGGAGTTGGAACCTAGCTACACTCCTATTGAAGAAGGATGTTGGAAATCGCTGTATTCAACTCAGATACACGGGAGTTCAGGCCCAATGCTTACACATGCTTTTCCCACAACCTATCCCAGCCACTAACATAAGGAGGTTAACAGGTACGTCTACAGTCAGGCAGGATGCGGGAGGGATCTGCCCTGTCCTCAGCTCTCACAGGGAAGCATGCCTAGAAGCCAGCTCTCAACTAGCTGCATTCTTATGACAGTGTGAAGGTAGCAGTATTCTGAGTAAGGAGGTTCCCAGATTACCAATCTACTGCACCTGGAGATACCGTCCAGGTCTGCATTGTTAACTGGCGTCTCAGAGGCTTCTGGCAAAAGTCTCTGGTGAAGACGTGCGAAACTCACTCTGCAGGCAGTGTGGAACTGTGAGGGACTGAGGGTGAGCTCACCTCTCAGCAGTAAGATGATTTTGGACAAGGCTTTCAGCTACCTTCTCACATATGGAACTTAGTATGTAGCACCAGTCTACCCCAGGAATTACTGGGAAATCGCTGGATTGAGCTTGGAGGCACTAGTCTTGTGTGCCGGCAGATTCCAGTTACCTCTCCCAACACTTCGGTGATGCAGCGAGCCTAGGCCTTTTGGAAGCGAAAGGTAGCTGCAGGCAGGAGGTAGGGTTACAGGCCATAAGCTCAACTCTCAGAAGTGGGTATGCATGGCAGGCAGATGTCTGCTACCCACTCGGACATGCGAGTGGGAACCTAGCTACACTCTGATGAAGAAGGACTTTGGAAATCGCTGTATTCAACTCAGATACACGTGGGTTCAGGCACAACGATTCCACATGCTTTTCTCACAACCTTTCCCTGCCACTAACATGAGGACGTTAGCAGCTCCTTCTACAGTCAAGCAGGATGCGGGAGGGTTGTGCCCTGTCCTTAGCTCTCACAGGGAAGCATGCCTTGAAGCCAGCTGTCAACTAGCTGCATTCTTATGGCAGGGTGAAGGTAGCAGTATTCTGAGACAGGAGGTTCCCAGATTACCACTCTACTGCACCTGGAGATACCCTCCAGGTCTGCATTGTTAACTTGCGTCTCAGAAGCCTCTGGCAAAAGTCTCTGGTGAAGACGTGCGAAACTCACTCTGCAGGCAGTGTGGAACTGTGAGGGACTGTGGGTGAGCTCAACTCTCAGAAGTAAGATGTTTTTGGACAAGGCGTTCAACTACCTACTCACTTATGGAACTTAGTATGTAGCACCAGTCTACCCCAGGAATTACTAGGAAATCGCTTGATTGAGCTTGGAGGCACTAGTCTTCTGTGCCGGGAGATTCCAGTTACCTCTCCCAACACTTGCGTCAAGCAGCGAGCCTAGGCCTTTTGGAAGCGTAAGGTAGCGGCAGGCACGATGTAGGGTTACAGGCCATGAGCTCAACTCTCAGAAGTGTGTATGCATGGGAGGCAGATGTCTGCTACCCACTCGGACATGGGAGTTGGAACCTAGCTACACTCCTATTGAAGAAGGATGTTGGAAATCGCTGTATTCAACTCAGATACACGGGAGTTCAGGCCCAATGCTTACACATGCTTTTCCACAACCTATCCCAGCCACTAACATAAGGAGGTTAGCAGGTACATCTACAGTCAGGCAGGATGCGGGAGGGTTCTGCCCTGTCCTCAGCTCTCACAGGGAAGCATGCCTAGAAGCCAGCTCTCAACTAGCTGCATTCTTATGACAGTGTGAAGGTAGCAGTATTCTGAGTAAGGAGGTTCCCAGATTACCTCTCTACTGCACCTGGAGATACCCTCCAGGTCTGCATTGTTAACTTGCGTCTCAGAGGCCTCTGGCAAAAGTCTCTGGTGAAGACGTGCGAAACTCACTCCGCAGGCAGTGTGGAACTGTGAGGGACTGAGGGTGAGCTCACCTCTCAGCAGTAAGATGATTTTGGACAAGGCGTTCAGCTACCTTCTCACATATGGAACTTAGTATGTAGCACCAGTCTACCCCAGGAATTACTGGGAAATCGCTGGATTGAGCTTGGAGGCACTAGTCTTGTGTGCCGGGAGATTCCAGTTACCTCTCCCAACACTTCGGTGAAGCAGCGAGCCTAGGCCTTTTGGAAGCGAAAGGTAGCTGCAGGCAGGAGGTAGGGTTACAGGTCATAAGCTCAACCCTCAGAAGTGGGTATGCATGGGAGGCAGATGTCTGCTACCCACTCGGACATGCGAGTGGGAACCTAGCTACACTCTGATGAAGAAGGACTTTGGAAATCGCTGTATTCAACTCAGATACACGTGGGTTCAGGCACAACGATTCCACATGCTTTTCTCACAACCTTTCCCTGCCACTAACATGAGGACGTTAGCAGCTCCTTCTACAGTCAAGCAGGATGCGGGAGGGTTGTGCCCTGTCCTTAGCTCTCACAGGGAAGCATGCCTTGAAGCCAGCTGTCAACTAGCTGCATTCTTATGGCAGGGTGAAGGTAGCAGTATTCTGAGACAGGAGGTTCCCAGATTACCACTCTACTGCACCTGGAGATACCCTCCGGGTCTGCATTGTTAACTTGCGTCTCAGAAGCCTCTGGCAAACGTCTCTGGTGAAGACGTGCGAAACTCACTCTGCAGGCAGTGTGGAACTGTGAGGGACTGAGGGCGAGCTCAACTCTCAGAAGTAAGATGTTTCTGGACAAGGCGTTCAACTACCTACTCACGTATGGAACTTAGTATGTAGCACCATTCTACCCCAGGAATTTCTAGGAAATCACTTGATTGAGCTTGGAGGCACTCGTCTTGTGTCCCGGGAGATTCCTCTTACCTCTCCCAACACTTGCGTCAAGCAGCGAGCCTAGGCCTTTTGGAAGCGAAAGGTAGCAGCAGGCAGGATGTAGGGTTACAGGCCATAAGCTCAACTCTCAGAACTGTGTATGCATGGGAGGCAGATGTCTGCTACCCACTCGGACATGGGAGTTGGAACCTAGCTACACTCCTATTGAAGAAGGATGTTGGAAATCGCTGTATTCAACTCAGATACACGGGAGTTCAGGCCCAATGCTTACACATGCTTTTCCCACAACCTATCCCAGCCACTAACATAAGGAGGTTAACAGGTACGTCTACAGTCAGGCAGGATGCGGGAGGGATCTGCCCTGTCCTCAGCTCTCACAGGGAAGCATGCCTAGAAGCCAGCTCTCAACTAGCTGCATTCTTATGACAGTGTGAAGGTAGCAGTATTCTGAGTAAGGAGGTTCCCAGATTACCAATCTACTGCACCTGGAGATACCGTCCAGGTCTGCATTGTTAACTGGCGTCTCAGAGGCTTCTGGCAAAAGTCTCTGGTGAAGACGTGCGAAACTCACTCTGCAGGCAGTGTGGAACTGTGAGGGACTGAGGGTGAGCTCACCTCTCAGCAGTAAGATGATTTTGGACAAGGCTTTCAGCTACCTTCTCACATATGGAACTTAGTATGTAGCACCAGTCTACCCCAGGAATTACTGGGAAATCGCTGGATTGAGCTTGGAGGCACTAGTCTTGTGTGCCGGCAGATTCCAGTTACCTCTCCCAACACTTCGGTGATGCAGCGAGCCTAGGCCTTTTGGAAGCGAAAGGTAGCTGCAGGCAGGAGGTAGGGTTACAGGCCATAAGCTCAACTCTCAGAAGTGGGTATGCATGGCAGGCAGATGTCTGCTACCCACTCGGACATGCGAGTGGGAACCTAGCTACACTCTGATGAAGAAGGACTTTGGAAATCGCTGTATTCAACTCAGATACACGTGGGTTCAGGCACAACGATTCCACATGCTTTTCTCACAACCTTTCCCTGCCACTAACATGAGGACGTTAGCAGCTCCTTCTACAGTCAAGCAGGATGCGGGAGGGTTGTGCCCTGTCCTTAGCTCTCACAGGGAAGCATGCCTTGAAGCCAGCTGTCAACTAGCTGCATTCTTATGGCAGGGTGAAGGTAGCAGTATTCTGAGACAGGAGGTTCCCAGATTACCACTCTACTGCACCTGGAGATACCCTCCAGGTCTGCATTGTTAACTTGCGTCTCAGAAGCCTCTGGCAAAAGTCTCTGGTGAAGACGTGCGAAACTCACTCTGCAGGCAGTGTGGAACTGTGAGGGACTGTGGGTGAGCTCAACTCTCAGAAGTAAGATGTTTTTGGACAAGGCGTTCAACTACCTACTCACTTATGGAACTTAGTATGTAGCACCAGTCTACCCCAGGAATTACTAGGAAATCGCTTGATTGAGCTTGGAGGCACTCGTCTTGTGTGCCGGGAGATTCCAGTTACCTCTCCCAACACTTGCGTCAAGCAGCGAGCCTAGGCCTTTTGGAAGCGTAAGGTAGCGGCAGGCACGATGTAGGGTTACAGGCCATGAGCTCAACTCTCAGAAGTGTGTATGCATGGGAGGCAGATGTCTGCTACCCACTCGGACATGGGAGTTGGAACCTAGCTACACTCCTATTGAAGAAGGATGTTGGAAATCGCTGTATTCAACTCAGATACACGGGAGTTCAGGCCCAATGCTTACACATGCTTTTCCACAACCTATCCCAGCCACTAACATAAGGAGGTTAGCAGGTACGTCTATAGTCAGGCAGGATGCGGGAGGGTTCTGCCCTGTCCTCAGCTCTCACAGGGAAGCATGCCTAGAAGCCAGCTCTCAACTAGCTGCATTCTTATGACAGTGTGAAGGTAGCAGTATTCTGAGTAAGGAGGTTCCCAGATTACCACTCTACTGCACCTGGAGATACCCTCCAGGTCTGCATTGTTAACTTGCGTCTCAGAGGCCTCTGGCAAAAGTCTCTGGTGAAGACGTGGGAAACTCACTCTGCAGGCAGTGTGGAACTGTGAGGGACTGAGGGTGAGCTCAACTCTCAGCAGTAAGAGGATTTTGGACAAGGCGTTCAGCTACCTTCTCACATATGGAACTTAGTATGTAGCACCAGTCTACCCCAGGAATTACTGGGAAATCGCTGGATTGAGCTTGGAGGCACTAGTCTTGTGTGCCGGGAGATTCCAGTTACCTCTCCCAACAGTTCGGTGAAGCAGCGAGCCTAGGCCTTTTGGAAGCGAAAGGTAGCTGCAGGCAGGAGGTAGGGTTACAGGCCATAAGCTCAACTCTAGAAGTGGGTATGCATTGGAAGCAGATGTATGCTACCCACACGGACATGCGAGTGGGAACCTAGCTACACTCTGATGAAGAAGGACTTTGGAAATCGCTGTATTCAACTCAGATACACGTGGGTTCAGGCACAACGATTCCACATGCTTTTCTCACAACCTTTCCCTGCCACTAATATGAGGACGTTAGCAGCTCCTTCTACAGTCAAGCAGGATGCGGGAGGGTTGTGCCCTGTCCTTAGCTCTCACAGGGAAGCATGCCTTGAAGCCAGCTGTCAACTAGCTGCATTCTTATGGCAGGGTGAAGGTAGCAGTATTCTGAGACAGGAGGTTCCCAGATTACCACTCTACTGCACCTGGAGATACCCTCCAGGTCTGCATTGTTAACTTGCGTCTCAGAAGCCTCTGGCAAAAGTCTCTGGTGAAGACGTGCGAAACTCACTCTGCAGGCAGTGTGGAACTGTGAGGGACTGTGGGTGAGCTCAACTCTCAGAAGTAAGATGTTTTTGGACAAGGCGTTCAACTACCTACTCACTTATGGAACTTAGTATGTAGCACCAGTCTACCCCAGGAATTACTAGGAAATCGCTTGATTGAGCTTGGAGGCACTCGTCTTGTGTGCCGGGAGATTCCAGTTACCTCTCCCAACACTTGCGTCAAGCAGCGAGCCTAGGCCTTTTGGAAGCGAAAGGTAGCGGCAGGCACGATGTAGGGTTACAGGCCATGAGCTCAACTCTCAGAAGTGTGTATGCATGGGAGGCAGATGTCTGCTACCCACTCGGACATGGGAGTTGGAACCTAGCTACACTCCTATTGAAGAAGGATGTTGGAAATCGCTGTATTCAACTCAGATACACGGGAGTTCAGGCCCAATGCTTACACATGCTTTTCCACAACCTATCCCAGCCACTAACATAAGGAGGTTAGCAGGTACGTCTATAGTCAGGCAGGATGCGGGAGGGTTCTGCCCTGTCCTTAGCTCTCACAGGGAAGCATGCCTTGAAGCCAGCTGTCAACTAGCTGCATTCTTATGGCAGGGTGAAGGTAGCAGTATTCTGAGACAGGAGATTCCCAGATTACCACTCTACTGCACCTGGAGATACCCTCCAGGTCTGCATTGTTAACTTGCGTCTCAGAAGCCTCTGGCAAACGTCTCTGGTGAAGACGTGCGAAACTCACTCTGCAGGCAGTGTGGAACTGTGAGGGACTGAGGGTGAGCTCACCTCTCAGCAGTAAGATGATTTTGGACAAGGCGTTCAGCTACCTTCTCACATATGGAACTTAGTATGTAGCACCAGTCTACCCCAGGAATTACTGGGAAATCGCTGGATTGAGCTTGGAGGCACTAGTCTTGTGTGCCGGCAGATTCCAGTTACCTCTCCCAACACTTCGGTGAAGCAGCGAGCCTAGGCCTTTTGGAAGCGAAAGGTAGCTGCAGGCAGGAGGTAGGGTTACAGGCCATAAGCTCAACTCTCAGAAGTGGGTATGCATGGCAGGCAGATGTCTGCTACCCACTCGGACATGCGAGTGGGAACCTAGCTACACTCTGATGAAGAAGGACTTTGGAAATCGCTGTATTCAACTCAGATACACGTGGGTTCAGGCACAACGATTCCACATGCTTTTCTCACAACCTTTCCCTGCCACTAACATGAGGACGTTAGCAGCTCCTTCTACAGTCAAGCAGGATGCGGGAGGGTTGTGCCCTGTCCTTAGCTCTCACAGGGAAGCATGCCTTGAAGCCACATGTCAACTAGCTGCATTCTTATGGCAGGGTGAAGGTAGCAGTATTCTGAGACAGGAGGTTCCCAGATTACCACTCTACTGCACCTGGAGATACCCTCCAGGTCTGCATTGTTAACTTGCGTCTCATAGCCTCTGGCAAAAGTCTCTGGTGAAGACGTGCGAAACTCACTCTGCAGGCAGTGTGGAACTGTGAGGGACTGAGGGTGAGCTCAACTCTCAGAAGTAAGATGTTTTTGGACAAGGCGTTCAACTACCTACTCTCGTATGGAACTTAGTATGTAGCACCAGTCTACCCCAGGAATAACTAGGAAATCGCTTGATTGAGCTTGGAGGCACTCGTCTTGTGTGCTGGGAGATTCCAGTTACCTCTCCCAACACTTGCGTCAAGCAGCGAGCCTAGGCCTTTTGGAAGCGTAAGGTAGTGGCAGGCACGATGTAGGGTTACAGGCCATGAGCTCAACTCTCAGAAGTGTGTATGCATGGGAGGCAGATGTCTGCTACCCACTCGGACATGGGAGTTGGAACCTAGCTACACTCCTATTGAAGAAGGATGTTGGAAATCGCTGTATTCAACTCAGATACACGGGAGTTCAGGCCCAATGCTTACACATGCTTTTCCACAACCTATCCCAGCCACTAACATAAGGAGGTTAGCAGGTACGTCTACAGTCAGGCAGGATGCGGGAGGGTTCTGCCCTGTCCTCAGCTCTCACAGGGAAGCATGCCTAGAAGCCAGCTCTCAACTAGCTGCATTCTTATGACAGTGTGAAGGTAGCAGTATTCTGAGTAAGGAGGTTCCCAGATTACCACTCTACTGCACCTGGAGATACCCTCCAGGTCTGCATTGTTAACTTGCGTCTCAGAGGCCTCTGGCAAAAGTCTCTGGTGAAGACGTGCGAAACTCTCTCTGCAGGCAGTGTGGAACTGTGAGGGACTGAGGGTGAGCTCACCTCTCAGCAGTAAGATGATTTTGGACAAGGCGTTCAGCTACCTTCTCACATATGGAACTTAGTATGTAGCACCAGTCTACCGCAGGAATTACTGGGAAATCGCTGGATTGAGCTTGGAGGCACTAGTCTTGTGTGCCGGCAGATTCCAGTTACCTCTCCCAACACTTCGGTGAAGCAGCGAGCCTAGGCCTTTTGGAAGCGAAAGGTAGCTGCAGGCAGGAGGTAGGGTTACAGGCCATAAGCTCAACTCTAGAAGTGGGTATGCATGGGAAGCAGATGTCTGCTACCCACTCGGACATGCGAGTGGGAACCTAGCTACACTCTGATGAAGAAGGACTTTGGAAATCGCTGTATTCAACTCAGATACACGTGGGTTCAGGCACAACGATTCCACATGCTTTTCTCACAACCTTTCCCTGCCACTAACATGAGGACGTTAGCAGCTCCTTCTACAGTCAAGCAGGATGCGGGAGGGTTGTGCCCTGTCCTTAGCTCTCACAGGGAAGCATGCCTTGAAGCCAGCTGTCAACTAGCTGCATTCTTATGGCAGGGTGAAGGTAGCAGTATTCTGAGACAGGAGGTTCCCAGATTACCACTCTACTGCACCTGGAGATACCCTCCGGGTCTGCATTGTTAACTTGCGTCTCAGAAGCCTCTGGCAAACGTCTCTGGTGAAGACGTGCGAAACTCACTCTGCAGGCAGTGTGGAACTGTGAGGGACTGAGGGCGAGCTCAACTCTCAGAAGTAAGATGTTTCTGGACAAGGCGTTCAACTACCTACTCACGTATGGAACTTAGTATGTAGCACCATTCTACCCCAGGAATTTCTAGGAAATCACTTGATTGAGCTTGGAGGCACTCGTCTTGTGTCCCGGGAGATTCCTCTTACCTCTCCCAACACTTGCGTCAAGCAGCGAGCCTAGGCCTTTTGGAAGCGAAAGGTAGCAGCAGGCAGGATGTAGGGTTACAGGCCATAAGCTCAACTCTCAGAACTGTGTATGCATGGGAGGCAGATGTCTGCTACCCACTCGGACATGGGAGTTGGAACCTAGCTACACTCCTATTGAAGAAGGATGTTGGAAATCGCTGTATTCAACTCAGATACACGGGAGTTCAGGCCCAATGCTTACACATGCTTTTCCCACAACCTATCCCAGCCACTAACATAAGGAGGTTAACAGGTACGTCTACAGTCAGGCAGGATGCGGGAGGGATCTGCCCTGTCCTCAGCTCTCACAGGGAAGCATGCCTAGAAGCCAGCTCTCAACTAGCTGCATTCTTATGACAGTGTGAAGGTAGCAGTATTCTGAGTAAGGAGGTTCCCAGATTACCAATCTACTGCACCTGGAGATACCGTCCAGGTCTGCATTGTTAACTGGCGTCTCAGAGGCTTCTGGCAAAAGTCTCTGGTGAAGACGTGCGAAACTCACTCTGCAGGCAGTGTGGAACTGTGAGGGACTGAGGGTGAGCTCACCTCTCAGCAGTAAGATGATTTTGGACAAGGCTTTCAGCTACCTTCTCACATATGGAACTTAGTATGTAGCACCAGTCTACCCCAGGAATTACTGGGAAATCGCTGGATTGAGCTTGGAGGCACTAGTCTTGTGTGCCGGCAGATTCCAGTTACCTCTCCCAACACTTCGGTGATGCAGCGAGCCTAGGCCTTTTGGAAGCGAAAGGTAGCTGCAGGCAGGAGGTAGGGTTACAGGCCATAAGCTCAACTCTCAGAAGTGGGTATGCATGGCAGGCAGATGTCTGCTACCCACTCGGACATGCGAGTGGGAACCTAGCTACACTCTGATGAAGAAGGACTTTGGAAATCGCTGTATTCAACTCAGATACACGTGGGTTCAGGCACAACGATTCCACATGCTTTTCTCACAACCTTTCCCTGCCACTAACATGAGGACGTTAGCAGCTCCTTCTACAGTCAAGCAGGATGCGGGAGGGTTGTGCCCTGTCCTTAGCTCTCACAGGGAAGCATGCCTTGAAGCCAGCTGTCAACTAGCTGCATTCTTATGGCAGGGTGAAGGTAGCAGTATTCTGAGACAGGAGGTTCCCAGATTACCACTCTACTGCACCTGGAGATACCCTCCAGGTCTGCATTGTTAACTTGCGTCTCAGAAGCCTCTGGCAAAAGTCTCTGGTGAAGACGTGCGAAACTCACTCTGCAGGCAGTGTGGAACTGTGAGGGACTGTGGGTGAGCTCAACTCTCAGAAGTAAGATGTTTTTGGACAAGGCGTTCAACTACCTACTCACTTATGGAACTTAGTATGTAGCACCAGTCTACCCCAGGAATTACTAGGAAATCGCTTGATTGAGCTTGGAGGCACTCGTCTTGTGTGCCGGGAGATTCCAGTTACCTCTCCCAACACTTGCGTCAAGCAGCGAGCCTAGGACTTTTGGAAGCGTAAGGTAGCGGCAGGCACGATGTAGGGTTACAGGCCATGAGCTCAACTCTCAGAAGTGTGTATGCATGGGAGGCAGATGTCTGCTACCCACTCGGACATGGGAGTTGGAACCTAGCTACACTCCTATTGAAGAAGGATGTTGGAAATCGCTGTATTCAACTCAGATACACGGGAGTTCAGGCCCAATGCTTACACATGCTTTTCCACAACCTATCCCAGCCACTAACATAAGGAGGTTAGCAGGTACGTCTATAGTCAGGCAGGATGCGGGAGGGTGCTGCCCTGTCCTCAGCTCTCACAGGGAAGCATGCCTAGAAGCCAGCTCTCAACTAGCTGCATTCTTATGACAGTGTGAAGGTAGCAGTATTCTGAGTAAGGAGGTTCCCAGATTACCACTCTACTGCACCTGGAGATACCCTCCAGGTCTGCATTGTTAACTTGCGTCTCAGAGGCCTCTGGCAAAAGTCTCTGGTGAAGACGTGGGAAACTCACTCTGCAGGCAGTGTGGAACTGTGAGGGACTGAGGGTGAGCTCAACTCTCAGCAGTAAGAGGATTTTGGACAAGGCGTTCAGCTACCTTCTCACATATGGAACTTAGTATGTAGCACCAGTCTACCCCAGGAATTACTGGGAAATCGCTGGATTGAGCTTGGAGGCACTAGTCTTGTGTGCCGGGAGATTCCAGTTACCTCTCCCAACAGTTCGGTGAAGCAGCGAGCCTAGGCCTTTTGGAAGCGAAAGGTAGCTGCAGGCAGGAGGTAGGGTTACAGGCCATAAGCTCAACTCTAGAAGTGGGTATGCATTGGAAGCAGATGTATGCTACCCACACGGACATGCGAGTGGGAACCTAGCTACACTCTGATGAAGAAGGACTTTGGAAATCGCTGTATTCAACTCAGATACACGTGGGTTCAGGCACAACGATTCCACATGCTTTTCTCACAACCTTTCCCTGCCACTAATATGAGGACGTTAGCAGCTCCTTCTACAGTCAAGCAGGATGCGGGAGGGTTGTGCCCTGTCCTTAGCTCTCACAGGGAAGCATGCCTTGAAGCCAGCTGTCAACTAGCTGCATTCTTATGGCAGGGTGAAGGTAGCAGTATTCTGAGACAGGAGGTTCCCAGATTACCACTCTACTGCACCTGGAGATACCCTCCAGGTCTGCATTGTTAACTTGCGTCTCAGAAGCCTCTGGCAAAAGTCTCTGGTGAAGACGTGCGAAACTCACTCTGCAGGCAGTGTGGAACTGTGAGGGACTGTGGGTGAGCTCAACTCTCAGAAGTAAGATGTTTTTGGACAAGGCGTTCAACTACCTACTCACTTATGGAACTTAGTATGTAGCACCAGTCTACCCCAGGAATTACTAGGAAATCGCTTGATTGAGCTTGGAGGCACTCGTCTTGTGTGCCGGGAGATTCCAGTTACCTCTCCCAACACTTGCGTCAAGCAGCGAGCCTAGGCCTTTTGGAAGCGAAAGGTAGCGGCAGGCACGATGTAGGGTTACAGGCCATGAGCTCAACTCTCAGAAGTGTGTATGCATGGGAGGCAGATGTCTGCTACCCACTCGGACATGGGAGTTGGAACCTAGCTACACTCCTATTGAAGAAGGATGTTGGAAATCGCTGTATTCAACTCAGATACACGGGAGTTCAGGCCCAATGCTTACACATGCTTTTCCACAACCTATCCCAGCCACTAACATAAGGAGGTTAGCAGGTACGTCTATAGTCAGGCAGGATGCGGGAGGGTGCTGCCCTGTCCTCAGCTCTCACAGGGAAGCATGCCTAGAAGCCAGCTCTCAACTAGCTGCATTCTTATGACAGTGTGAAGGTAGCAGTATTCTGAGTAAGGAGGTTCCCAGATTACCACTCTACTGCACCTGGAGATACCCTCCAGGTCTGCATTGTTAACTTGCGTCTCAGAGGCCTCTGGCAAAAGTCTCTGGTGAAGACGTGGGAAACTCACTCTGCAGGCAGTGTGGAACTGTGAGGGACTGAGGGTGAGCTCAACTCTCAGCAGTAAGAGGATTTTGGACAAGGCGTTCAGCTACCTTCTCACATATGGAACTTAGTATGTAGCACCAGTCTACCCCAGGAATTACTGGGAAATCGCTGGATTGAGCTTGGAGGCACTAGTCTTGTGTGCCGGGAGATTCCAGTTACCTCTCCCAACAGTTCGGTGAAGCAGCGAGCCTAGGCCTTTTGGAAGCGAAAGGTAGCTGCAGGCAGGAGGTAGGGTTACAGGCCATAAGCTCAACTCTAGAAGTGGGTATGCATTGGAAGCAGATGTATGCTACCCACACGGACATGCGAGTGGGAACCTAGCTACACTCTGATGAAGAAGGACTTTGGAAATCGCTGTATTCAACTCAGATACACGTGGGTTCAGGCACAACGATTCCACATGCTTTTCTCACAACCTTTCCCTGCCACTAATATGAGGACGTTAGCAGCTCCTTCTACAGTCAAGCAGGATGCGGGAGGGTTGTGCCCTGTCCTTAGCTCTCACAGGGAAGCATGCCTTGAAGCCAGCTGTCAACTAGCTGCATTCTTATGGCAGGGTGAAGGTAGCAGTATTCTGAGACAGGAGGTTCCCAGATTACCACTCTACTGCACCTGGAGATACCCTCCAGGTCTGCATTGTTAACTTGCGTCTCAGAAGCCTCTGGCAAAAGTCTCTGGTGAAGACGTGCGAAACTCACTCTGCAGGCAGTGTGGAACTGTGAGGGACTGTGGGTGAGCTCAACTCTCAGAAGTAAGATGTTTTTGGACAAGGCGTTCAACTACCTACTCACTTATGGAACTTAGTATGTAGCACCAGTCTACCCCAGGAATTACTAGGAAATCGCTTGATTGAGCTTGGAGGCACTCGTCTTGTGTGCCGGGAGATTCCAGTTACCTCTCCCAACACTTGCGTCAAGCAGCGAGCCTAGGCCTTTTGGAAGCGAAAGGTAGCGGCAGGCACGATGTAGGGTTACAGGCCATGAGCTCAACTCTCAGAAGTGTGTATGCATGGGAGGCAGATGTCTGCTACCCACTCGGACATGGGAGTTGGAACCTAGCTACACTCCTATTGAAGAAGGATGTTGGAAATCGCTGTATTCAACTCAGATACACGGGAGTTCAGGCCCAATGCTTACACATGCTTTTCCACAACCTATCCCAGCCACTAACATAAGGAGGTTAGCAGGTACGTCTATAGTCAGGCAGGATGCGGGAGGGTTCTGCCCTGTCCTTAGCTCTCACAGGGAAGCATGCCTTGAAGCCAGCTGTCAACTAGCTGCATTCTTATGGCAGGGTGAAGGTAGCAGTATTCTGAGACAGGAGATTCCCAGATTACCACTCTACTGCACCTGGAGATACCCTCCAGGTCTGCATTGTTAACTTGCGTCTCAGAAGCCTCTGGCAAACGTCTCTGGTGAAGACGTGCGAAACTCACTCTGCAGGCAGTGTGGAACTGTGAGGGACTGAGGGTGAGCTCACCTCTCAGCAGTAAGATGATTTTGGACAAGGCGTTCAGCTACCTTCTCACATATGGAACTTAGTATGTAGCACCAGTCTACCCCAGGAATTACTGGGAAATCGCTGGATTGAGCTTGGAGGCACTAGTCTTGTGTGCCGGCAGATTCCAGTTACCTCTCCCAACACTTCGGTGAAGCAGCGAGCCTAGGCCTTTTGGAAGCGAAAGGTAGCTGCAGGCAGGAGGTAGGGTTACAGGCCATAAGCTCAACTCTCAGAAGTGGGTATGCATGGCAGGCAGATGTCTGCTACCCACTCGGACATGCGAGTGGGAACCTAGCTACACTCTGATGAAGAAGGACTTTGGAAATCGCTGTATTCAACTCAGATACACGTGGGTTCAGGCACAACGATTCCACATGCTTTTCTCACAACCTTTCCCTGCCACTAACATGAGGACGTTAGCAGCTCCTTCTACAGTCAAGCAGGATGCGGGAGGGTTGTGCCCTGTCCTTAGCTCTCACAGGGAAGCATGCCTTGAAGCCACATGTCAACTAGCTGCATTCTTATGGCAGGGTGAAGGTAGCAGTATTCTGAGACAGGAGGTTCCCAGATTACCACTCTACTGCACCTGGAGATACCCTCCAGGTCTGCATTGTTAACTTGCGTCTCATAGCCTCTGGCAAAAGTCTCTGGTGAAGACGTGCGAAACTCACTCTGCAGGCAGTGTGGAACTGTGAGGGACTGAGGGTGAGCTCAACTCTCAGAAGTAAGATGTTTTTGGACAAGGCGTTCAACTACCTACTCTCGTATGGAACTTAGTATGTAGCACCAGTCTACCCCAGGAATAACTAGGAAATCGCTTGATTGAGCTTGGAGGCACTCGTCTTGTGTGCTGGGAGATTCCAGTTACCTCTCCCAACACTTGCGTCAAGCAGCGAGCCTAGGCCTTTTGGAAGCGTAAGGTAGTGGCAGGCACGATGTAGGGTTACAGGCCATGAGCTCAACTCTCAGAAGTGTGTATGCATGGGAGGCAGATGTCTGCTACCCACTCGGACATGGGAGTTGGAACCTAGCTACACTCCTATTGAAGAAGGATGTTGGAAATCGCTGTATTCAACTCAGATACACGGGAGTTCAGGCCCAATGCTTACACATGCTTTTCCACAACCTATCCCAGCCACTAACATAAGGAGGTTAGCAGGTACGTCTATAGTCAGGCAGGATGCGGGAGGGTTCTGCCCTGTCCTCAGCTCTCACAGGGAAGCATGCCTAGAAGCCAGCTCTCAACTAGCTGCATTCTTATGACAGTGTGAAGGTAGCAGTATTCTGAGTAAGGAGGTTCCCAGATTACCACTCTACTGCACCTGGAGATACCCTCCAGGTCTGCATTGTTAACTTGCGTCTCAGAGGCCTCTGGCAAAAGTCTCTGGTGAAGACGTGCGAAACTCTCTCTGCAGGCAGTGTGGAACTGTGAGGGACTGAGGGTGAGCTCACCTCTCAGCAGTAAGATGATTTTGGACAAGGCGTTCAGCTACCTTCTCACATATGGAACTTAGTATGTAGCACCAGTCTACCGCAGGAATTACTGGGAAATCGCTGGATTGAGCTTGGAGGCACTAGTCTTGTGTGCCGGCAGATTCCAGTTACCTCTCCCAACACTTCGGTGAAGCAGCGAGCCTAGGCCTTTTGGAAGCGAAAGGTAGCTGCAGGCAGGAGGTAGGGTTACAGGCCATAAGCTCAACTCTAGAAGTGGGTATGCATGGGAAGCAGATGTCTGCTACCCACTCGGACATGCGAGTGGGAACCTAGCTACACTCTGATGAAGAAGGACTTTGGAAATCGCTGTATTCAACTCAGATACACGTGGGTTCAGGCACAACGATTCCACATGCTTTTCTCACAACCTTTCCCTGCCACTAACATGAGGACGTTAGCAGCTCCTTCTACAGTCAAGCAGGATGCGGGAGGGTTGTGCCCTGTCCTTAGCTCTCACAGGGAAGCATGCCTTGAAGCCAGCTGTCAACTAGCTGCATTCTTATGGCAGGGTGAAGGTAGCAGTATTCTGAGACAGGAGGTTCCCAGATTACCACTCTACTGCACCTGGAGATACCCTCCGGGTCTGCATTGTTAACTTGCGTCTCAGAAGCCTCTGGCAAACGTCTCTGGTGAAGACGTGCGAAACTCACTCTGCAGGCAGTGTGGAACTGTGAGGGACTGAGGGCGAGCTCAACTCTCAGAAGTAAGATGTTTCTGGACAAGGCGTTCAACTACCTACTCACGTATGGAACTTAGTATGTAGCACCATTCTACCCCAGGAATTTCTAGGAAATCACTTGATTGAGCTTGGAGGCACTCGTCTTGTGTCCCGGGAGATTCCTCTTACCTCTCCCAACACTTGCGTCAAGCAGCGAGCCTAGGCCTTTTGGAAGCGAAAGGTAGCAGCAGGCAGGATGTAGGGTTACAGGCCATAAGCTCAACTCTCAGAACTGTGTATGCATGGGAGGCAGATGTCTGCTACCCACTCGGACATGGGAGTTGGAACCTAGCTACACTCCTATTGAAGAAGGATGTTGGAAATCGCTGTATTCAACTCAGATACACGGGAGTTCAGGCCCAATGCTTACACATGCTTTTCCCACAACCTATCCCAGCCACTAACATAAGGAGGTTAACAGGTACGTCTACAGTCAGGCAGGATGCGGGAGGGATCTGCCCTGTCCTCAGCTCTCACAGGGAAGCATGCCTAGAAGCCAGCTCTCAACTAGCTGCATTCTTATGACAGTGTGAAGGTAGCAGTATTCTGAGTAAGGAGGTTCCCAGATTACCAATCTACTGCACCTGGAGATACCGTCCAGGTCTGCATTGTTAACTGGCGTCTCAGAGGCTTCTGGCAAAAGTCTCTGGTGAAGACGTGCGAAACTCACTCTGCAGGCAGTGTGGAACTGTGAGGGACTGAGGGTGAGCTCACCTCTCAGCAGTAAGATGATTTTGGACAAGGCTTTCAGCTACCTTCTCACATATGGAACTTAGTATGTAGCACCAGTCTACCCCAGGAATTACTGGGAAATCGCTGGATTGAGCTTGGAGGCACTAGTCTTGTGTGCCGGCAGATTCCAGTTACCTCTCCCAACACTTCGGTGATGCAGCGAGCCTAGGCCTTTTGGAAGCGAAAGGTAGCTGCAGGCAGGAGGTAGGGTTACAGGCCATAAGCTCAACTCTCAGAAGTGGGTATGCATGGCAGGCAGATGTCTGCTACCCACTCGGACATGCGAGTGGGAACCTAGCTACACTCTGATGAAGAAGGACTTTGGAAATCGCTGTATTCAACTCAGATACACGTGGGTTCAGGCACAACGATTCCACATGCTTTTCTCACAACCTTTCCCTGCCACTAACATGAGGACGTTAGCAGCTCCTTCTACAGTCAAGCAGGATGCGGGAGGGTTGTGCCCTGTCCTTAGCTCTCACAGGGAAGCATGCCTTGAAGCCAGCTGTCAACTAGCTGCATTCTTATGGCAGGGTGAAGGTAGCAGTATTCTGAGACAGGAGGTTCCCAGATTACCACTCTACTGCACCTGGAGATACCCTCCAGGTCTGCATTGTTAACTTGCGTCTCAGAAGCCTCTGGCAAAAGTCTCTGGTGAAGACGTGCGAAACTCACTCTGCAGGCAGTGTGGAACTGTGAGGGACTGTGGGTGAGCTCAACTCTCAGAAGTAAGATGTTTTTGGACAAGGCGTTCAACTACCTACTCACTTATGGAACTTAGTATGTAGCACCAGTCTACCCCAGGAATTACTAGGAAATCGCTTGATTGAGCTTGGAGGCACTCGTCTTGTGTGCCGGGAGATTCCAGTTACCTCTCCCAACACTTGCGTCAAGCAGCGAGCCTAGGACTTTTGGAAGCGTAAGGTAGCGGCAGGCACGATGTAGGGTTACAGGCCATGAGCTCAACTCTCAGAAGTGTGTATGCATGGGAGGCAGATGTCTGCTACCCACTCGGACATGGGAGTTGGAACCTAGCTACACTCCTATTGAAGAAGGATGTTGGAAATCGCTGTATTCAACTCAGATACACGGGAGTTCAGGCCCAATGCTTACACATGCTTTTCCACAACCTATCCCAGCCACTAACATAAGGAGGTTAGCAGGTACGTCTATAGTCAGGCAGGATGCGGGAGGGTTCTGCCCTGTCCTCAGCTCTCACAGGGAAGCATGCCTAGAAGCCAGCTCTCAACTAGCTGCATTCTTATGACAGTGTGAAGGTAGCAGTATTCTGAGTAAGGAGGTTCCCAGATTACCTCTCTACTGCACCTGGAGATACCCTCCAGGTCTGCATTGTTAACTTGCGTCTCAGAGGCCTCTGGCAAAAGTCTCTGGTGAAGACGTGCGAAACTCACTCCGCAGGCAGTGTGGAACTGTGAGGGACTGAGGGTGAGCTCACCTCTCAGCAGTAAGATGATTTTGGACAAGGCGTTCAGCTATCTTCTCACATATGGAACTTAGTATGTAGCACCAGTCTACCCCAGGAATTACTGGGAAATCGCTGGATTGAGCTTGGAGGCACTAGTCTTGTGTGCCGGGAGATTCCAGTTACCTCTCCCAACACTTCGGTGAAGCAGCGAGCCTAGGCCTTTTGGAAGCGAAAGGTAGCTGCAGGCAGGAGGTAGGGTTACAGGTCATAAGCTCAACCCTCAGAAGTGGGTATGCATGGGAGGCAGATGTCTGCTACCCACTCGGACATGCGAGTGGGAACCTAGCTACACTCTGATGAAGAAGGACTTTGGAAATCGCTGTATTCAACTCAGATACACGTGGGTTCAGGCACAACGATTCCACATGCTTTTCTCACAACCTTTCCCTGCCACTAACATGAGGACGTTAGCAGCTCCTTCTACAGTCAAGCAGGATGCGGGAGGGTTGTGCCCTGTCCTTAGCTCTCACAGGGAAGCATGCCTTGAAGCCAGCTGTCAACTAGCTGCATTCTTATGGCAGGGTGAAGGTAGCAGTATTCTGAGACAGGAGGTTCCCAGATTACCACTCTACTGCACCTGGAGATACCCTCCGGGTCTGCATTGTTAACTTGCGTCTCAGAAGCCTCTGGCAAACGTCTCTGGTGAAGACGTGCGAAACTCACTCTGCAGGCAGTGTGGAACTGTGAGGGACTGAGGGCGAGCTCAACTCTCAGAAGTAAGATGTTTCTGGACAAGGCGTTCAACTACCTACTCACGTATGGAACTTAGTATGTAGCACCATTCTACCCCAGGAATTTCTAGGAAATCACTTGATTGAGCTTGGAGGCACTCGTCTTGTGTCCCGGGAGATTCCTCTTACCTCTCCCAACACTTGCGTCAAGCAGCGAGCCTAGGCCTTTTGGAAGCGAAAGGTAGCAGCAGGCAGGATGTAGGGTTACAGGCCATAAGCTCAACTCTCAGAACTGTGTATGCATGGGAGGCAGATGTCTGCTACCCACTCGGACATGGGAGTTGGAACCTAGCTACACTCCTATTGAAGAAGGATGTTGGAAATCGCTGTATTCAACTCAGATACACGGGAGTTCAGGCCCAATGCTTACACATGCTTTTCCCACAACCTATCCCAGCCACTAACATAAGGAGGTTAACAGGTACGTCTACAGTCAGGCAGGATGCGGGAGGGATCTGCCCTGTCCTCAGCTCTCACAGGGAAGCATGCCTAGAAGCCAGCTCTCAACTAGCTGCATTCTTATGACAGTGTGAAGGTAGCAGTATTCTGAGTAAGGAGGTTCCCAGATTACCAATCTACTGCACCTGGAGATACCGTCCAGGTCTGCATTGTTAACTGGCGTCTCAGAGGCTTCTGGCAAAAGTCTCTGGTGAAGACGTGCGAAACTCACTCTGCAGGCAGTGTGGAACTGTGAGGGACTGAGGGTGAGCTCACCTCTCAGCAGTAAGATGATTTTGGACAAGGCTTTCAGCTACCTTCTCACATATGGAACTTAGTATGTAGCACCAGTCTACCCCAGGAATTACTGGGAAATCGCTGGATTGAGCTTGGAGGCACTAGTCTTGTGTGCCGGCAGATTCCAGTTACCTCTCCCAACACTTCGGTGATGCAGCGAGCCTAGGCCTTTTGGAAGCGAAAGGTAGCTGCAGGCAGGAGGTAGGGTTACAGGCCATAAGCTCAACTCTCAGAAGTGGGTATGCATGGCAGGCAGATGTCTGCTACCCACTCGGACATGCGAGTGGGAACCTAGCTACACTCTGATGAAGAAGGACTTTGGAAATCGCTGTATTCAACTCAGATACACGTGGGTTCAGGCACAACGATTCCACATGCTTTTCTCACAACCTTTCCCTGCCACTAACATGAGGACGTTAGCAGCTCCTTCTACAGTCAAGCAGGATGCGGGAGGGTTGTGCCCTGTCCTTAGCTCTCACAGGGAAGCATGCCTTGAAGCCAGCTGTCAACTAGCTGCATTCTTATGGCAGGGTGAAGGTAGCAGTATTCTGAGACAGGAGGTTCCCAGATTACCACTCTACTGCACCTGGAGATACCCTCCAGGTCTGCATTGTTAACTTGCGTCTCAGAAGCCTCTGGCAAAAGTCTCTGGTGAAGACGTGCGAAACTCACTCTGCAGGCAGTGTGGAACTGTGAGGGACTGTGGGTGAGCTCAACTCTCAGAAGTAAGATGTTTTTGGACAAGGCGTTCAACTACCTACTCACTTATGGAACTTAGTATGTAGCACCAGTCTACCCCAGGAATTACTAGGAAATCGCTTGATTGAGCTTGGAGGCACTA
Source organism: Canis lupus baileyi (assembly GCF_048164855.1). NCBI lineage: Eukaryota > Metazoa > Chordata > Mammalia > Carnivora > Canidae > Canis > Canis lupus. Next base: position 376,895 of record NC_132848.1, on the reverse strand, counting down.
GTCTTCTGTGCCGGGAGATTCCAGTTACCTCTCCCAACACTTGCGTCAAGCAGCGAGCCTAGGCCTTTTGGAAGCGTAAGGTAGCGGCAGGCACGATGTAGGGTTACAGGCCATGAGCTCAACTCTCAGAAGTGTGTATGCATGGGAGGCAGATGTCTGCTACCCACTCGGACATGGGAGTTGGAACCTAGCTACACTCCTATTGAAGAAGGATGTTGGAAATCGCTGTATTCAACTCAGATACACGGGAGTTCAGGCCCAATGCTTACACATGCTTTTCCACAACCTATCCCAGCCACTAACATAAGGAGGTTAGCAGGTACATCTACAGTCAGGCAGGATGCGGGAGGGTTCTGCCCTGTCCTCAGCTCTCACAGGGAAGCATGCCTAGAAGCCAGCTCTCAACTAGCTGCATTCTTATGACAGTGTGAAGGTAGCAGTATTCTGAGTAAGGAGGTTCCCAGATTACCTCTCTACTGCACCTGGAGATACCCTCCAGGTCTGCATTGTTAACTTGCGTCTCAGAGGCCTCTGGCAAAAGTCTCTGGTGAAGACGTGCGAAACTCACTCCGCAGGCAGTGTGGAACTGTGAGGGACTGAGGGTGAGCTCACCTCTCAGCAGTAAGATGATTTTGGACAAGGCGTTCAGCTACCTTCTCACATATGGAACTTAGTATGTAGCACCAGTCTACCCCAGGAATTACTGGGAAATCGCTGGATTGAGCTTGGAGGCACTAGTCTTGTGTGCCGGGAGATTCCAGTTACCTCTCCCAACACTTCGGTGAAGCAGCGAGCCTAGGCCTTTTGGAAGCGAAAGGTAGCTGCAGGCAGGAGGTAGGGTTACAGGTCATAAGCTCAACCCTCAGAAGTGGGTATGCATGGGAGGCAGATGTCTGCTACCCACTCGGACATGCGAGTGGGAACCTAGCTACACTCTGATGAAGAAGGACTTTGGAAATCGCTGTATTCAACTCAGATACACGTGGGTTCAGGCACAACGATTCCACATGCTTTTCTCACAACCTTTCCCTGCCACTAACATGAGGACGTTAGCAGCTCCTTCTACAGTCAAGCAGGATGCGGGAGGGTTGTGCCCTGTCCTTAGCTCTCACAGGGAAGCATGCCTTGAAGCCAGCTGTCAACTAGCTGCATTCTTATGGCAGGGTGAAGGTAGCAGTATTCTGAGACAGGAGGTTCCCAGATTACCACTCTACTGCACCTGGAGATACCCTCCGGGTCTGCATTGTTAACTTGCGTCTCAGAAGCCTCTGGCAAACGTCTCTGGTGAAGACGTGCGAAACTCACTCTGCAGGCAGTGTGGAACTGTGAGGGACTGAGGGCGAGCTCAACTCTCAGAAGTAAGATGTTTCTGGACAAGGCGTTCAACTACCTACTCACGTATGGAACTTAGTATGTAGCACCATTCTACCCCAGGAATTTCTAGGAAATCACTTGATTGAGCTTGGAGGCACTCGTCTTGTGTCCCGGGAGATTCCTCTTACCTCTCCCAACACTTGCGTCAAGCAGCGAGCCTAGGCCTTTTGGAAGCGAAAGGTAGCAGCAGGCAGGATGTAGGGTTACAGGCCATAAGCTCAACTCTCAGAACTGTGTATGCATGGGAGGCAGATGTCTGCTACCCACTCGGACATGGGAGTTGGAACCTAGCTACACTCCTATTGAAGAAGGATGTTGGAAATCGCTGTATTCAACTCAGATACACGGGAGTTCAGGCCCAATGCTTACACATGCTTTTCCCACAACCTATCCCAGCCACTAACATAAGGAGGTTAACAGGTACGTCTACAGTCAGGCAGGATGCGGGAGGGATCTGCCCTGTCCTCAGCTCTCACAGGGAAGCATGCCTAGAAGCCAGCTCTCAACTAGCTGCATTCTTATGACAGTGTGAAGGTAGCAGTATTCTGAGTAAGGAGGTTCCCAGATTACCAATCTACTGCACCTGGAGATACCGTCCAGGTCTGCATTGTTAACTGGCGTCTCAGAGGCTTCTGGCAAAAGTCTCTGGTGAAGACGTGCGAAACTCACTCTGCAGGCAGTGTGGAACTGTGAGGGACTGAGGGTGAGCTCACCTCTCAGCAGTAAGATGATTTTGGACAAGGCTTTCAGCTACCTTCTCACATATGGAACTTAGTATGTAGCACCAGTCTACCCCAGGAATTACTGGGAAATCGCTGGATTGAGCTTGGAGGCACTAGTCTTGTGTGCCGGCAGATTCCAGTTACCTCTCCCAACACTTCGGTGATGCAGCGAGCCTAGGCCTTTTGGAAGCGAAAGGTAGCTGCAGGCAGGAGGTAGGGTTACAGGCCATAAGCTCAACTCTCAGAAGTGGGTATGCATGGCAGGCAGATGTCTGCTACCCACTCGGACATGCGAGTGGGAACCTAGCTACACTCTGATGAAGAAGGACTTTGGAAATCGCTGTATTCAACTCAGATACACGTGGGTTCAGGCACAACGATTCCACATGCTTTTCTCACAACCTTTCCCTGCCACTAACATGAGGACGTTAGCAGCTCCTTCTACAGTCAAGCAGGATGCGGGAGGGTTGTGCCCTGTCCTTAGCTCTCACAGGGAAGCATGCCTTGAAGCCAGCTGTCAACTAGCTGCATTCTTATGGCAGGGTGAAGGTAGCAGTATTCTGAGACAGGAGGTTCCCAGATTACCACTCTACTGCACCTGGAGATACCCTCCAGGTCTGCCTTGTTAACTTGCGTCTCAGAAGCCTCTGGCAAAAGTCTCTGGTGAAGACGTGCGAAACTCACTCTGCAGGCAGTGTGGAACTGTGAGGGACTGTGGGTGAGCTCAACTCTCAGAAGTAAGATGTTTTTGGACAAGGCGTTCAACTACCTACTCACTTATGGAACTTAGTATGTAGCACCAGTCTACCCCAGGAATTACTAGGAAATCGCTTGATTGAGCTTGGAGGCACTCGTCTTGTGTGCCGGGAGATTCCAGTTACCTCTCCCAACACTTGCGTCAAGCAGCGAGCCTAGGACTTTTGGAAGCGTAAGGTAGCGGCAGGCACGATGTAGGGTTACAGGCCATGAGCTCAACTCTCAGAAGTGTGTATGCATGGGAGGCAGATGTCTGCTACCCACTCGGACATGGGAGTTGGAACCTAGCTACACTCCTATTGAAGAAGGATGTTGGAAATCGCTGTATTCAACTCAGATACACGGGAGTTCAGGCCCAATGCTTACACATGCTTTTCCACAACCTATCCCAGCCACTAACATAAGGAGGTTAGCAGGTACGTCTATAGTCAGGCAGGATGCGGGAGGGTTCTGCCCTGTCCTCAGCTCTCACAGGGAAGCATGCCTAGAAGCCAGCTCTCAACTAGCTGCATTCTTATGACAGTGTGAAGGTAGCAGTATTCTGAGTAAGGAGGTTCCCAGATTACCACTCTACTGCACCTGGAGATACCCTCCAGGTCTGCATTGTTAACTTGCGTCTCAGAGGCCTCTGGCAAAAGTCTCTGGTGAAGACGTGGGAAACTCACTCTGCAGGCAGTGTGGAACTGTGAGGGACTGAGGGTGAGCTCAACTCTCAGCAGTAAGAGGATTTTGGACAAGGCGTTCAGCTACCTTCTCACATATGGAACTTAGTATGTAGCACCAGTCTACCCCAGGAATTACTGGGAAATCGCTGGATTGAGCTTGGAGGCACTAGTCTTGTGTGCCGGGAGATTCCAGTTACCTCTCCCAACAGTTCGGTGAAGCAGCGAGCCTAGGCCTTTTGGAAGCGAAAGGTAGCTGCAGGCAGGAGGTAGGGTTACAGGCCATAAGCTCAACTCTAGAAGTGGGTATGCATTGGAAGCAGATGTATGCTACCCACACGGACATGCGAGTGGGAACCTAGCTACACTCTGATGAAGAAGGACTTTGGAAATCGCTGTATTCAACTCAGATACACGTGGGTTCAGGCACAACGATTCCACATGCTTTTCTCACAACCTTTCCCTGCCACTAATATGAGGACGTTAGCAGCTCCTTCTACAGTCAAGCAGGATGCGGGAGGGTTGTGCCCTGTCCTTAGCTCTCACAGGGAAGCATGCCTTGAAGCCAGCTGTCAACTAGCTGCATTCTTATGGCAGGGTGAAGGTAGCAGTATTCTGAGACAGGAGGTTCCCAGATTACCACTCTACTGCACCTGGAGATACCCTCCAGGTCTGCATTGTTAACTTGCGTCTCAGAAGCCTCTGGCAAAAGTCTCTGGTGAAGACGTGCGAAACTCACTCTGCAGGCAGTGTGGAACTGTGAGGGACTGTGGGTGAGCTCAACTCTCAGAAGTAAGATGTTTTTGGACAAGGCGTTCAACTACCTACTCACTTATGGAACTTAGTATGTAGCACCAGTCTACCCCAGGAATTACTAGGAAATCGCTTGATTGAGCTTGGAGGCACTCGTCTTGTGTGCCGGGAGATTCCAGTTACCTCTCCCAACACTTGCGTCAAGCAGCGAGCCTAGGCCTTTTGGAAGCGAAAGGTAGCGGCAGGCACGATGTAGGGTTACAGGCCATGAGCTCAACTCTCAGAAGTGTGTATGCATGGGAGGCAGATGTCTGCTACCCACTCGGACATGGGAGTTGGAACCTAGCTACACTCCTATTGAAGAAGGATGTTGGAAATCGCTGTATTCAACTCAGATACACGGGAGTTCAGGCCCAATGCTTACACATGCTTTTCCACAACCTATCCCAGCCACTAACATAAGGAGGTTAGCAGGTACGTCTATAGTCAGGCAGGATGCGGGAGGGTTCTGCCCTGTCCTTAGCTCTCACAGGGAAGCATGCCTTGAAGCCAGCTGTCAACTAGCTGCATTCTTATGGCAGGGTGAAGGTAGCAGTATTCTGAGACAGGAGATTCCCAGATTACCACTCTACTGCACCTGGAGATACCCTCCAGGTCTGCATTGTTAACTTGCGTCTCAGAAGCCTCTGGCAAACGTCTCTGGTGAAGACGTGCGAAACTCACTCTGCAGGCAGTGTGGAACTGTGAGGGACTGAGGGTGAGCTCACCTCTCAGCAGTAAGATGATTTTGGACAAGGCGTTCAGCTACCTTCTCACATATGGAACTTAGTATGTAGCACCAGTCTACCCCAGGAATTACTGGGAAATCGCTGGATTGAGCTTGGAGGCACTAGTCTTGTGTGCCGGCAGATTCCAGTTACCTCTCCCAACACTTCGGTGAAGCAGCGAGCCTAGGCCTTTTGGAAGCGAAAGGTAGCTGCAGGCAGGAGGTAGGGTTACAGGCCATAAGCTCAACTCTCAGAAGTGGGTATGCATGGCAGGCAGATGTCTGCTACCCACTCGGACATGCGAGTGGGAACCTAGCTACACTCTGATGAAGAAGGACTTTGGAAATCGCTGTATTCAACTCAGATACACGTGGGTTCAGGCACAACGATTCCACATGCTTTTCTCACAACCTTTCCCTGCCACTAACATGAGGACGTTAGCAGCTCCTTCTACAGTCAAGCAGGATGCGGGAGGGTTGTGCCCTGTCCTTAGCTCTCACAGGGAAGCATGCCTTGAAGCCACATGTCAACTAGCTGCATTCTTATGGCAGGGTGAAGGTAGCAGTATTCTGAGACAGGAGGTTCCCAGATTACCACTCTACTGCACCTGGAGATACCCTCCAGGTCTGCATTGTTAACTTGCGTCTCATAGCCTCTGGCAAAAGTCTCTGGTGAAGACGTGCGAAACTCACTCTGCAGGCAGTGTGGAACTGTGAGGGACTGAGGGTGAGCTCAACTCTCAGAAGTAAGATGTTTTTGGACAAGGCGTTCAACTACCTACTCTCGTATGGAACTTAGTATGTAGCACCAGTCTACCCCAGGAATAACTAGGAAATCGCTTGATTGAGCTTGGAGGCACTCGTCTTGTGTGCTGGGAGATTCCAGTTACCTCTCCCAACACTTGCGTCAAGCAGCGAGCCTAGGCCTTTTGGAAGCGTAAGGTAGTGGCAGGCACGATGTAGGGTTACAGGCCATGAGCTCAACTCTCAGAAGTGTGTATGCATGGGAGGCAGATGTCTGCTACCCACTCGGACATGGGAGTTGGAACCTAGCTACACTCCTATTGAAGAAGGATGTTGGAAATCGCTGTATTCAACTCAGATACACGGGAGTTCAGGCCCAATGCTTACACATGCTTTTCCACAACCTATCCCAGCCACTAACATAAGGAGGTTAGCAGGTACGTCTATAGTCAGGCAGGATGCGGGAGGGTTCTGCCCTGTCCTCAGCTCTCACAGGGAAGCATGCCTAGAAGCCAGCTCTCAACTAGCTGCATTCTTATGACAGTGTGAAGGTAGCAGTATTCTGAGTAAGGAGGTTCCCAGATTACCACTCTACTGCACCTGGAGATACCCTCCAGGTCTGCATTGTTAACTTGCGTCTCAGAGGCCTCTGGCAAAAGTCTCTGGTGAAGACGTGCGAAACTCTCTCTGCAGGCAGTGTGGAACTGTGAGGGACTGAGGGTGAGCTCACCTCTCAGCAGTAAGATGATTTTGGACAAGGCGTTCAGCTACCTTCTCACATATGGAACTTAGTATGTAGCACCAGTCTACCGCAGGAATTACTGGGAAATCGCTGGATTGAGCTTGGAGGCACTAGTCTTGTGTGCCGGCAGATTCCAGTTACCTCTCCCAACACTTCGGTGAAGCAGCGAGCCTAGGCCTTTTGGAAGCGAAAGGTAGCTGCAGGCAGGAGGTAGGGTTACAGGCCATAAGCTCAACTCTAGAAGTGGGTATGCATGGGAAGCAGATGTCTGCTACCCACTCGGACATGCGAGTGGGAACCTAGCTACACTCTGATGAAGAAGGACTTTGGAAATCGCTGTATTCAACTCAGATACACGTGGGTTCAGGCACAACGATTCCACATGCTTTTCTCACAACCTTTCCCTGCCACTAACATGAGGACGTTAGCAGCTCCTTCTACAGTCAAGCAGGATGCGGGAGGGTTGTGCCCTGTCCTTAGCTCTCACAGGGAAGCATGCCTTGAAGCCAGCTGTCAACTAGCTGCATTCTTATGGCAGGGTGAAGGTAGCAGTATTCTGAGACAGGAGGTTCCCAGATTACCACTCTACTGCACCTGGAGATACCCTCCGGGTCTGCATTGTTAACTTGCGTCTCAGAAGCCTCTGGCAAACGTCTCTGGTGAAGACGTGCGAAACTCACTCTGCAGGCAGTGTGGAACTGTGAGGGACTGAGGGCGAGCTCAACTCTCAGAAGTAAGATGTTTCTGGACAAGGCGTTCAACTACCTACTCACGTATGGAACTTAGTATGTAGCACCATTCTACCCCAGGAATTTCTAGGAAATCACTTGATTGAGCTTGGAGGCACTCGTCTTGTGTCCCGGGAGATTCCTCTTACCTCTCCCAACACTTGCGTCAAGCAGCGAGCCTAGGCCTTTTGGAAGCGAAAGGTAGCAGCAGGCAGGATGTAGGGTTACAGGCCATAAGCTCAACTCTCAGAACTGTGTATGCATGGGAGGCAGATGTCTGCTACCCACTCGGACATGGGAGTTGGAACCTAGCTACACTCCTATTGAAGAAGGATGTTGGAAATCGCTGTATTCAACTCAGATACACGGGAGTTCAGGCCCAATGCTTACACATGCTTTTCCCACAACCTATCCCAGCCACTAACATAAGGAGGTTAACAGGTACGTCTACAGTCAGGCAGGATGCGGGAGGGATCTGCCCTGTCCTCAGCTCTCACAGGGAAGCATGCCTAGAAGCCAGCTCTCAACTAGCTGCATTCTTATGACAGTGTGAAGGTAGCAGTATTCTGAGTAAGGAGGTTCCCAGATTACCAATCTACTGCACCTGGAGATACCGTCCAGGTCTGCATTGTTAACTGGCGTCTCAGAGGCTTCTGGCAAAAGTCTCTGGTGAAGACGTGCGAAACTCACTCTGCAGGCAGTGTGGAACTGTGAGGGACTGAGGGTGAGCTCACCTCTCAGCAGTAAGATGATTTTGGACAAGGCTTTCAGCTACCTTCTCACATATGGAACTTAGTATGTAGCACCAGTCTACCCCAGGAATTACTGGGAAATCGCTGGATTGAGCTTGGAGGCACTAGTCTTGTGTGCCGGCAGATTCCAGTTACCTCTCCCAACACTTCGGTGATGCAGCGAGCCTAGGCCTTTTGGAAGCGAAAGGTAGCTGCAGGCAGGAGGTAGGGTTACAGGCCATAAGCTCAACTCTCAGAAGTGGGTATGCATGGCAGGCAGATGTCTGCTACCCACTCGGACATGCGAGTGGGAACCTAGCTACACTCTGATGAAGAAGGACTTTGGAAATCGCTGTATTCAACTCAGATACACGTGGGTTCAGGCACAACGATTCCACATGCTTTTCTCACAACCTTTCCCTGCCACTAACATGAGGACGTTAGCAGCTCCTTCTACAGTCAAGCAGGATGCGGGAGGGTTGTGCCCTGTCCTTAGCTCTCACAGGGAAGCATGCCTTGAAGCCAGCTGTCAACTAGCTGCATTCTTATGGCAGGGTGAAGGTAGCAGTATTCTGAGACAGGAGGTTCCCAGATTACCACTCTACTGCACCTGGAGATACCCTCCAGGTCTGCATTGTTAACTTGCGTCTCAGAAGCCTCTGGCAAAAGTCTCTGGTGAAGACGTGCGAAACTCACTCTGCAGGCAGTGTGGAACTGTGAGGGACTGTGGGTGAGCTCAACTCTCAGAAGTAAGATGTTTTTGGACAAGGCGTTCAACTACCTACTCACTTATGGAACTTAGTATGTAGCACCAGTCTACCCCAGGAATTACTAGGAAATCGCTTGATTGAGCTTGGAGGCACTCGTCTTGTGTGCCGGGAGATTCCAGTTACCTCTCCCAACACTTGCGTCAAGCAGCGAGCCTAGGACTTTTGGAAGCGTAAGGTAGCGGCAGGCACGATGTAGGGTTACAGGCCATGAGCTCAACTCTCAGAAGTGTGTATGCATGGGAGGCAGATGTCTGCTACCCACTCGGACATGGGAGTTGGAACCTAGCTACACTCCTATTGAAGAAGGATGTTGGAAATCGCTGTATTCAACTCAGATACACGGGAGTTCAGGCCCAATGCTTACACATGCTTTTCCACAACCTATCCCAGCCACTAACATAAGGAGGTTAGCAGGTACGTCTATAGTCAGGCAGGATGCGGGAGGGTTCTGCCCTGTCCTCAGCTCTCACAGGGAAGCATGCCTAGAAGCCAGCTCTCAACTAGCTGCATTCTTATGACAGTGTGAAGGTAGCAGTATTCTGAGTAAGGAGGTTCCCAGATTACCACTCTACTGCACCTGGAGATACCCTCCAGGTCTGCATTGTTAACTTGCGTCTCAGAGGCCTCTGGCAAAAGTCTCTGGTGAAGACGTGGGAAACTCACTCTGCAGGCAGTGTGGAACTGTGAGGGACTGAGGGTGAGCTCAACTCTCAGCAGTAAGAGGATTTTGGACAAGGCGTTCAGCTACCTTCTCACATATGGAACTTAGTATGTAGCACCAGTCTACCCCAGGAATTACTGGGAAATCGCTGGATTGAGCTTGGAGGCACTAGTCTTGTGTGCCGGCAGATTCCAGTTACCTCTCCCAACACTTCGGTGAAGCAGCGAGCCTAGGCCTTTTGGAAGCGAAAGGTAGCTGCAGGCAGGAGGTAGGGTTACAGGCCATAAGCTCAACTCTAGAAGTGGGTATGCATTGGAAGCAGATGTATGCTACCCACACGGACATGCGAGTGGGAACCTAGCTACACTCTGATGAAGAAGGACTTTGGAAATCGCTGTATTCAACTCAGATACACGTGGGTTCAGGCACAACGATTCCACATGCTTTTCTCACAACCTTTCCCTGCCACTAATATGAGGACGTTAGCAGCTCCTTCTACAGTCAAGCAGGATGCGGGAGGGTTGTGCCCTGTCCTTAGCTCTCACAGGGAAGCATGCCTTGAAGCCAGCTGTCAACTAGCTGCATTCTTATGGCAGGGTGAAGGTAGCAGTATTCTGAGACAGGAGGTTCCCAGATTACCACTCTACTGCACCTGGAGATACCCTCCAGGTCTGCATTGTTAACTTGCGTCTCAGAAGCCTCTGGCAAAAGTCTCTGGTGAAGACGTGCGAAACTCACTCTGCAGGCAGTGTGGAACTGTGAGGGACTGTGGGTGAGCTCAACTCTCAGAAGTAAGATGTTTTTGGACAAGGCGTTCAACTACCTACTCACTTATGGAACTTAGTATGTAGCACCAGTCTACCCCAGGAATTACTAGGAAATCGCTTGATTGAGCTTGGAGGCACTCGTCTTGTGTGCCGGGAGATTCCAGTTACCTCTCCCAACACTTGCGTCAAGCAGCGAGCCTAGGCCTTTTGGAAGCGAAAGGTAGCGGCAGGCACGATGTAGGGTTACAGGCCATGAGCTCAACTCTCAGAAGTGTGTATGCATGGGAGGCAGATGTCTGCTACCCACTCGGACATGGGAGTTGGAACCTAGCTACACTCCTATTGAAGAAGGATGTTGGAAATCGCTGTATTCAACTCAGATACACGGGAGTTCAGGCCCAATGCTTACACATGCTTTTCCACAACCTATCCCAGCCACTAACATAAGGAGGTTAGCAGGTACGTCTATAGTCAGGCAGGATGCGGGAGGGTTCTGCCCTGTCCTTAGCTCTCACAGGGAAGCATGCCTTGAAGCCAGCTGTCAACTAGCTGCATTCTTATGGCAGGGTGAAGGTAGCAGTATTCTGAGACAGGAGATTCCCAGATTACCACTCTACTGCACCTGGAGATACCCTCCAGGTCTGCATTGTTAACTTGCGTCTCAGAAGCCTCTGGCAAACGTCTCTGGTGAAGACGTGCGAAACTCACTCTGCAGGCAGTGTGGAACTGTGAGGGACTGAGGGTGAGCTCACCTCTCAGCAGTAAGATGATTTTGGACAAGGCGTTCAGCTACCTTCTCACATATGGAACTTAGTATGTAGCACCAGTCTACCCCAGGAATTACTGGGAAATCGCTGGATTGAGCTTGGAGGCACTAGTCTTGTGTGCCGGCAGATTCCAGTTACCTCTCCCAACACTTCGGTGAAGCAGCGAGCCTAGGCCTTTTGGAAGCGAAAGGTAGCTGCAGGCAGGAGGTAGGGTTACAGGCCATAAGCTCAACTCTCAGAAGTGGGTATGCATGGCAGGCAGATGTCTGCTACCCACTCGGACATGCGAGTGGGAACCTAGCTACACTCTGATGAAGAAGGACTTTGGAAATCGCTGTATTCAACTCAGATACACGTGGGTTCAGGCACAACGATTCCACATGCTTTTCTCACAACCTTTCCCTGCCACTAACATGAGGACGTTAGCAGCTCCTTCTACAGTCAAGCAGGATGCGGGAGGGTTGTGCCCTGTCCTTAGCTCTCACAGGGAAGCATGCCTTGAAGCCACATGTCAACTAGCTGCATTCTTATGGCAGGGTGAAGGTAGCAGTATTCTGAGACAGGAGGTTCCCAGATTACCACTCTACTGCACCTGGAGATACCCTCCAGGTCTGCATTGTTAACTTGCGTCTCATAGCCTCTGGCAAAAGTCTCTGGTGAAGACGTGCGAAACTCACTCTGCAGGCAGTGTGGAACTGTGAGGGACTGAGGGTGAGCTCAACTCTCAGAAGTAAGATGTTTTTGGACAAGGCGTTCAACTACCTACTCTCGTATGGAACTTAGTATGTAGCACCAGTCTACCCCAGGAATAACTAGGAAATCGCTTGATTGAGCTTGGAGGCACTCGTCTTGTGTGCTGGGAGATTCCAGTTACCTCTCCCAACACTTGCGTCAAGCAGCGAGCCTAGGCCTTTTGGAAGCGTAAGGTAGTGGCAGGCACGATGTAGGGTTACAGGCCATGAGCTCAACTCTCAGAAGTGTGTATGCATGGGAGGCAGATGTCTGCTACCCACTCGGACATGGGAGTTGGAACCTAGCTACACTCCTATTGAAGAAGGATGTTGGAAATCGCTGTATTCAACTCAGATACACGGGAGTTCAGGCCCAATGCTTACACATGCTTTTCCACAACCTATCCCAGCCACTAACATAAGGAGGTTAGCAGGTACGTCTATAGTCAGGCAGGATGCGGGAGGGTTCTGCCCTGTCCTCAGCTCTCACAGGGAAGCATGCCTAGAAGCCAGCTCTCAACTAGCTGCATTCTTATGACAGTGTGAAGGTAGCAGTATTCTGAGTAAGGAGGTTCCCAGATTACCACTCTACTGCACCTGGAGATACCCTCCAGGTCTGCATTGTTAACTTGCGTCTCAGAGGCCTCTGGCAAAAGTCTCTGGTGAAGACGTGCGAAACTCTCTCTGCAGGCAGTGTGGAACTGTGAGGGACTGAGGGTGAGCTCACCTCTCAGCAGTAAGATGATTTTGGACAAGGCGTTCAGCTACCTTCTCACATATGGAACTTAGTATGTAGCACCAGTCTACCGCAGGAATTACTGGGAAATCGCTGGATTGAGCTTGGAGGCACTAGTCTTGTGTGCCGGCAGATTCCAGTTACCTCTCCCAACACTTCGGTGAAGCAGCGAGCCTAGGCCTTTTGGAAGCGAAAGGTAGCTGCAGGCAGGAGGTAGGGTTACAGGCCATAAGCTCAACTCTAGAAGTGGGTATGCATGGGAAGCAGATGTCTGCTACCCACTCGGACATGCGAGTGGGAACCTAGCTACACTCTGATGAAGAAGGACTTTGGAAATCGCTGTATTCAACTCAGATACACGTGGGTTCAGGCACAACGATTCCACATGCTTTTCTCACAACCTTTCCCTGCCACTAACATGAGGACGTTAGCAGCTCCTTCTACAGTCAAGCAGGATGCGGGAGGGTTGTGCCCTGTCCTTAGCTCTCACAGGGAAGCATGCCTTGAAGCCAGCTGTCAACTAGCTGCATTCTTATGGCAGGGTGAAGGTAGCAGTATTCTGAGACAGGAGGTTCCCAGATTACCACTCTACTGCACCTGGAGATACCCTCCAGGTCTGCATTGTTAACTTGCGTCTCAGAAGCCTCTGGCAAAAGTCTCTGGTGAAGACGTGCGAAACTCACTCTGCAGGCAGTGTGGAACTGTGAGGGACTGAGGGTGAGCTCAACTCTCAGAAGTAAGGTGTTTTTGGACAAGGCGTTCAACTACCTACTCTCGTATGGAACTTAGTATGTAGCACCAGTCTACCCCAGGAATAACTAGGAAATCGCTTGATTGAGCTTGGAGGCACTCGTCTTGTGTGCTGGGAGATTCCAGTTACCTCTCCCAACACTTGCGTCAAGCAGCGAGCCTAGGCCTTTTGGAAGCGTAAGGTAGTGGCAGGCACGATGTAGGGTTACAGGCCATGAGCTCAACTCTCAGAAGTGTGTATGCATGGGAGGCAGATGTCTGCTACCCACTCGGACATGGGAGTTGGAACCTAGCTACACTCCTATTGAAGAAGGATGTTGGAAATCGCTGTATTCAACTCAGATACACGGGAGTTCAGGCCCAATGCTTACACATGCTTTTCCACAACCTATCCCAGCCACTAACATAAGGAGGTTAGCAGGTACGTCTATAGTCAGGCAGGATGCGGGAGGGTTCTGCCCTGTCCTTAGCTCTCACAGGGAAGCATGCCTTGAAGCCAGCTGTCAACTAGCTGCATTCTTATGGCAGGGTGAAGGTAGCAGTATTCTGAGACAGGAGGTTCCCAGATTACCACTCTACTGCACCTGGAGATACCCTCCAGGTCTGCATTGTTAACTTGCGTCTCAGAAGCCTCTGGCAAACGTCTCTGGTGAAGACGTGCGAAACTCACTCTGCAGGCAGTGTGGAACTGTGAGGGACTGAGGGTGAGCTCACCTCTCAGCAGTAAGATGATTTTGGACAAGGCGTTCAGCTACCTTCTCACATATGGAACTTAGTATGTAGCACCAGTCTACCCCAGGAATTACTGGGAAATCGCTGGATTGAGCTTGGAGGCACTAGTCTTGTGTGCCGGCAGATTCCAGTTACCTCTCCCAACACTTCGGTGAAGCAGCGAGCCTACGCCTTTTGGAAGCGAAAGGTAGCTGCAGGCAGGAGGTAGGGTTACAGGCCATAAGCTCAACTCTCAGAAGTGGGTATGCATGGCAGGCAGATGTCTGCTACCCACTCGGACATGCGAGTGGGAACCTAGCTACACTCTGATGAAGAAGGACTTTGGAAATCGCTGTATTCAACTCAGATACACGTGGGTTTAGGCACAACGATTCCACATGCTTTTCGCACAACCTTTCCCTGCCACTAACATGAGGACGTTAGCAGCTCCTTCTACAGTCAAGCAGGATGCGGGAGGGTTGTGCCCTGTCCTTAGCTCTCACAGGGAAGCATGCCTTGAAGCCAGCTGTCAACTAGCTGCATTCTTATGGCAGGGTGAAGGTAGCAGTATTCTGAGACAGGAGGTTCCCAGATTACCACTCTACTGCACCTGGAGATACCCTCCAGGTCTGCATTGTTAACTTGCGTCTCAGAAGCCTCTGGCAAAAGTCTCTGGTGAAGACGTGCGAAACTCACTCTGCAGGCAGTGTGGAACTGTGAGGGACTGTGGGTGAGCTCAACTCTCAGAAGTAAGATGTTTTTGGACAAGGCGTTCAACTACCTACTCACTTATGAAACTTCGTATGTAGCACCAGTCTACCCCAGGAATTACTAGGAAATCGCTTGATTGAGCTTGGAGGCACTAGTCTTGTGTGCCGGGAGATTCCAGTTACCTCTCCCAACACTTGCGTCAAGCAGCGAGCCTAGGCCTTTTGGAAGCGTAAGGTAGCGGCAGGCACGATGTAGGGTTACAGGCCATGAGCTCAACTCTCAGAAGTGTGTATGCATAGGAGGCAGATGTCTGCTACCCACTCGGACATGGGAGTTGGAACCTAGCTACACTCCTATTGAAGAAGGATGTTGGAAATCGCTGTATTCAACTCAGATACACGGGAGTTTAGGCCCAATGCTTACACATGCTTTTCCACAACCTATCCCAGCCACTAACATAAGGAGGTTAGCAGGTACATCTACAGTCAGGCAGGATGCGGGAGGGTTCTGCCCTGTCCTCAGCTCTCACAGGGAAGCATGCCTAGAAGCCAGCTCTCAACTAGCTGCATTCTTATGACAGTGTGAAGGTAGCAGTATTCTGAGTAAGGAGGTTCCCAGATTACCACTCTACTGCACCTGGAGATACCGTCCAGGTCTGCATTGTTAACTTGCGTCTCAGAGGCCTCTGGCAAAAGTCTCTGGTGAAGATGTGCGAAACTCACTCCGCAGGCAGTGTGGAACTGTGAGGGACTGAGGGTGAGCTCACCTCTCAGCAGTAAGATGATTTTGGACAAGGCGTTCAGCTACCTTCTCACATATGGAACTTAGTATGTAGCACCAGTCTACCCCAGGAATTAGTGGGAAATCGCTTGGATTGAGCTTGGAGGCACTAGTCTTGTGTGCCGGCAGATTCCAGTTACCTCTCCCAACACTTCGGTGAAGCAGCGAGCCTAGGCCTTTTGGAAGCGAAAGGTAGCTGCAGGCAGGAGGTAGGGTTACAGGCCATAAGCTCACCTCTCAGAAGTGGGTATGCATGGGAGGCAGATGTCTGCTACCCACTCGGACATGCGAGTGGGAACCTAGCTACACTCTGATGAAGAAGGACTTTGGAAATCGCTGTATTCAACTCAGATACACGTGGGTTCAGGCACAACGATTCCACATGCTTTTCGCACAACCTTTCCCTGCCACTAACATGAGGACGTTAGCAGCTCCTTCTACAGTCAAGCAGGATGCGGGAGGGTTGTGCCCTGTCCTTAGCTCTCACAGGGAAGCATGCCTTGAAGCCACATGTCAACTAGCTGCATTCTTATGGCAGGGTGAAGGTAGCAGTATTCTGAGACAGGAGGTTCCCAGATTACCACTCTACTGCACCTGGAGATACCCTCCAGGTCTGCATTGTTAACTTGCGTCTCATAGCCTCTGGCAAAAGTCTCTGGTGAAGACGTGCGAAACTCACTCTGCAGGCAGTGTGGAACTGTGAGGGACTGAGGGTGAGCTCAACTCTCAGAAGTAAGATGTTTTTGGACAAGGCGTTCAACTACCTACTCTCGTATGGAACTTAGTATGTAGCACCAGTCTACCCCAGGAATAACTAGGAAATCGCTTGATTGAGCTTGGAGGCACTCGTCTTGTGTGCTGGGAGATTCCAGTTACCTCTCCCAACACTTGCGTCAAGCAGCGAGCCTAGGCCTTTTGGAAGCGTAAGGTAGTGGCAGGCACGATGTAGGGTTACAGGCCATGAGCTCAACTCTCAGAAGTGTGTATGCATGGGAGGCAGATGTCTGCTACCCACTCGGACATGGGAGTTGGAACCTAGCTACACTCCTATTGAAGAAGGATGTTGGAAATCGCTGTATTCAACTCAGATACACGGGAGTTCAGGCCCAATGCTTACACATGCTTTTCCACAACCTATCCCAGCCACTAACATAAGGAGGTTAGCAGGTACGTCTATAGTCAGGCAGGATGCGGGAGGGTTCTGCCCTGTCCTCAGCTCTCACAGGGAAGCATGCCTAGAAGCCAGCTCTCAACTAGCTGCATTCTTATGACAGTGTGAAGGTAGCAGTATTCTGAGTAAGGAGGTTCCCAGATTACCACTCTACTGCACCTGGAGATACCCTCCAGGTCTGCATTGTTAACTTGCGTCTCAGAGGCCTCTGGCAAAAGTCTCTGGTGAAGACGTGCGAAACTCTCTCTGCAGGCAGTGTGGAACTGTGAGGGACTGAGGGTGAGCTCACCTCTCAGCAGTAAGATGATTTTGGACAAGGCGTTCAGCTACCTTCTCACATATGGAACTTAGTATGTAGCACCAGTCTACCGCAGGAATTACTGGGAAATCGCTGGATTGAGCTTGGAGGCACTAGTCTTGTGTGCCGGCAGATTCCAGTTACCTCTCCCAACACTTCGGTGAAGCAGCGAGCCTAGGCCTTTTGGAAGCGAAAGGTAGCTGCAGGCAGGAGGTAGGGTTACAGGCCATAAGCTCAACTCTAGAAGTGGGTATGCATGGGAAGCAGATGTCTGCTACCCACTCGGACATGCGAGTGGGAACCTAGCTACACTCTGATGAAGAAGGACTTTGGAAATCGCTGTATTCAACTCAGATACACGTGGGTTCAGGCACAACGATTCCACATGCTTTTCTCACAACCTTTCCCTGCCACTAACATGAGGACGTTAGCAGCTCCTTCTACAGTCAAGCAGGATGCGGGAGGGTTGTGCCCTGTCCTTAGCTCTCACAGGGAAGCATGCCTTGAAGCCAGCTGTCAACTAGCTGCATTCTTATGGCAGGGTGAAGGTAGCAGTATTCTGAGACAGGAGGTTCCCAGATTACCACTCTACTGCACCTGGAGATACCCTCCGGGTCTGCATTGTTAACTTGCGTCTCAGAAGCCTCTGGCAAACGTCTCTGGTGAAGACGTGCGAAACTCACTCTGCAGGCAGTGTGGAACTGTGAGGGACTGAGGGCGAGCTCAACTCTCAGAAGTAAGATGTTTCTGGACAAGGCGTTCAACTACCTACTCACGTATGGAACTTAGTATGTAGCACCATTCTACCCCAGGAATTTCTAGGAAATCACTTGATTGAGCTTGGAGGCACTCGTCTTGTGTCCCGGGAGATTCCTCTTACCTCTCCCAACACTTGCGTCAAGCAGCGAGCCTAGGCCTTTTGGAAGCGAAAGGTAGCAGCAGGCAGGATGTAGGGTTACAGGCCATAAGCTCAACTCTCAGAACTGTGTATGCATGGGAGGCAGATGTCTGCTACCCACTCGGACATGGGAGTTGGAACCTAGCTACACTCCTATTGAAGAAGGATGTTGGAAATCGCTGTATTCAACTCAGATACACGGGAGTTCAGGCCCAATGCTTACACATGCTTTTCCCACAACCTATCCCAGCCACTAACATAAGGAGGTTAACAGGTACGTCTACAGTCAGGCAGGATGCGGGAGGGATCTGCCCTGTCCTCAGCTCTCACAGGGAAGCATGCCTAGAAGCCAGCTCTCAACTAGCTGCATTCTTATGACAGTGTGAAGGTAGCAGTATTCTGAGTAAGGAGGTTCCCAGATTACCAATCTACTGCACCTGGAGATACCGTCCAGGTCTGCATTGTTAACTGGCGTCTCAGAGGCTTCTGGCAAAAGTCTCTGGTGAAGACGTGCGAAACTCACTCTGCAGGCAGTGTGGAACTGTGAGGGACTGAGGGTGAGCTCACCTCTCAGCAGTAAGATGATTTTGGACAAGGCTTTCAGCTACCTTCTCACATATGGAACTTAGTATGTAGCACCAGTCTACCCCAGGAATTACTGGGAAATCGCTGGATTGAGCTTGGAGGCACTAGTCTTGTGTGCCGGCAGATTCCAGTTACCTCTCCCAACACTTCGGTGATGCAGCGAGCCTAGGCCTTTTGGAAGCGAAAGGTAGCTGCAGGCAGGAGGTAGGGTTACAGGCCATAAGCTCAACTCTCAGAAGTGGGTATGCATGGCAGGCAGATGTCTGCTACCCACTCGGACATGCGAGTGGGAACCTAGCTACACTCTGATGAAGAAGGACTTTGGAAATCGCTGTATTCAACTCAGATACACGTGGGTTCAGGCACAACGATTCCACATGCTTTTCTCACAACCTTTCCCTGCCACTAACATGAGGACGTTAGCAGCTCCTTCTACAGTCAAGCAGGATGCGGGAGGGTTGTGCCCTGTCCTTAGCTCTCACAGGGAAGCATGCCTTGAAGCCAGCTGTCAACTAGCTGCATTCTTATGGCAGGGTGAAGGTAGCAGTATTCTGAGACAGGAGGTTCCCAGATTACCACTCTACTGCACCTGGAGATACCCTCCAGGTCTGCATTGTTAACTTGCGTCTCAGAAGCCTCTGGCAAAAGTCTCTGGTGAAGACGTGCGAAACTCACTCTGCAGGCAGTGTGGAACTGTGAGGGACTGTGGGTGAGCTCAACTCTCAGAAGTAAGATGTTTTTGGACAAGGCGTTCAACTACCTACTCACTTATGGAACTTAGTATGTAGCACCAGTCTACCCCAGGAATTACTAGGAAATCGCTTGATTGAGCTTGGAGGCACTCGTCTTGTGTGCCGGGAGATTCCAGTTACCTCTCCCAACACTTGCGTCAAGCAGCGAGCCTAGGACTTTTGGAAGCGTAAGGTAGCGGCAGGCACGATGTAGGGTTACAGGCCATGAGCTCAACTCTCAGAAGTGTGTATGCATGGGAGGCAGATGTCTGCTACCCACTCGGACATGGGAGTTGGAACCTAGCTACACTCCTATTGAAGAAGGATGTTGGAAATCGCTGTATTCAACTCAGATACACGGGAGTTCAGGCCCAATGCTTACACATGCTTTTCCACAACCTATCCCAGCCACTAACATAAGGAGGTTAGCAGGTACGTCTATAGTCAGGCAGGATGCGGGAGGGTTCTGCCCTGTCCTCAGCTCTCACAGGGAAGCATGCCTAGAAGCCAGCTCTCAACTAGCTGCATTCTTATGACAGTGTGAAGGTAGCAGTATTCTGAGTAAGGAGGTTCCCAGATTACCACTCTACTGCACCTGGAGATACCCTCCAGGTCTGCATTGTTAACTTGCGTCTCAGAGGCCTCTGGCAAAAGTCTCTGGTGAAGACGTGGGAAACTCACTCTGCAGGCAGTGTGGAACTGTGAGGGACTGAGGGTGAGCTCAACTCTCAGCAGTAAGAGGATTTTGGACAAGGCGTTCAGCTACCTTCTCACATATGGAACTTAGTATGTAGCACCAGTCTACCCCAGGAATTACTGGGAAATCGCTGGATTGAGCTTGGAGGCACTAGTCTTGTGTGCCGGGAGATTCCAGTTACCTCTCCCAACAGTTCGGTGAAGCAGCGAGCCTAGGCCTTTTGGAAGCGAAAGGTAGCTGCAGGCAGGAGGTAGGGTTACAGGCCATAAGCTCAACTCTAGAAGTGGGTATGCATTGGAAGCAGATGTATGCTACCCACACGGACATGCGAGTGGGAACCTAGCTACACTCTGATGAAGAAGGACTTTGGAAATCGCTGTATTCAACTCAGATACACGTGGGTTCAGGCACAACGATTCCACATGCTTTTCTCACAACCTTTCCCTGCCACTAATATGAGGACGTTAGCAGCTCCTTCTACAGTCAAGCAGGATGCGGGAGGGTTGTGCCCTGTCCTTAGCTCTCACAGGGAAGCATGCCTTGAAGCCAGCTGTCAACTAGCTGCATTCTTATGGCAGGGTGAAGGTAGCAGTATTCTGAGACAGGAGGTTCCCAGATTACCACTCTACTGCACCTGGAGATACCCTCCAGGTCTGCATTGTTAACTTGCGTCTCAGAAGCCTCTGGCAAAAGTCTCTGGTGAAGACGTGCGAAACTCACTCTGCAGGCAGTGTGGAACTGTGAGGGACTGTGGGTGAGCTCAACTCTCAGAAGTAAGATGTTTTTGGACAAGGCGTTCAACTACCTACTCACTTATGGAACTTAGTATGTAGCACCAGTCTACCCCAGGAATTACTAGGAAATCGCTTGATTGAGCTTGGAGGCACTCGTCTTGTGTGCCGGGAGATTCCAGTTACCTCTCCCAACACTTGCGTCAAGCAGCGAGCCTAGGCCTTTTGGAAGCGAAAGGTAGCGGCAGGCACGATGTAGGGTTACAGGCCATGAGCTCAACTCTCAGAAGTGTGTATGCATGGGAGGCAGATGTCTGCTACCCACTCGGACATGGGAGTTGGAACCTAGCTACACTCCTATTGAAGAAGGATGTTGGAAATCGCTGTATTCAACTCAGATACACGGGAGTTCAGGCCCAATGCTTACACATGCTTTTCCACAACCTATCCCAGCCACTAACATAAGGAGGTTAGCAGGTACGTCTATAGTCAGGCAGGATGCGGGAGGGTTCTGCCCTGTCCTTAGCTCTCACAGGGAAGCATGCCTTGAAGCCAGCTGTCAACTAGCTGCATTCTTATGGCAGGGTGAAGGTAGCAGTATTCTGAGACAGGAGATTCCCAGATTACCACTCTACTGCACCTGGAGATACCCTCCAGGTCTGCATTGTTAACTTGCGTCTCAGAAGCCTCTGGCAAACGTCTCTGGTGAAGACGTGCGAAACTCACTCTGCAGGCAGTGTGGAACTGTGAGGGACTGAGGGTGAGCTCACCTCTCAGCAGTAAGATGATTTTGGACAAGGCGTTCAGCTACCTTCTCACATATGGAACTTAGTATGTAGCACCAGTCTACCCCAGGAATTACTGGGAAATCGCTGGATTGAGCTTGGAGGCACTAGTCTTGTGTGCCGGCAGATTCCAGTTACCTCTCCCAACACTTCGGTGAAGCAGCGAGCCTAGGCCTTTTGGAAGCGAAAGGTAGCTGCAGGCAGGAGGTAGGGTTACAGGCCATAAGCTCAACTCTCAGAAGTGGGTATGCATGGCAGGCAGATGTCTGCTACCCACTCGGACATGCGAGTGGGAACCTAGCTACACTCTGATGAAGAAGGACTTTGGAAATCGCTGTATTCAACTCAGATACACGTGGGTTCAGGCACAACGATTCCACATGCTTTTCTCACAACCTTTCCCTGCCACTAACATGAGGACGTTAGCAGCTCCTTCTACAGTCAAGCAGGATGCGGGAGGGTTGTGCCCTGTCCTTAGCTCTCACAGGGAAGCATGCCTTGAAGCCACATGTCAACTAGCTGCATTCTTATGGCAGGGTGAAGGTAGCAGTATTCTGAGACAGGAGGTTCCCAGATTACCACTCTACTGCACCTGGAGATACCCTCCAGGTCTGCATTGTTAACTTGCGTCTCATAGCCTCTGGCAAAAGTCTCTGGTGAAGACTTGCGAAACTCACTCTGCAGGCAGTGTGGAACTGTGAGGGACTGAGGGTGAGCTCAACTCTCAGAAGTAAGATGTTTTTGGACAAGGCGTTCAACTACCTACTCTCGTATGGAACTTAGTATGTAGCACCAGTCTACCCCAGGAATAACTAGGAAATCGCTTGATTGAGCTTGGAGGCACTCGTCTTGTGTGCTGGGAGATTCCAGTTACCTCTCCCAACACTTGCGTCAAGCAGCGAGCCTAGGCCTTTTGGAAGCGTAAGGTAGTGGCAGGCACGATGTAGGGTTACAGGCCATGAGCTCAACTCTCAGAAGTGTGTATGCATGGGAGGCAGATGTCTGCTACCCACTCGGACATGGGAGTTGGAACCTAGCTACACTCCTATTGAAGAAGGATGTTGGAAATCGCTGTATTCAACTCAGATACACGGGAGTTCAGGCCCAATGCTTACACATGCTTTTCCACAACCTATCCCAGCCACTAACATAAGGAGGTTAGCAGGTACGTCTATAGTCAGGCAGGATGCGGGAGGGTTCTGCCCTGTCCTCAGCTCTCACAGGGAAGCATGCCTAGAAGCCAGCTCTCAACTAGCTGCATTCTTATGACAGTGTGAAGGTAGCAGTATTCTGAGTAAGGAGGTTCCCAGATTACCACTCTACTGCACCTGGAGATACCCTCCAGGTCTGCATTGTTAACTTGCGTCTCAGAGGCCTCTGGCAAAAGTCTCTGGTGAAGACGTGCGAAACTCTCTCTGCAGGCAGTGTGGAACTGTGAGGGACTGAGGGTGAGCTCACCTCTCAGCAGTAAGATGATTTTGGACAAGGCGTTCAGCTACCTTCTCACATATGGAACTTAGTATGTAGCACCAGTCTACCGCAGGAATTACTGGGAAATCGCTGGATTGAGCTTGGAGGCACTAGTCTTGTGTGCCGGCAGATTCCAGTTACCTCTCCCAACACTTCGGTGAAGCAGCGAGCCTAGGCCTTTTGGAAGCGAAAGGTAGCTGCAGGCAGGAGGTAGGGTTACAGGCCATAAGCTCAACTCTAGAAGTGGGTATGCATGGGAAGCAGATGTCTGCTACCCACTCGGACATGCGAGTGGGAACCTAGCTACACTCTGATGAAGAAGGACTTTGGAAATCGCTGTATTCAACTCAGATACACGTGGGTTCAGGCACAACGATTCCACATGCTTTTCTCACAACCTTTCCCTGCCACTAACATGAGGACGTTAGCAGCTCCTTCTACAGTCAAGCAGGATGCGGGAGGGTTGTGCCCTGTCCTTAGCTCTCACAGGGAAGCATGCCTTGAAGCCAGCTGTCAACTAGCTGCATTCTTATGGCAGGGTGAAGGTAGCAGTATTCTGAGACAGGAGGTTCCCAGATTACCACTCTACTGCACCTGGAGATACCCTCCAGGTCTGCATTGTTAACTTGCGTCTCAGAAGCCTCTGGCAAAAGTCTCTGGTGAAGACGTGCGAAACTCACTCTGCAGGCAGTGTGGAACTGTGAGGGACTGAGGGTGAGCTCAACTCTCAGAAGTAAGGTGTTTTTGGACAAGGCGTTCAACTACCTACTCTCGTATGGAACTTAGTATGTAGCACCAGTCTACCCCAGGAATAACTAGGAAATCGCTTGATTGAGCTTGGAGGCACTCGTCTTGTGTGCTGGGAGATTCCAGTTACCTCTCCCAACACTTGCGTCAAGCAGCGAGCCTAGGCCTTTTGGAAGCGTAAGGTAGTGGCAGGCACGATGTAGGGTTACAGGCCATGAGCTCAACTCTCAGAAGTGTGTATGCATGGGAGGCAGATGTCTGCTACCCACTCGGACATGGGAGTTGGAACCTAGCTACACTCCTATTGAAGAAGGATGTTGGAAATCGCTGTATTCAACTCAGATACACGGGAGTTCAGGCCCAATGCTTACACATGCTTTTCCACAACCTATCCCAGCCACTAACATAAGGAGGTTAGCAGGTACGTCTATAGTCAGGCAGGATGCGGGAGGGTTCTGCCCTGTCCTTAGCTCTCACAGGGAAGCATGCCTTGAAGCCAGCTGTCAACTAGCTGCATTCTTATGGCAGGGTGAAGGTAGCAGTATTCTGAGACAGGAGGTTCCCAGATTACCACTCTACTGCACCTGGAGATACCCTCCAGGTCTGCATTGTTAACTTGCGTCTCAGAAGCCTCTGGCAAACGTCTCTGGTGAAGACGTGCGAAACTCACTCTGCAGGCAGTGTGGAACTGTGAGGGACTGAGGGTGAGCTCACCTCTCAGCAGTAAGATGATTTTGGACAAGGCGTTCAGCTACCTTCTCACATATGGAACTTAGTATGTAGCACCAGTCTACCCCAGGAATTACTGGGAAATCGCTGGATTGAGCTTGGAGGCACTAGTCTTGTGTGCCGGCAGATTCCAGTTACCTCTCCCAACACTTCGGTGAAGCAGCGAGCCTACGCCTTTTGGAAGCGAAAGGTAGCTGCAGGCAGGAGGTAGGGTTACAGGCCATAAGCTCAACTCTCAGAAGTGGGTATGCATGGCAGGCAGATGTCTGCTACCCACTCGGACATGCGAGTGGGAACCTAGCTACACTCTGATGAAGAAGGACTTTGGAAATCGCTGTATTCAACTCAGATACACGTGGGTTTAGGCACAACGATTCCACATGCTTTTCGCACAACCTTTCCCTGCCACTAACATGAGGACGTTAGCAGCTCCTTCTACAGTCAAGCAGGATGCGGGAGGGTTGTGCCCTGTCCTTAGCTCTCACAGGGAAGCATGCCTTGAAGCCAGCTGTCAACTAGCTGCATTCTTATGGCAGGGTGAAGGTAGCAGTATTCTGAGACAGGAGGTTCCCAGATTACCACTCTACTGCACCTGGAGATACCCTCCAGGTCTGCATTGTTAACTTGCGTCTCAGAAGCCTCTGGCAAAAGTCTCTGGTGAAGACGTGCGAAACTCACTCTGCAGGCAGTGTGGAACTGTGAGGGACTGTGGGTGAGCTCAACTCTCAGAAGTAAGATGTTTTTGGACAAGGCGTTCAACTACCTACTCACTTATGAAACTTCGTATGTAGCACCAGTCTACCCCAGGAATTACTAGGAAATCGCTTGATTGAGCTTGGAGGCACTAGTCTTGTGTGCCGGGAGATTCCAGTTACCTCTCCCAACACTTGCGTCAAGCAGCGAGCCTAGGCCTTTTGGAAGCGTAAGGTAGCGGCAGGCACGATGTAGGGTTACAGGCCATGAGCTCAACTCTCAGAAGTGTGTATGCATAGGAGGCAGATGTCTGCTACCCACTCGGACATGGGAGTTGGAACCTAGCTACACTCCTATTGAAGAAGGATGTTGGAAATCGCTGTATTCAACTCAGATACACGGGAGTTTAGGCCCAATGCTTACACATGCTTTTCCACAACCTATCCCAGCCACTAACATAAGGAGGTTAGCAGGTACATCTACAGTCAGGCAGGATGCGGGAGGGTTCTGCCCTGTCCTCAGCTCTCACAGGGAAGCATGCCTAGAAGCCAGCTCTCAACTAGCTGCATTCTTATGACAGTGTGAAGGTAGCAGTATTCTGAGTAAGGAGGTTCCCAGATTACCACTCTACTGCACCTGGAGATACCGTCCAGGTCTGCATTGTTAACTTGCGTCTCAGAGGCCTCTGGCAAAAGTCTCTGGTGAAGATGTGCGAAACTCACTCCGCAGGCAGTGTGGAACTGTGAGGGACTGAGGGTGAGCTCACCTCTCAGCAGTAAGATGATTTTGGACAAGGCGTTCAGCTACCTTCTCACATATGGAACTTAGTATGTAGCACCAGTCTACCCCAGGAATTAGTGGGAAATCGCTTGGATTGAGCTTGGAGGCACTAGTCTTGTGTGCCGGCAGATTCCAGTTACCTCTCCCAACACTTCGGTGAAGCAGCGAGCCTAGGCCTTTTGGAAGCGAAAGGTAGCTGCAGGCAGGAGGTAGGGTTACAGGCCATAAGCTCACCTCTCAGAAGTGGGTATGCATGGGAGGCAGATGTCTGCTACCCACTCGGACATGCGAGTGGGAACCTAGCTACACTCTGATGAAGAAGGACTTTGGAAATCGCTGTATTCAACTCAGATACACGTGGGTTCAGGCACAACGATTCCACATGCTTTTCGCACAACCTTTCCCTGCCACTAACATGAGGACGTTAGCAGCTCCTTCTACAGTCAAGCAGGATGCGGGAGGGTTGTGCCCTGTCCTTAGCTCTCACAGGGAAGCATGCCTTGAAGCCACCTGTCAACTAGCTGCATTCTTATGGCAGGGTGAAGGTAGCAGTATTCTGAGACAGGAGGTTCCCAGATTACCACTCTACTGCACCTGGAGATACCCTCCAGGTCTGCATTGTTAACTTGCGTCTCAGAAGCCTCTGGCAAACGTCTCTGGTGAATACGTGCGAAACTCACTCTGCAGGCAGTGTGGAACTGTGAGGGACTGAGGGTGAGCTCAACTCTCAGAAGTAAGATGTTTTTGGACAAGGCGTTCAACTACCTACTCACGTATGGAACTTAGTATGTAGCACCAGTCTACCCCAGGAATTACTAGGAAATCGCTTGATTGAGCTTGGAGGCACTCGTCTTGTGTGCCGGGAGATTCCAGTTACCTCTCCCAACACTTGCGTCAAGCAGCGAGCCTAGGCCTTTTGGAAGCGAAAGGTAGCGGCAGGCACGATGTAGGGTTACAGGCCATGAGCTCAACTCTCAGAAGTGTGTATGCATGGGAGGCAGATGTCTGCTACCCACTCGGACATGGGAGTTGGAACCTAGCTACACTCCTATTGAAGAAGGATGTTGGAAATCGCTGTATTCAACTCAGATACACGGGAGTTCAGGCCCAATGCTTACACATGCTTTTCCACAACCTATCCCAGCCACTAATATAAGGAGGTTAGCAGGTACGTCTACAGTCAGGCAGGATGCGGGAGGGTTCTGCCCTGTCCTCAACTCTCACAGGGAAGCATGCCTAGAAGCCAGCTCTCAACTAGCTGCATTCTTATGACAGTGTGAAGGTAGCAGTATTCTGAGTAAGGAGGTTCCAAATTGCCACTCTACTGCACCTGGAGATACCGTCCAGGTCTGCATTGTTAACTTGCGTCTCAGAGGCCTCTGGCAAAAGTCTCTGGTGAAGACGTGCGAAACTCAGTCTGCAGGCAGTGTGGAACTGTGAGGGACTGAGGGTGAGCTCAACTCTCAGCAGTAAGATGATTTTGGACAAGGCGTTCAGCTACCTTCTCACATATGGAACTTAGTATGTAGCACCAGTCTACCGCAGGAATTACTGGGAAATCGCTGGATTGAGCTTGGAGGCACTAGTCTTGTGTGCCGGCAGATTCCAGTTACCTCTCCCAACACTTCGGTGAAGCAGCGAGCCTAGGCCTTTTGGAAGCGAAAGGTAGCTGCAGGCAGGAGGTAGGGTTACAGGCCATAAGCTCAACTCTAGAAGTGGGTATGCATGGGAAGCAGATGTATGCACCCACTCGGACATGCGAGTGGGAACCTAGCTACACTCTGATGAAAAAGGACTTTGGAAATCGCTGTATTCAACTCAGATACACGTGGTTTCAGGCACAACGATTCCACATGCTTTTCTCACAACCTTTCCCTGCCACTAACATGAGGACGTTAGCAGCTCCTTCTACAGTCAAGCAGGATGCGGGAGGGTTGTGCCCTGTCCTTAGTTCTCACAGGGAAGCATGCCTTGAAGCCACATGTCAACTAACTGCATTCTTATGGCAGGGTGAAGGTAGCAGTATTCTGAGACAGGAGGTTCCCAGATTACCACTCTACTGCACCTGGAGATACCCTCCAGGTCTGCATTGTTAACTTGCGTCTCATAGCCTCTGGCAAACGTCTCTGGTGAAGACGTGCGAAACTCACTCTGCAGGCAGTGTGGAACTGTGAGGGACTGAGGGTGAGCTCAACTCTCAGAAGTAAGATGTTTTTGGACAAGGCGTTCAACTACCTACTCACGTATGGAACTTAGTATGTAGCACCAGTCTACCCCAGGAATAACTAGGAAATCGCTTGATTGAGCTTGGAGGCACTCGTCTTGTGTGCTGGGAGATTCCAGTTACCTCTCCCAACACTTGCGTCAAGCAGCGAGCCTAGGCCTTTTGGAAGCGTAAGGTAGTGGCAGGCACGATGTAGGGTTACAGGCCATGAGCTCAACTCTCAGAAGTGTGTATGCATGGGAGGCAGATGTCTGCTACCCACTCGGACATGGGAGTTGGAACCTAGCTACACTCCTATTGAAGAAGGATGTTGGAAATCGCTGTATTCAACTCAGATACACGGGAGTTCAGGCCCAATGCTTACACATGCTTTTCCACAACCTATCCCAGCCACTAACATAAGGAGGTTAGCAGGTACGTCTATAGTCAGGCAGGATGCGGGAGGGTTCTGCCCTGTCCTCAGCTCTCACAGGGAAGCATGCCTAGAAGCCAGCTCTCAACTAGCTGCATTCTTATGACAGTGTGAAGGTAGCAGTATTCTGAGTAAGGAGGTTCCCAGATTACCACTCTACTGCACCTGGAGATACCCTCCAGGTCTGCATTGTTAACTTGCGACTCAGAGGCCTCTGGCAAAAGTCTCTGGTGAAGACGTGCGAAACTCTCTCTGCAGGCAGTGTGGAACTGTGAGGGACTGAGGGTGAGCTCACCTCTCAGCAGTAAGATGATTTTGGACAAGGCGTTCAGCTACCTTCTCACATATGGAACTTACTATGTAGCACCAGTCTACCGCAGGAATTACTGGGAAATCGCTGGATTGAGCTTGGAGGCACTAGTCTTGTGTGCCGGCAGATTCCAGTTACCTCTCCCAACACTTCGGTGAAGCAGCGAGCCTAGGCCTTTTGGAAGCGAAAGGTAGCTGCAGGCAGGAGGTAGGGTTACAGGCCATAAGCTCAACTCTCAGAAGTGGGTATGCATGGGAGGCAGATGTCTGCTACCCACTCGGACATGCGAGTGGGAACCTAGCTACACTCTGATGAAGAAGGACTTTGGAAATCGCTGTATTCAACTCAGATACACGTGGGTTCAGGCACAACGATTCCACATGCTTTTCGCACAACCTTTCCCTGTCACTAACATGAGGACGTTAGCAGCTCCTTCTACAGTCAAGCAGGATGCGGGAGGGTTCTGCCCTGTCCTTAGCTCTCACAGGGAAGCATGCCTTGAAGCCAGCTGTCAACTAGCTGCATTCTTATGGCAGGGTGAAGGTAGCAGTATTCTGAGACAGGAGGTTCCCAGATTACCACTCTACTGCACCTGGAGATACCCTCCAGGTCTGCATTGTTAACTTGCGTCTCAGAGGCCTCTGGCAAAAGTCTCTGGTGAAGACGTGCAAAACTCACTCTGCAGGCAGTGTGGAACTGTGAGGGACTGAGGGTGAGCTCAACTCTCAGCAGTAAGTTGATTTTGGACAAGGCGTTCAGCTACCTTCTCACGTATGGAACTTAGTATGTAGCACCAGTCTACCCCAGGAATAACTAGGAAATCGCTTGATTGAGCTTGGAGGCACTCGTCTTGTGTGCTGGGAGATTCCAGTTACCTCTCCCAACACTTGCGTCAAGCAGCGAGCCTAGGCCTTTTGGAAGCGAAAGGTAGTGGCAGGCACGATGTAGGGTTACAGGCCATGAGCTCAACTCTCAGAAGTGTGTATGCATGGGAGGCAGATGTCTGCTACCCACTCGGACATGGGAGTTGGAACCTAGCTACACTCCTATTTAAGAAGGATGTTGGAAATCGCTGTATTCAACTCAGATACACGGGAGTTCAGGCCCAATGCTTACACATGCTTTTCCACAACCTATCCCAGCCACTAACATAAGGAGGTTAGCAGGTACGTCTATAGTCAGGCAGGATGCGGGAGGGTTCTGCCCTGTCCTCAGCTCTCACAGGGAAGCATGCCTTGAAGCCAGCTGTCAACTAGCTGCATTCTTATGGCAGGGTGAAGGTAGCAGTATTCTGAGACAGGAGGTTCCCAGATTACCACTCTACTGCACCTGGAGATACCCTCCAGGTCTGCATTGTTAACTTGCGTCTCAGAAGCCTCTGGCAAATGTCTCTGGTGAAGACGTGCGAAACTCACTCTGCAGGCAGTGTGGAACTGTGAGGGACTGTGGGTGAGCTCAACTCTCAGAAGTAAGATGTTTTTGGACAAGGCGTTCAACTACCTACTCACTTATGGAACTTAGTATGTAGCACCAGTCTACCCCAGGAATTACTAGGAAATCGCTTGATTGAGCTTGGAGGCACTCGTCTTGTGTGCCGGGAGATTCCAGTTACCTCTCCCAACACTTGCGTCAAGCAGCGAGCCTAGGCCTTTTGGAAGCGTAAGGTAGTGGCAGGCACGATGTAGGGTTACAGGCCATGAGCTCAACTCTCAGAAGTGTGTATGCATGGGAGGCAGATGTCTGCTACCCACTCGGACATGGGAGTTGGAACCTAGCTACACTCCTATTGAAGAAGGATGTTGGAAATCGCTGTATTCAACTCAGATACACGGGAGTTCAGGCCCAATGCTTACACATGCTTTTCCACAACCTATCCCAGCCACTATATAAGGAGGTTAGCAGGTACGTCTACAGTCAGGCAGGATGCGGGAGGGTTCTGCCCTGTCCTCAACTCTCACAGGGAAGCATGCCTAGAAGCCAGCTCTCAACTAGCTGCATTCTTATGGCAGGGTGAAGGTAGCAGTATTCTGAGTAAGGAGGTTCCCAGATTGCCACTCTACTGCACCTGGAGATACCGTCCAGGTCTGCATTGTTAACTTGCGTCTCAGAGGCCTCTGGCAAAAGTCTCTGGTGAAGACGTGGGAAACTCAGTCTGCAGGCAGTGTGGAACTGTGAGGGACTGAGGGTGAGCTCAACTCTCAGCAGTAAGAGGATTTTGGACAAGGCGTTCAGCTACCTTCTCACATATGGAACTTAGTATCTAGCACCAGTCTACCCCAGGAATTACTGGGAAATCGCTGGATTGAGCTTGGAGGCACTAGTCTTGTGTGCCG
Source organism: Canis lupus baileyi (assembly GCF_048164855.1). Lineage (NCBI taxonomy): Eukaryota > Metazoa > Chordata > Mammalia > Carnivora > Canidae > Canis > Canis lupus. Next base: position 345,939 of record NC_132848.1, on the reverse strand, counting down.
GGAGATTCCAGTTACCTCTCCCAACAGTTCGGTGAAGCAGCGAGCCTAGGCCTTTTGGAAGCGAAAGGTAGCTGCAGGCAGGATGTAGGGTTACAGGCCATAAGCTCAACTCTAGAAGTGGGTATGCATGGGAAGCAGATGTATGCTACCCACTCGGACATGCGAGTGGGAACCTAGCTACACTCTGATGAAGAAGAACTTTGGAAATCGCTGTATTCAACTCAGATACACGTGGGTTCAGGCACAACGATTCCACATGCTTTTCTCACAACCTTTCCCTGTCACTAACATGAGGACGTTAGCAGCTCCTTCTACAGTCAAGCAGGATGCGGGAGGGTTCTGCCCTGTCCTTAGCAATCACAGGGAAGCATGCCTTGAAGCCAGCTGTCAACTAGCTGCATTCTTATGGCAGGGTGAAGGTAGCAGTATTCTGAGACAGGAGGTTCCCAGATTACCACTCTACTGCACCTGGAGATGCCCTCCAGGTCTGCATTGTTAACTTGCGTCTCAGAGGCCTCTGGCAAAAGTCTCTGGTGAAGACGTGCGAAACTCACTCCGCAGGCAGTGTGGAACTGTGAGGGACTGAGGGTGAGCTCACCTCTCAGCAGTAAGATGATTTTGGACAAGGCGTTCAGCTACCTTCTCACATATGGAACTTAGTATGTAGCACCAGTCTACCCCAGGAATTACTGGGAAATCGCTTGGATTGAGCTTGGAGGCACTAGTCTTGTGTGCCGGCAGATTCCAGTTACCTCTCCCAACACTTCGGTGAAGCAGCGAGCCTAGGCCTTTTGGAAGCGAAAGGTAGCTGCAGGCAGGAGGTAGGGTTACAGGCCATAAGCTCAACTCTCAGAAGTGGGTATGCATGGGAGGCAGATGTCTGCTACCCACTCGGACATGCGAGTGGGAACCTAGCTACACTCTGATGAAGAAGGACTTTGGAAATCGCTGTATTCAACTCAGATACACGTGGGTTCAGGCACAACGATTCCACATGCTTTTCTCACAACCTTTCCCTGCCACTAACATGAGGACGTCAGCAGCTCCTTCTACAGTCAAGCAGGATGCGGGAGGGTTGTGCCCTGTCCTTAGCTCTCACAGGGAAGCATGCCTTGAAGCCAGCTGTCAACTAGCTGCATTCTTATGGCAGGGTGAAGGTAGCAGTATTCTGAGACAGGAGGTTCCCAGATTACCACTCTACTGCACCTGGAGATACCCTCCAGGTCTGCATTGTTAACTTGCGTCTCAGAGGCCTCTGGCAAAAGTCTCTGGTGAAGACGTGCAAAACTCACTCTGCAGGCAGTGTGGAACTGTGAGGGACTGAGGGTGAGCTCAACTCTCGGCAGTAAGATGATTTTGGACAAGGCGTTCAGCTACCTTCTCACGTATGGAACTTAGTATGTAGCACCAGTCTACCCCAGGAATAACTAGGAAATCGCTTGATTGAGCTTGGAGGCACTCGTCTTGTGTGCTGGGAGATTCCAGTTACCTCTCCCAACACTTGCGTCAAGCAGCGAGCCTAGGCCTTTTGGAAGCGTAAGGTAGTGGCAGGCACGATGTAGGGTTACAGGCCATGAGCTCAACTCTCAGAAGTGTGTATGCATGGGAGGCAGATGTCTGCTACCCACTCGGACATGGGAGTTGGAACCTAGCTACACTCCTATTGAAGAAGGATGTTGGAAATCGCTGTATTCAACACAGATACACGGGAGTTCAGGCCCAATGCTTACACATGCTTTTCCACAACCTATCCCAGCCACTAACATAAGGAGGTTAGCAGGTACGTCTATAGTCAGGCAGGATGCGGGAGGGTTCTGCCCTGTCCTCAGCTCTCACAGGGAAGCATGCCTTGAAGCCAGCTGTCAACTAGCTGCATTCTTATGGCAGGGTGAAGGTAGCAGTATTCTGAGACAGGAGGTTCCCAGATTACCACTCTACTGCACCTGGAGATACCCTCCAGGTCTGCATTGTTAACTTGCGTCTCAGAAGCCTCTGGCAAAAGTCTCTGGTGAAGACGTGCGAAACTCACTCTGCAGGCAGTGTGGAACTGTGAGGGACTGTGGGTGAGCTCAACTCTCAGAAGTAAGATGTTTTTGGACAAGGCGTTCAACTACCTACTCACTTATGGAACTTAGTATGTAGCACCAGTCTACCCCAGGAATTACTAGGAAATCGCTTGATTGAGCTTGGAGGCACTAGTCTTCTGTGCCGGGAGATTCCAGTTACCTCTCCCAACACTTGCGTCAAGCAGCGAGCCTAGGCCTTTTGGAAGCGTAAGGTAGCGGCAGGCACGATGTAGGGTTACAGGCCATGAGCTCAACTCTCAGAAGTGTGTATGCATGGGAGGCAGATGTCTGCTACCCACTCGGACATGGGAGTTGGAACCTAGCTACACTCCTATTGAAGAAGGATGTTGGAAATCGCTGTATTCAACTCAGATACACGGGAGTTCAGGCCCAATGCTTACACATGCTTTTCCACAACCTATCCCAGCCACTAACATAAGGAGGTTAGCAGGTACATCTACAGTCAGGCAGGATGCGGGAGGGTTCTGCCCTGTCCTCAGCTCTCACAGGGAAGCATGCCTAGAAGCCAGCTCTCAACTAGCTGCATTCTTATGACAGTGTGAAGGTAGCAGTATTCTGAGTAAGGAGGTTCCCAGATTACCTCTCTACTGCACCTGGAGATACCCTCCAGGTCTGCATTGTTAACTTGCGTCTCAGAGGCCTCTGGCAAAAGTCTCTGGTGAAGACGTGCGAAACTCACTCCGCAGGCAGTGTGGAACTGTGAGGGACTGAGGGTGAGCTCACCTCTCAGCAGTAAGATGATTTTGGACAAGGCGTTCAGCTACCTTCTCACATATGGAACTTAGTATGTAGCACCAGTCTACCCCAGGAATTACTGGGAAATCGCTGGATTGAGCTTGGAGGCACTAGTCTTGTGTGCCGGGAGATTCCAGTTACCTCTCCCAACACTTCGGTGAAGCAGCGAGCCTAGGCCTTTTGGAAGCGAAAGGTAGCTGCAGGCAGGAGGTAGGGTTACAGGTCATAAGCTCAACCCTCAGAAGTGGGTATGCATGGGAGGCAGATGTCTGCTACCCACTCGGACATGCGAGTGGGAACCTAGCTACACTCTGATGAAGAAGGACTTTGGAAATCGCTGTATTCAACTCAGATACACGTGGGTTCAGGCACAACGATTCCACATGCTTTTCTCACAACCTTTCCCTGCCACTAACATGAGGACGTTAGCAGCTCCTTCTACAGTCAAGCAGGATGCGGGAGGGTTGTGCCCTGTCCTTAGCTCTCACAGGGAAGCATGCCTTGAAGCCAGCTGTCAACTAGCTGCATTCTTATGGCAGGGTGAAGGTAGCAGTATTCTGAGACAGGAGGTTCCCAGATTACCACTCTACTGCACCTGGAGATACCCTCCGGGTCTGCATTGTTAACTTGCGTCTCAGAAGCCTCTGGCAAACGTCTCTGGTGAAGACGTGCGAAACTCACTCTGCAGGCAGTGTGGAACTGTGAGGGACTGAGGGCGAGCTCAACTCTCAGAAGTAAGATGTTTCTGGACAAGGCGTTCAACTACCTACTCACGTATGGAACTTAGTATGTAGCACCATTCTACCCCAGGAATTTCTAGGAAATCACTTGATTGAGCTTGGAGGCACTCGTCTTGTGTCCCGGGAGATTCCTCTTACCTCTCCCAACACTTGCGTCAAGCAGCGAGCCTAGGCCTTTTGGAAGCGAAAGGTAGCAGCAGGCAGGATGTAGGGTTACAGGCCATAAGCTCAACTCTCAGAACTGTGTATGCATGGGAGGCAGATGTCTGCTACCCACTCGGACATGGGAGTTGGAACCTAGCTACACTCCTATTGAAGAAGGATGTTGGAAATCGCTGTATTCAACTCAGATACACGGGAGTTCAGGCCCAATGCTTACACATGCTTTTCCCACAACCTATCCCAGCCACTAACATAAGGAGGTTAACAGGTACGTCTACAGTCAGGCAGGATGCGGGAGGGATCTGCCCTGTCCTCAGCTCTCACAGGGAAGCATGCCTAGAAGCCAGCTCTCAACTAGCTGCATTCTTATGACAGTGTGAAGGTAGCAGTATTCTGAGTAAGGAGGTTCCCAGATTACCAATCTACTGCACCTGGAGATACCGTCCAGGTCTGCATTGTTAACTGGCGTCTCAGAGGCTTCTGGCAAAAGTCTCTGGTGAAGACGTGCGAAACTCACTCTGCAGGCAGTGTGGAACTGTGAGGGACTGAGGGTGAGCTCACCTCTCAGCAGTAAGATGATTTTGGACAAGGCTTTCAGCTACCTTCTCACATATGGAACTTAGTATGTAGCACCAGTCTACCCCAGGAATTACTGGGAAATCGCTGGATTGAGCTTGGAGGCACTAGTCTTGTGTGCCGGCAGATTCCAGTTACCTCTCCCAACACTTCGGTGATGCAGCGAGCCTAGGCCTTTTGGAAGCGAAAGGTAGCTGCAGGCAGGAGGTAGGGTTACAGGCCATAAGCTCAACTCTCAGAAGTGGGTATGCATGGCAGGCAGATGTCTGCTACCCACTCGGACATGCGAGTGGGAACCTAGCTACACTCTGATGAAGAAGGACTTTGGAAATCGCTGTATTCAACTCAGATACACGTGGGTTCAGGCACAACGATTCCACATGCTTTTCTCACAACCTTTCCCTGCCACTAACATGAGGACGTTAGCAGCTCCTTCTACAGTCAAGCAGGATGCGGGAGGGTTGTGCCCTGTCCTTAGCTCTCACAGGGAAGCATGCCTTGAAGCCAGCTGTCAACTAGCTGCATTCTTATGGCAGGGTGAAGGTAGCAGTATTCTGAGACAGGAGGTTCCCAGATTACCACTCTACTGCACCTGGAGATACCCTCCAGGTCTGCCTTGTTAACTTGCGTCTCAGAAGCCTCTGGCAAAAGTCTCTGGTGAAGACGTGCGAAACTCACTCTGCAGGCAGTGTGGAACTGTGAGGGACTGTGGGTGAGCTCAACTCTCAGAAGTAAGATGTTTTTGGACAAGGCGTTCAACTACCTACTCACTTATGGAACTTAGTATGTAGCACCAGTCTACCCCAGGAATTACTAGGAAATCGCTTGATTGAGCTTGGAGGCACTCGTCTTGTGTGCCGGGAGATTCCAGTTACCTCTCCCAACACTTGCGTCAAGCAGCGAGCCTAGGACTTTTGGAAGCGTAAGGTAGCGGCAGGCACGATGTAGGGTTACAGGCCATGAGCTCAACTCTCAGAAGTGTGTATGCATGGGAGGCAGATGTCTGCTACCCACTCGGACATGGGAGTTGGAACCTAGCTACACTCCTATTGAAGAAGGATGTTGGAAATCGCTGTATTCAACTCAGATACACGGGAGTTCAGGCCCAATGCTTACACATGCTTTTCCACAACCTATCCCAGCCACTAACATAAGGAGGTTAGCAGGTACGTCTATAGTCAGGCAGGATGCGGGAGGGTTCTGCCCTGTCCTCAGCTCTCACAGGGAAGCATGCCTAGAAGCCAGCTCTCAACTAGCTGCATTCTTATGACAGTGTGAAGGTAGCAGTATTCTGAGTAAGGAGGTTCCCAGATTACCACTCTACTGCACCTGGAGATACCCTCCAGGTCTGCATTGTTAACTTGCGTCTCAGAGGCCTCTGGCAAAAGTCTCTGGTGAAGACGTGGGAAACTCACTCTGCAGGCAGTGTGGAACTGTGAGGGACTGAGGGTGAGCTCAACTCTCAGCAGTAAGAGGATTTTGGACAAGGCGTTCAGCTACCTTCTCACATATGGAACTTAGTATGTAGCACCAGTCTACCCCAGGAATTACTGGGAAATCGCTGGATTGAGCTTGGAGGCACTAGTCTTGTGTGCCGGGAGATTCCAGTTACCTCTCCCAACAGTTCGGTGAAGCAGCGAGCCTAGGCCTTTTGGAAGCGAAAGGTAGCTGCAGGCAGGAGGTAGGGTTACAGGCCATAAGCTCAACTCTAGAAGTGGGTATGCATTGGAAGCAGATGTATGCTACCCACACGGACATGCGAGTGGGAACCTAGCTACACTCTGATGAAGAAGGACTTTGGAAATCGCTGTATTCAACTCAGATACACGTGGGTTCAGGCACAACGATTCCACATGCTTTTCTCACAACCTTTCCCTGCCACTAATATGAGGACATTAGCAGCTCCTTCTACAGTCAAGCAGGATGCGGGAGGGTTGTGCCCTGTCCTTAGCTCTCACAGGGAAGCATGCCTTGAAGCCAGCTGTCAACTAGCTGCATTCTTATGGCAGGGTGAAGGTAGCAGTATTCTGAGACAGGAGGTTCCCAGATTACCACTCTACTGCACCTGGAGATACCCTCCAGGTCTGCATTGTTAACTTGCGTCTCAGAAGCCTCTGGCAAAAGTCTCTGGTGAAGACGTGCGAAACTCACTCTGCAGGCAGTGTGGAACTGTGAGGGACTGTGGGTGAGCTCAACTCTCAGAAGTAAGATGTTTTTGGACAAGGCGTTCAACTACCTACTCACTTATGGAACTTAGTATGTAGCACCAGTCTACCCCAGGAATTACTAGGAAATCGCTTGATTGAGCTTGGAGGCACTCGTCTTGTGTGCCGGGAGATTCCAGTTACCTCTCCCAACACTTGCGTCAAGCAGCGAGCCTAGGCCTTTTGGAAGCGAAAGGTAGCGGCAGGCACGATGTAGGGTTACAGGCCATGAGCTCAACTCTCAGAAGTGTGTATGCATGGGAGGCAGATGTCTGCTACCCACTCGGACATGGGAGTTGGAACCTAGCTACACTCCTATTGAAGAAGGATGTTGGAAATCGCTGTATTCAACTCAGATACACGGGAGTTCAGGCCCAATGCTTACACATGCTTTTCCACAACCTATCCCAGCCACTAACATAAGGAGGTTAGCAGGTACGTCTATAGTCAGGCAGGATGCGGGAGGGTTCTGCCCTGTCCTTAGCTCTCACAGGGAAGCATGCCTTGAAGCCAGCTGTCAACTAGCTGCATTCTTATGGCAGGGTGAAGGTAGCAGTATTCTGAGACAGGAGATTCCCAGATTACCACTCTACTGCACCTGGAGATACCCTCCAGGTCTGCATTGTTAACTTGCGTCTCAGAAGCCTCTGGCAAACGTCTCTGGTGAAGACGTGCGAAACTCACTCTGCAGGCAGTGTGGAACTGTGAGGGACTGAGGGTGAGCTCACCTCTCAGCAGTAAGATGATTTTGGACAAGGCGTTCAGCTACCTTCTCACATATGGAACTTAGTATGTAGCACCAGTCTACCCCAGGAATTACTGGGAAATCGCTGGATTGAGCTTGGAGGCACTAGTCTTGTGTGCCGGCAGATTCCAGTTACCTCTCCCAACACTTCGGTGAAGCAGCGAGCCTAGGCCTTTTGGAAGCGAAAGGTAGCTGCAGGCAGGAGGTAGGGTTACAGGCCATAAGCTCAACTCTCAGAAGTGGGTATGCATGGCAGGCAGATGTCTGCTACCCACTCGGACATGCGAGTGGGAACCTAGCTACACTCTGATGAAGAAGGACTTTGGAAATCGCTGTATTCAACTCAGATACACGTGGGTTCAGGCACAACGATTCCACATGCTTTTCTCACAACCTTTCCCTGCCACTAACATGAGGACGTTAGCAGCTCCTTCTACAGTCAAGCAGGATGCGGGAGGGTTGTGCCCTGTCCTTAGCTCTCACAGGGAAGCATGCCTTGAAGCCAGCTGTCAACTAGCTGCATTCTTATGGCAGGGTGAAGGTAGCAGTATTCTGGGACAGGAGGTTCCCAGATTACCACTCTACTGCACCTGGAGATACCCTCCAGGTCTGCATTGTTAACTTGCGTCTCAGAAGCCTCTGGCAAACGTCTCTGGTGAAGACGTGCGAAACTCACTCTGCAGGCAGTGTGGAACTGTGAGGGACTGAGGGTGAGCTCAACTCTCAGAAGTAAGATGTTTTTGGACAAGGCGTTCAACTACCTACTCACTTATGGAACTTAGTATGTAGCACCAGTCTACCGCAGGAATTACTAGGAAATCGCTTGATTGAGCTTGGAGGCACTAGTCTTGTGTGCCGGCAGATTCCAGTTACCTCTCCCAACACTTGCGTCAAGCAGCGAGCCTAGGCCTTTTGGAAGCGTAAGGTAGCGGCAGGCACGATGTAGGGTTACAGGCCATGAGCTCAACTCTCAGAAGTGTGTATGCATGGGAGGCAGATGTCTGCTACCCACTCGGACATGGGAGTTGGAACCTAGCTACACTCCTATTGAAGAAGGATGTTGGAAATCGCTGTATTCAACTCAGATACACGGGAGTTCAGGCCCAATGCTTACACATGCTTTTCCACAACCTATCCCAGCCACTAACATAAGGAGGTTAGCAGGTACGTCTACAGTCAGGCAGGATGCGGGAGGGTTCTGCCCTGTCCTCAGCTCTCACAGGGAAGCATGCCTAGAAGCCAGCTCTCAACTAGCTGCATTCTTATGACAGTGTGAAGGTAGCAGTATTCTGAGTAAGGAGGTTCCCAGATTACCTCTCTACTGCACCTGGAGATACCCTCCAGGTCTGCATTGTTAACTTGCGTCTCAGAGGCCTCTGGCAAAAGTCTCTGGTGAAGACGTGCGAAACTCACTCCGCAGGCAGTGTGGAACTGTGAGGGACTGAGGGTGAGCTCACCTCTCAGCAGTAAGATGATTTTGGACAAGGCTTTCAGCTACCTTCTCACATATGGAACTTAGTATGTAGCACCAGTCTACCCCAGGAATTACTGGGAAATCGCTGGATTGAGCTTGGAGGCACTAGTCTTGTGTGCCGGCAGATTCCAGTTACCTCTCCCAACACTTCGGTGATGCAGCGAGCCTAGGCCTTTTGGAAGCGAAAGGTAGCTGCAGGCAGGAGGTAGGGTTACAGGCCATAAGCTCAACTCTCAGAAGTGGGTATGCATGGCAGGCAGATGTCTGCTACCCACTCGGACATGCGAGTGGGAACCTAGCTACACTCTGATGAAGAAGGACTTTGGAAATCGCTGTATTCAACTCAGATACACGTGGGTTCAGGCACAACGATTCCACATGCTTTTCTCACAACCTTTCCCTGCCACTAACATGAGGACGTTAGCAGCTCCTTCTACAGTCAAGCAGGATGCGGGAGGGTTGTGCCCTGTCCTTAGCTCTCACAGGGAAGCATGCCTTGAAGCCAGCTGTCAACTAGCTGCATTCTTATGGCAGGGTGAAGGTAGCAGTATTCTGAGACAGGAGGTTCCCAGATTACCACTCTACTGCACCTGGAGATACCCTCCAGGTCTGCATTGTTAACTTGCGTCTCAGAAGCCTCTGGCAAAAGTCTCTGGTGAAGACGTGCGAAACTCACTCTGCAGGCAGTGTGGAACTGTGAGGGACTGTGGGTGAGCTCAACTCTCAGAAGTAAGATGTTTTTGGACAAGGCGTTCAACTACCTACTCACTTATGGAACTTAGTATGTAGCACCAGTCTACCCCAGGAATTACTAGGAAATCGCTTGATTGAGCTTGGAGGCACTAGTCTTCTGTGCCGGGAGATTCCAGTTACCTCTCCCAACACTTGCGTCAAGCAGCGAGCCTAGGCCTTTTGGAAGCGTAAGGTAGCGGCAGGCACGATGTAGGGTTACAGGCCATGAGCTCAACTCTCAGAAGTGTGTATGCATGGGAGGCAGATGTCTGCTACCCACTCGGACATGGGAGTTGGAACCTAGCTACACTCCTATTGAAGAAGGATGTTGGAAATCGCTGTATTCAACTCAGATACACGGGAGTTCAGGCCCAATGCTTACACATGCTTTTCCACAACCTATCCCAGCCACTAACATAAGGAGGTTAGCAGGTACATCTACAGTCAGGCAGGATGCGGGAGGGTTCTGCCCTGTCCTCAGCTCTCACAGGGAAGCATGCCTAGAAGCCAGCTCTCAACTAGCTGCATTCTTATGACAGTGTGAAGGTAGCAGTATTCTGAGTAAGGAGGTTCCCAGATTACCTCTCTACTGCACCTGGAGATACCCTCCAGGTCTGCATTGTTAACTTGCGTCTCAGAGGCCTCTGGCAAAAGTCTCTGGTGAAGACGTGCGAAACTCACTCCGCAGGCAGTGTGGAACTGTGAGGGACTGAGGGTGAGCTCACCTCTCAGCAGTAAGATGATTTTGGACAAGGCGTTCAGCTACCTTCTCACATATGGAACTTAGTATGTAGCACCAGTCTACCCCAGGAATTACTGGGAAATCGCTGGATTGAGCTTGGAGGCACTAGTCTTGTGTGCCGGGAGATTCCAGTTACCTCTCCCAACACTTCGGTGAAGCAGCGAGCCTAGGCCTTTTGGAAGCGAAAGGTAGCTGCAGGCAGGAGGTAGGGTTACAGGTCATAAGCTCAACCCTCAGAAGTGGGTATGCATGGGAGGCAGATGTCTGCTACCCACTCGGACATGCGAGTGGGAACCTAGCTACACTCTGATGAAGAAGGACTTTGGAAATCGCTGTATTCAACTCAGATACACGTGGGTTCAGGCACAACGATTCCACATGCTTTTCTCACAACCTTTCCCTGCCACTAACATGAGGACGTTAGCAGCTCCTTCTACAGTCAAGCAGGATGCGGGAGGGTTGTGCCCTGTCCTTAGCTCTCACAGGGAAGCATGCCTTGAAGCCAGCTGTCAACTAGCTGCATTCTTATGGCAGGGTGAAGGTAGCAGTATTCTGAGACAGGAGGTTCCCAGATTACCACTCTACTGCACCTGGAGATACCCTCCGGGTCTGCATTGTTAACTTGCGTCTCAGAAGCCTCTGGCAAACGTCTCTGGTGAAGACGTGCGAAACTCACTCTGCAGGCAGTGTGGAACTGTGAGGGACTGAGGGCGAGCTCAACTCTCAGAAGTAAGATGTTTCTGGACAAGGCGTTCAACTACCTACTCACGTATGGAACTTAGTATGTAGCACCATTCTACCCCAGGAATTTCTAGGAAATCACTTGATTGAGCTTGGAGGCACTCGTCTTGTGTCCCGGGAGATTCCTCTTACCTCTCCCAACACTTGCGTCAAGCAGCGAGCCTAGGCCTTTTGGAAGCGAAAGGTAGCAGCAGGCAGGATGTAGGGTTACAGGCCATAAGCTCAACTCTCAGAACTGTGTATGCATGGGAGGCAGATGTCTGCTACCCACTCGGACATGGGAGTTGGAACCTAGCTACACTCCTATTGAAGAAGGATGTTGGAAATCGCTGTATTCAACTCAGATACACGGGAGTTCAGGCCCAATGCTTACACATGCTTTTCCCACAACCTATCCCAGCCACTAACATAAGGAGGTTAACAGGTACGTCTACAGTCAGGCAGGATGCGGGAGGGATCTGCCCTGTCCTCAGCTCTCACAGGGAAGCATGCCTAGAAGCCAGCTCTCAACTAGCTGCATTCTTATGACAGTGTGAAGGTAGCAGTATTCTGAGTAAGGAGGTTCCCAGATTACCAATCTACTGCACCTGGAGATACCGTCCAGGTCTGCATTGTTAACTGGCGTCTCAGAGGCTTCTGGCAAAAGTCTCTGGTGAAGACGTGCGAAACTCACTCTGCAGGCAGTGTGGAACTGTGAGGGACTGAGGGTGAGCTCACCTCTCAGCAGTAAGATGATTTTGGACAAGGCTTTCAGCTACCTTCTCACATATGGAACTTAGTATGTAGCACCAGTCTACCCCAGGAATTACTGGGAAATCGCTGGATTGAGCTTGGAGGCACTAGTCTTGTGTGCCGGCAGATTCCAGTTACCTCTCCCAACACTTCGGTGATGCAGCGAGCCTAGGCCTTTTGGAAGCGAAAGGTAGCTGCAGGCAGGAGGTAGGGTTACAGGCCATAAGCTCAACTCTCAGAAGTGGGTATGCATGGCAGGCAGATGTCTGCTACCCACTCGGACATGCGAGTGGGAACCTAGCTACACTCTGATGAAGAAGGACTTTGGAAATCGCTGTATTCAACTCAGATACACGTGGGTTCAGGCACAACGATTCCACATGCTTTTCTCACAACCTTTCCCTGCCACTAACATGAGGACGTTAGCAGCTCCTTCTACAGTCAAGCAGGATGCGGGAGGGTTGTGCCCTGTCCTTAGCTCTCACAGGGAAGCATGCCTTGAAGCCAGCTGTCAACTAGCTGCATTCTTATGGCAGGGTGAAGGTAGCAGTATTCTGAGACAGGAGGTTCCCAGATTACCACTCTACTGCACCTGGAGATACCCTCCAGGTCTGCCTTGTTAACTTGCGTCTCAGAAGCCTCTGGCAAAAGTCTCTGGTGAAGACGTGCGAAACTCACTCTGCAGGCAGTGTGGAACTGTGAGGGACTGTGGGTGAGCTCAACTCTCAGAAGTAAGATGTTTTTGGACAAGGCGTTCAACTACCTACTCACTTATGGAACTTAGTATGTAGCACCAGTCTACCCCAGGAATTACTAGGAAATCGCTTGATTGAGCTTGGAGGCACTCGTCTTGTGTGCCGGGAGATTCCAGTTACCTCTCCCAACACTTGCGTCAAGCAGCGAGCCTAGGACTTTTGGAAGCGTAAGGTAGCGGCAGGCACGATGTAGGGTTACAGGCCATGAGCTCAACTCTCAGAAGTGTGTATGCATGGGAGGCAGATGTCTGCTACCCACTCGGACATGGGAGTTGGAACCTAGCTACACTCCTATTGAAGAAGGATGTTGGAAATCGCTGTATTCAACTCAGATACACGGGAGTTCAGGCCCAATGCTTACACATGCTTTTCCACAACCTATCCCAGCCACTAACATAAGGAGGTTAGCAGGTACGTCTATAGTCAGGCAGGATGCGGGAGGGTTCTGCCCTGTCCTCAGCTCTCACAGGGAAGCATGCCTAGAAGCCAGCTCTCAACTAGCTGCATTCTTATGACAGTGTGAAGGTAGCAGTATTCTGAGTAAGGAGGTTCCCAGATTACCACTCTACTGCACCTGGAGATACCCTCCAGGTCTGCATTGTTAACTTGCGTCTCAGAGGCCTCTGGCAAAAGTCTCTGGTGAAGACGTGGGAAACTCACTCTGCAGGCAGTGTGGAACTGTGAGGGACTGAGGGTGAGCTCAACTCTCAGCAGTAAGAGGATTTTGGACAAGGCGTTCAGCTACCTTCTCACATATGGAACTTAGTATGTAGCACCAGTCTACCCCAGGAATTACTGGGAAATCGCTGGATTGAGCTTGGAGGCACTAGTCTTGTGTGCCGGGAGATTCCAGTTACCTCTCCCAACAGTTCGGTGAAGCAGCGAGCCTAGGCCTTTTGGAAGCGAAAGGTAGCTGCAGGCAGGAGGTAGGGTTACAGGCCATAAGCTCAACTCTAGAAGTGGGTATGCATTGGAAGCAGATGTATGCTACCCACACGGACATGCGAGTGGGAACCTAGCTACACTCTGATGAAGAAGGACTTTGGAAATCGCTGTATTCAACTCAGATACACGTGGGTTCAGGCACAACGATTCCACATGCTTTTCTCACAACCTTTCCCTGCCACTAATATGAGGACGTTAGCAGCTCCTTCTACAGTCAAGCAGGATGCGGGAGGGTTGTGCCCTGTCCTTAGCTCTCACAGGGAAGCATGCCTTGAAGCCAGCTGTCAACTAGCTGCATTCTTATGGCAGGGTGAAGGTAGCAGTATTCTGAGACAGGAGGTTCCCAGATTACCACTCTACTGCACCTGGAGATACCCTCCAGGTCTGCATTGTTAACTTGCGTCTCAGAAGCCTCTGGCAAAAGTCTCTGGTGAAGACGTGCGAAACTCACTCTGCAGGCAGTGTGGAACTGTGAGGGACTGTGGGTGAGCTCAACTCTCAGAAGTAAGATGTTTTTGGACAAGGCGTTCAACTACCTACTCACTTATGGAACTTAGTATGTAGCACCAGTCTACCCCAGGAATTACTAGGAAATCGCTTGATTGAGCTTGGAGGCACTCGTCTTGTGTGCCGGGAGATTCCAGTTACCTCTCCCAACACTTGCGTCAAGCAGCGAGCCTAGGCCTTTTGGAAGCGAAAGGTAGCGGCAGGCACGATGTAGGGTTACAGGCCATGAGCTCAACTCTCAGAAGTGTGTATGCATGGGAGGCAGATGTCTGCTACCCACTCGGACATGGGAGTTGGAACCTAGCTACACTCCTATTGAAGAAGGATGTTGGAAATCGCTGTATTCAACTCAGATACACGGGAGTTCAGGCCCAATGCTTACACATGCTTTTCCACAACCTATCCCAGCCACTAACATAAGGAGGTTAGCAGGTACGTCTATAGTCAGGCAGGATGCGGGAGGGTTCTGCCCTGTCCTTAGCTCTCACAGGGAAGCATGCCTTGAAGCCAGCTGTCAACTAGCTGCATTCTTATGGCAGGGTGAAGGTAGCAGTATTCTGAGACAGGAGATTCCCAGATTACCACTCTACTGCACCTGGAGATACCCTCCAGGTCTGCATTGTTAACTTGCGTCTCAGAAGCCTCTGGCAAACGTCTCTGGTGAAGACGTGCGAAACTCACTCTGCAGGCAGTGTGGAACTGTGAGGGACTGAGGGTGAGCTCACCTCTCAGCAGTAAGATGATTTTGGACAAGGCGTTCAGCTACCTTCTCACATATGGAACTTAGTATGTAGCACCAGTCTACCCCAGGAATTACTGGGAAATCGCTGGATTGAGCTTGGAGGCACTAGTCTTGTGTGCCGGCAGATTCCAGTTACCTCTCCCAACACTTCGGTGAAGCAGCGAGCCTAGGCCTTTTGGAAGCGAAAGGTAGCTGCAGGCAGGAGGTAGGGTTACAGGCCATAAGCTCAACTCTCAGAAGTGGGTATGCATGGCAGGCAGATGTCTGCTACCCACTCGGACATGCGAGTGGGAACCTAGCTACACTCTGATGAAGAAGGACTTTGGAAATCGCTGTATTCAACTCAGATACACGTGGGTTCAGGCACAACGATTCCACATGCTTTTCTCACAACCTTTCCCTGCCACTAACATGAGGACGTTAGCAGCTCCTTCTACAGTCAAGCAGGATGCGGGAGGGTTGTGCCCTGTCCTTAGCTCTCACAGGGAAGCATGCCTTGAAGCCACATGTCAACTAGCTGCATTCTTATGGCAGGGTGAAGGTAGCAGTATTCTGAGACAGGAGGTTCCCAGATTACCACTCTACTGCACCTGGAGATACCCTCCAGGTCTGCATTGTTAACTTGCGTCTCATAGCCTCTGGCAAAAGTCTCTGGTGAAGACGTGCGAAACTCACTCTGCAGGCAGTGTGGAACTGTGAGGGACTGAGGGTGAGCTCAACTCTCAGAAGTAAGATGTTTTTGGACAAGGCGTTCAACTACCTACTCTCGTATGGAACTTAGTATGTAGCACCAGTCTACCCCAGGAATAACTAGGAAATCGCTTGATTGAGCTTGGAGGCACTCGTCTTGTGTGCTGGGAGATTCCAGTTACCTCTCCCAACACTTGCGTCAAGCAGCGAGCCTAGGCCTTTTGGAAGCGTAAGGTAGTGGCAGGCACGATGTAGGGTTACAGGCCATGAGCTCAACTCTCAGAAGTGTGTATGCATGGGAGGCAGATGTCTGCTACCCACTCGGACATGGGAGTTGGAACCTAGCTACACTCCTATTGAAGAAGGATGTTGGAAATCGCTGTATTCAACTCAGATACACGGGAGTTCAGGCCCAATGCTTACACATGCTTTTCCACAACCTATCCCAGCCACTAACATAAGGAGGTTAGCAGGTACGTCTATAGTCAGGCAGGATGCGGGAGGGTTCTACCCTGTCCTCAGCTCTCACAGGGAAGCATGCCTAGAAGCCAGCTCTCAACTAGCTGCATTCTTATGACAGTGTGAAGGTAGCAGTATTCTGAGTAAGGAGGTTCCCAGATTACCACTCTACTGCACCTGGAGATACCCTCCAGGTCTGCATTGTTAACTTGCGTCTCAGAGGCCTCTGGCAAAAGTCTCTGGTGAAGACGTGCGAAACTCTCTCTGCAGGCAGTGTGGAACTGTGAGGGACTGAGGGTGAGCTCACCTCTCAGCAGTAAGATGATTTTGGACAAGGCGTTCAGCTACCTTCTCACATATGGAACTTAGTATGTAGCACCAGTCTACCGCAGGAATTACTGGGAAATCGCTGGATTGAGCTTGGAGGCACTAGTCTTGTGTGCCGGCAGATTCCAGTTACCTCTCCCAACACTTCGGTGAAGCAGCGAGCCTAGGCCTTTTGGAAGCGAAAGGTAGCTGCAGGCAGGAGGTAGGGTTACAGGCCATAAGCTCAACTCTAGAAGTGGGTATGCATGGGAAGCAGATGTCTGCTACCCACTCGGACATGCGAGTGGGAACCTAGCTACACTCTGATGAAGAAGGACTTTGGAAATCGCTGTATTCAACTCAGATACACGTGGGTTCAGGCACAACGATTCCACATGCTTTTCTCACAACCTTTCCCTGCCACTAACATGAGGACGTTAGCAGCTCCTTCTACAGTCAAGCAGGATGCGGGAGGGTTGTGCCCTGTCCTTAGCTCTCACAGGGAAGCATGCCTTGAAGCCAGCTGTCAACTAGCTGCATTCTTATGGCAGGGTGAAGGTAGCAGTATTCTGAGACAGGAGGTTCCCAGATTACCACTCTACTGCACCTGGAGATACCCTCCAGGTCTGCATTGTTAACTTGCGTCTCAGAAGCCTCTGGCAAAAGTCTCTGGTGAAGACGTGCGAAACTCACTCTGCAGGCAGTGTGGAACTGTGAGGGACTGAGGGTGAGCTCAACTCTCAGAAGTAAGGTGTTTTTGGACAAGGCGTTCAACTACCTACTCTCGTATGGAACTTAGTATGTAGCACCAGTCTACCCCAGGAATAACTAGGAAATCGCTTGATTGAGCTTGGAGGCACTCGTCTTGTGTGCTGGGAGATTCCAGTTACCTCTCCCAACACTTGCGTCAAGCAGCGAGCCTAGGCCTTTTGGAAGCGTAAGGTAGTGGCAGGCACGATGTAGGGTTACAGGCCATGAGCTCAACTCTCAGAAGTGTGTATGCATGGGAGGCAGATGTCTGCTACCCACTCGGACATGGGAGTTGGAACCTAGCTACACTCCTATTGAAGAAGGATGTTGGAAATCGCTGTATTCAACTCAGATACACGGGAGTTCAGGCCCAATGCTTACACATGCTTTTCCACAACCTATCCCAGCCACTAACATAAGGAGGTTAGCAGGTACGTCTATAGTCAGGCAGGATGCGGGAGGGTTCTGCCCTGTCCTTAGCTCTCACAGGGAAGCATGCCTTGAAGCCAGCTGTCAACTAGCTGCATTCTTATGGCAGGGTGAAGGTAGCAGTATTCTGAGACAGGAGGTTCCCAGATTACCACTCTACTGCACCTGGAGATACCCTCCAGGTCTGCATTGTTAACTTGCGTCTCAGAAGCCTCTGGCAAACGTCTCTGGTGAAGACGTGCGAAACTCACTCTGCAGGCAGTGTGGAACTGTGAGGGACTGAGGGTGAGCTCACCTCTCAGCAGTAAGATGATTTTGGACAAGGCGTTCAGCTACCTTCTCACATATGGAACTTAGTATGTAGCACCAGTCTACCCCAGGAATTACTGGGAAATCGCTGGATTGAGCTTGGAGGCACTAGTCTTGTGTGCCGGCAGATTCCAGTTACCTCTCCCAACACTTCGGTGAAGCAGCGAGCCTACGCCTTTTGGAAGCGAAAGGTAGCTGCAGGCAGGAGGTAGGGTTACAGGCCATAAGCTCAACTCTCAGAAGTGGGTATGCATGGCAGGCAGATGTCTGCTACCCACTCGGACATGCGAGTGGGAACCTAGCTACACTCTGATGAAGAAGGACTTTGGAAATCGCTGTATTCAACTCAGATACACGTGGGTTTAGGCACAACGATTCCACATGCTTTTCGCACAACCTTTCCCTGCCACTAACATGAGGACGTTAGCAGCTCCTTCTACAGTCAAGCAGGATGCGGGAGGGTTGTGCCCTGTCCTTAGCTCTCACAGGGAAGCATGCCTTGAAGCCAGCTGTCAACTAGCTGCATTCTTATGGCAGGGTGAAGGTAGCAGTATTCTGAGACAGGAGGTTCCCAGATTACCACTCTACTGCACCTGGAGATACCCTCCAGGTCTGCATTGTTAACTTGCGTCTCAGAAGCCTCTGGCAAAAGTCTCTGGTGAAGACGTGCGAAACTCACTCTGCAGGCAGTGTGGAACTGTGAGGGACTGTGGGTGAGCTCAACTCTCAGAAGTAAGATGTTTTTGGACAAGGCGTTCAACTACCTACTCACTTATGAAACTTCGTATGTAGCACCAGTCTACCCCAGGAATTACTAGGAAATCGCTTGATTGAGCTTGGAGGCACTAGTCTTGTGTGCCGGGAGATTCCAGTTACCTCTCCCAACACTTGCGTCAAGCAGCGAGCCTAGGCCTTTTGGAAGCGTAAGGTAGCGGCAGGCACGATGTAGGGTTACAGGCCATGAGCTCAACTCTCAGAAGTGTGTATGCATAGGAGGCAGATGTCTGCTACCCACTCGGACATGGGAGTTGGAACCTAGCTACACTCCTATTGAAGAAGGATGTTGGAAATCGCTGTATTCAACTCAGATACACGGGAGTTTAGGCCCAATGCTTACACATGCTTTTCCACAACCTATCCCAGCCACTAACATAAGGAGGTTAGCAGGTACGTCTACAGTCAGGCAGGATGCGGGAGGGTTCTGCCCTGTCCTCAGCTCTCACAGGGAAGCATGCCTAGAAGCCAGCTCTCAACTAGCTGCATTCTTATGACAGTGTGAAGGTAGCAGTATTCTGAGTAAGGAGGTTCCCAGATTACCACTCTACTGCACCTGGAGATACCGTCCAGGTCTGCATTGTTAACTTGCGTCTCAGAGGCCTCTGGCAAAAGTCTCTGGTGAAGATGTGCGAAACTCACTCCGCAGGCAGTGTGGAACTGTGAGGGACTGAGGGTGAGCTCACCTCTCAGCAGTAAGATGATTTTGGACAAGGCGTTCAGCTACCTTCTCACATATGGAACTTAGTATGTAGCACCAGTCTACCCCAGGAATTAGTGGGAAATCGCTTGGATTGAGCTTGGAGGCACTAGTCTTGTGTGCCGGCAGATTCCAGTTACCTCTCCCAACACTTCGGTGAAGCAGCGAGCCTAGGCCTTTTGGAAGCGAAAGGTAGCTGCAGGCAGGAGGTAGGGTTACAGGCCATAAGCTCACCTCTCAGAAGTGGGTATGCATGGGAGGCAGATGTCTGCTACCCACTCGGACATGCGAGTGGGAACCTAGCTACACTCTGATGAAGAAGGACTTTGGAAATCGCTGTATTCAACTCAGATACACGTGGGTTCAGGCACAACGATTCCACATGCTTTTCGCACAACCTTTCCCTGCCACTAACATGAGGACGTTAGCAGCTCCTTCTACAGTCAAGCAGGATGCGGGAGGGTTGTGCCCTGTCCTTAGCTCTCACAGGGAAGCATGCCTTGAAGCCACCTGTCAACTAGCTGCATTCTTATGGCAGGGTGAAGGTAGCAGTATTCTGAGACAGGAGGTTCCCAGATTACCACTCTACTGCACCTGGAGATACCCTCCAGGTCTGCATTGTTAACTTGCGTCTCAGAAGCCTCTGGCAAACGTCTCTGGTGAATACGTGCGAAACTCACTCTGCAGGCAGTGTGGAACTGTGAGGGACTGAGGGTGAGCTCAACTCTCAGAAGTAAGATGTTTTTGGACAAGGCGTTCAACTACCTACTCACGTATGGAACTTAGTATGTAGCACCAGTCTACCCCAGGAATTACTAGGAAATCGCTTGATTGAGCTTGGAGGCACTCGTCTTGTGTGCCGGGAGATTCCAGTTACCTCTCCCAACACTTGCGTCAAGCAGCGAGCCTAGGCCTTTTGGAAGCGAAAGGTAGCGGCAGGCACGATGTAGGGTTACAGGCCATGAGCTCAACTCTCAGAAGTGTGTATGCATGGGAGGCAGATGTCTGCTACCCACTCGGACATGGGAGTTGGAACCTAGCTACACTCCTATTGAAGAAGGATGTTGGAAATCGCTGTATTCAACTCAGATACACGGGAGTTCAGCCCCAATGCTTACACATGCTTTTCCACAACCTATCCCAGCCACTAATATAAGGAGGTTAGCAGGTACGTCTACAGTCAGGCAGGATGCGGGAGGGTTCTGCCCTGTCCTCAACTCTCACAGGGAAGCATGCCTAGAAGCCAGCTCTCAACTAGCTGCATTCTTATGACAGTGTGAAGGTAGCAGTATTCTGAGTAAGGAGGTTCCAGATTGCCACTCTACTGCACCTGGAGATACCGTCCAGGTCTGCATTGTTAACTTGCGTCTCAGAGGCCTCTGGCAAAAGTCTCTGGTGAAGACGTGCGAAACTCAGTCTGCAGGCAGTGTGGAACTGTGAGGGACTGAGGGTGAGCTCAACTCTCAGCAGTAAGATGATTTTGGACAAGGCGTTCAGCTACCTTCTCACATATGGAACTTAGTATGTAGCACCAGTCTACCCCAGGAATTACTGGGAAATCGCTGGATTGAGCTTGGAGGCACTAGTCTTGTGTGCCGGCAGATTCCAGTTACCTCTCCCAACACTTCGGTGAAGCAGCGAGCCTAGGCCTTTTGGAAGCGAAAGGTAGCTGCAGGCAGGAGGTAGGGTTACAGGCCATAAGTTCAACTCTAGAAGTGGGTATGCATGGGAAGCAGATGTATGCTACCCACTCGGACATGCGAGTGGGAACCTAGCTACACTCTGATGAAAAAGGACTTTGGAAATCGCTGTATTCAACTCAGATACACGTGGTTTCAGGCACAACGATTCCACATGCTTTTCTCACAACCTTTCCCTGCCACTAACATGAGGACGTTAGCAGCTCCTTCTACAGTCAAGCAGGATGCGGGAGGGTTGTGCCCTGTCCTTAGTTCTCACAGGGAAGCATGCCTTGAAGCCACATGTCAACTAACTGCATTCTTATGGCAGGGTGAAGGTAGCAGTATTCTGAGACAGGAGGTTCCCAGATTACCACTCTACTGCACCTGGAGATACCCTCCAGGTCTGCATTGTTAACTTGCGTCTCATAGCCTCTGGCAAACGTCTCTGGTGAAGACGTGCGAAACTCACTCTGCAGGCAGTGTGGAACTGTGAGGGACTGAGGGTGAGCTCAACTCTCAGAAGTAAGATGTTTTTGGACAAGGCGTTCAACTACCTACTCACGTATGGAACTTAGTATGTAGCACCAGTCTACCCAGGAATAACTAGGAAATCGCTTGATTGAGCTTGGAGGCACTCGTCTTGTGTGCTGGGAGATTCCAGTTACCTCTCCCAACACTTGCGTCAAGCAGCGAGCCTAGGCCTTTTGGAAGCGTAAGGTAGTGGCAGGCACGATGTAGGGTTACAGGCCATGAGCTCAACTCTCAGAAGTGTGTATGCATGGGAGGCAGATGTCTGCTACCCACTCGGACATGGGAGTTGGAACCTAGCTACACTCCTATTGAAGAAGGATGTTGGAAATCGCTGTATTCAACTCAGATACACGGGAGTTCAGGCCCAATGCTTACACATGCTTTTCCACAACCTATCCCAGCCACTAACATAAGGAGGTTAGCAGGTACGTCTATAGTCAGGCAGGATGCGGGAGGGTTCTGCCCTGTCCTCAGCTCTCACAGGGAAGCATGCCTAGAAGCCAGCTCTCAACTAGCTGCATTCTTATGACAGTGTGAAGGTAGCAGTATTCTGAGTAAGGAGGTTCCCAGATTACCACTCTACTGCACCTGGAGATACCCTCCAGGTCTGCATTGTTAACTTGCGTCTCAGAGGCCTCTGGCAAAAGTCTCTGGTGAAGACGTGCGAAACTCTCTCTGCAGGCAGTGTGGAACTGTGAGGGACTGAGGGTGAGCTCACCTCTCAGCAGTAAGATGATTTTGGACAAGGCGTTCAGCTACCTTCTCACATATGGAACTTACTATGTAGCACCAGTCTACCGCAGGAATTACTGGGAAATCGCTGGATTGAGCTTGGAGGCACTAGTCTTGTGTGCCGGCAGATTCCAGTTACCTCTCCCAACACTTCGGTGAAGCAGCGAGCCTAGGCCTTTTGGAAGCGAAAGGTAGCTGCAGGCAGGAGGTAGGGTTACAGGCCATAAGCTCAACTCTCAGAAGTGGGTATGCATGGGAGGCAGATGTCTGCTACCCACTCGGACATGCGAGTGGGAACCTAGCTACACTCTGATGAAGAAGGACTTTGGAAATCGCTGTATTCAACTCAGATACACGTGGGTTCAGGCACAACGATTCCACATGCTTTTCTCACAACCTTTCCCTGTCACTAACATGAGGACGTTAGCAGCTCCTTCTACAGTCAAGCAGGATGCGGGAGGGTTCTGCCCTGTCCTTAGCTCTCACAGGGAAGCATGCCTTGAAGCCAGCTGTCAACTAGCTGCATTCTTATGGCAGGGTGAAGGTAGCAGTATTCTGAGACAGGAGGTTCCCAGATTACCACTCTACTGCACCTGGAGATACCCTCCAGGTCTGCATTGTTAACTTGCGTCTCAGAGGCCTCTGGCAAAAGTCTCTGGTGAAGACGTGCAAAACTCACTCTGCAGGCAGTGTGGAACTGTGAGGGACTGAGGGTGAGCTCAACTCTCAGCAGTAAGATGATTTTGGACAAGGCGTTCAGCTACCTTCTCACGTATGGAACTTAGTATGTAGCACCAGTCTACCCCAGGAATAACTAGGAAATCGCTTGATTGAGCTTGGAGGCACTCGTCTTGTGTGCTGGGAGATTCCAGTTACCTCTCCCAACACTTGCGTCAAGCAGCGAGCCTAGGCCTTTTGGAAGCGTAAGGTAGTGGCAGGCACGATGTAGGGTTACAGGCCATGAGCTCAACTCTCAGAAGTGTGTATGCATGGGAGGCAGATGTCTGCTACCCACTCGGACATGGGAGTTGGAACCTAGCTACACTCCTATTGAAGAAGGATGTTGGAAATCGCTGTATTCAACTCAGATACACGGGAGTTCAGGCCCAATGCTTACACATGCTTTTCCACAACCTATCCCAGCCACTAACATAAGGAGGTTAGCAGGTACGTCTATAGTCAGGCAGGATGCGGGAGGGTTCTGCCCTGTCCTCAGCTCTCACAGGGAAGCATGCCTAGAAGCCAGCTCTCAACTAGCTGCATTCTTATGGCAGGGTGAAGGTAGCAGTATTCTGAGTAAGGAGGTTCCCAGATTGCCACTCTACTGCACCTGGAGATACCGTCCAGGTCTGCATTGTTAACTTGCGTCTCAGAGGCCTCTGGCAAAAGTCTCTGGTGAAGACGTGGGAAACTCAGTCTGCAGGCAGTGTGGAACTGTGAGGGACTGAGGGTGAGCTCAACTCTCAGCAGTAAGAGGATTTTGGACAAGGCGTTCAGCTACCTTCTCACATATGGAACTTAGTATCTAGCACCAGTCTACCCCAGGAATTACTGGGAAATCGCTGGATTGAGCTTGGAGGCACTAGTCTTGTGTGCCGGGAGATTCCAGTTACCTCTCCCAACAGTTCGGTGAAGCAGCGAGCCTAGGCCTTTTGGAAGCGAAAGGTAGCTGCAGGCAGGATGTAGGGTTACAGGCCATAAGCTCAACTCTAGAAGTGGGTATGCATGGGAAGCAGATGTATGCTACCCACTCGGACATGCGAGTGGGAACCTAGCTACACTCTGATGAAGAAGAACTTTGGAAATCGCTGTATTCAACTCAGATACACGTGGGTTCAGGCACAACGATTCCACATGCTTTCCTCACAACCTTTCCCTGTCACTAACATGAGGACGTTAGCAGCTCCTTCTACAGTCAAGCAGGATGCGGGAGGGTTCTGCCCTGTCCTTAGCAATCACAGGGAAGCATGCCTTGAAGCCAGCTGTCAACTAGCTGCATTCTTATGGCAGGGTGAAGGTAGCAGTATTCTGAGACAGGAGGTTCCCAGATTACCACTCTACTGCACCTGGAGATGCCCTCCAGGTCTGCATTGTTAACTTGCGTCTCAGAGGCCTCTGGCAAAAGTCTCTGGTGAAGACGTGCGAAACTCACTCCGCAGGCAGTGTGGAACTGTGAGGGACTGAGGGTGAGCTCACCTCTCAGCAGTAAGATGATTTTGGACAAGGCGTTCAGCTACCTTCTCACATATGGAACTTAGTATGTAGCACCAGTCTACCCCAGGAATTACTGGGAAATCGCTTGGATTGAGCTTGGAGGCACTAGTCTTGTGTGCCGGCAGATTCCAGTTACCTCTCCCAACACTTCGGTGAAGCAGCGAGCCTAGGCCTTTTGGAAGCGAAAGGTAGCTGCAGGCAGGAGGTAGGGTTACAGGCCATAAGCTCAACTCTCAGAAGTGGGTATGCATGGGAGGCAGATGTCTGCTACCCACTCGGACATGCGAGTGGGAACCTAGCTACACTCTGATGAAGAAGGACTTTGGAAATCGCTGTATTCAACTCAGATACACGTGGGTTCAGGCACAACGATTCCACATGCTTTTCTCACAACCTTTCCCTGCCACTAACATGAGGACGTCAGCAGCTCCTTCTACAGTCAAGCAGGATGCGGGAGGGTTGTGCCCTGTCCTTAGCTCTCACAGGGAAGCATGCCTTGAAGCCAGCTGTCAACTAGCTGCATTCTTATGGCAGGGTGAAGGTAGCAGTATTCTGAGACAGGAGGTTCCCAGATTACCACTCTACTGCACCTGGAGATACCCTCCAGGTCTACATTGTTAACTTGCGTCTCAGAGGCCTCTGGCAAAAGTCTCTGGTGAAGACGTGCAAAACTCACTCTGCAGGCAGTGTGGAACTGTGAGGGACTGAGGGTGAGCTCAACTCTCGGCAGTAAGATGATTTTGGACAAGGCGTTCAGCTACCTTCTCACGTATGAAACTTAGTATGTAGCACCAGTCTACCCCAGGAATAACTAGGAAATCGCTTGATTGAGCTTGGAGGCACTCGTCTTGTGTGCTGGGAGATTCCAGTTACCTCTCCCAACACTTGCGTCAAGCAGCGAGCCTAGGCCTTTTGGAAGCGTAAGGTAGTGGCAGGCACGATGTAGGGTTACAGGCCATGAGCTCAACTCTCAGAAGTGTGTATGCATGGGAGGCAGATGTCTGCTACCCACTCGGACATGGGAGTTGGAACCTAGCTACACTCCTATTGAAGAAGGATGTTGGAAATCGCTGTATTCAACACAGATACACGGGAGTTCAGGCCCAATGCTTACACATGCTTTTCCACAACCTATCCCAGCCACTAACATAAGGAGGTTAGCAGGTACGTCTATAGTCAGGCAGGATGCGGGAGGGTTCTGCCCTGTCCTCAGCTCTCACAGGGAAGCATGCCTTGAAGCCAGCTGTCAACTAGCTGCATTCTTATGGCAGGGTGAAGGTAGCAGTATTCTGAGACAGGAGGTTCCCAGATTACCACTCTACTGCACCTGGAGATACCCTCCAGGTCTGCATTGTTAACTTGCGTCTCAGAAGCCTCTGGCAAAAGTCTCTGGTGAAGACGTGCGAAACTCACTCTGCAGGCAGTGTGGAACTGTGAGGGACTGTGGGTGAGCTCAACTCTCAGAAGTAAGATGTTTTTGGACAAGGCGTTCAACTACCTACTCACTTATGGAACTTAGTATGTAGCACCAGTCTACCCCAGGAATTACTAGGAAATCGCTTGATTGAGCTTGGAGGCACTCGTCTTGTGTGCCGGGAGATTCCAGTTACCTCTCCCAACACTTGCGTCAAGCAGCGAGCCTAGGCCTTTTGGAAGCGTAATAGCGGCAGGCACGATGTAGGGTTACAGGCCATGAGCTCAACTCTCAGAAGTGTGTATGCATGGGAGGCAGATGTCTGCTACCCACTCGGACATGGGAGTTGGAACCTAGCTACACTCCTATTGAAGAAGGATGTTGGAAATCGCTGTATTCAACTCAGATACACGGGAGTTCAGGCCCAATGCTTACACATGCTTTTCCACAACCTATCCCAGCCACTATATAAGGAGGTTAGCAGGTACGTCTACAGTCAGGCAGGATGCGGGAGGGTTCTGCCCTGTCCTCAACTCTCACAGGGAAGCATGCCTAGAAGCCAGCTCTCAACTAGCTGCATTCTTATGACAGTGTGAAGGTAGCAGTATTCTGAGTAAGGAGGTTCCCAGATTGCCACTCTACTGCACCTGGAGATACCGTCCAGGTCTGCATTGTTAACTTGCGTCTCAGAGGCCTCTGGCAAAAGTCTCTGGTGAAGACGTGGGAAACTCAGTCTGCAGGCAGTGTGGAACTGTGAGGGACTGAGGGTGAGCTCAACTCTCAGCAGTAAGAGGATTTTGGACAAGGCGTTCAGCTACCTTCTCACATATGGAACTTAGTATCTAGCACCAGTCTACCCCAGGAATTACTGGGAAATCGCTGGATTGAGCTTGGAGGCACTAGTCTTGTGTGCCGGGAGATTCCAGTTACCTCTCCCAACAGTTCGGTGAAGCAGCGAGCCTAGGCCTTTTGGAAGCGAAAGGTAGCTGCAGGCAGGATGTAGGGTTACAGGCCATAAGCTCAACTCTAGAAGTGGGTATGCATGGGAAGCAGATGTATGCTACCCACTCGGACATGCGAGTGGGAACCTAGCTACACTCTGATGAAGAAGAACTTTGGAAATCGCTGTATTCAACTCAGATACACG
Source organism: Canis lupus baileyi (assembly GCF_048164855.1). Taxonomy (NCBI): domain Eukaryota; kingdom Metazoa; phylum Chordata; class Mammalia; order Carnivora; family Canidae; genus Canis; species Canis lupus. The sequence continues at coordinate 319,183 of NC_132848.1, read as the reverse complement.
TGGGTTCAGGCACAACGATTCCACATGCTTTTCTCACAACCGTTCCCTGTCACTAACATGAGGACGTTAGCAGCTCCTTCTACAGTCAAGCAGGATGCGGGAGGGTTCTGCCCTGTCCTTAGCTCTCACAGGGAAGCATGCCTTGAAGCCAGCTGTCAACTAGCTGCATTCTTATGGCAGGGTGAAGGTAGCAGTATTCTGGGACAGGAGGTTCCCAGATTACCACTCTACTGCACCTGGAGATACCCTCCAGGTCTGCATTGTTAACTTGCGTCTCAGAAGCCTCTGGCAAACGTCTCTGGTGAAGACGTGCGAAACTCACTCTGCAGGCAGTGTGGAACTGTGAGGGACTGAGGGTCAGCTCAACTCTCAGAAGTAAGATGTTTTTGGACAAGGCGTTCAACTACCTACTCACTTATGGAACTTAGTATGTAGCACCAGTCTACCGCAGGAATTACTAGGAAATCGCTTGATTGAGCTTGGAGGCACTAGTCTTGTGTGCCGGGAGATTCCAGTTACCTCTCCCAACACTTGCGTCAAGCAGCGAGCCTAGGCCTTTTGGAAGCGTAAGGTAGCGGCAGGCACGATGTAGGGTTACAGGCCATGAGCTCAACTCTCAGAAGTGTGTATGCATGGGAGGCAGATGTCTGCTACCCACTCGGACATGGGAGTTGGAACCTAGCTACACTCCTATTGAAGAAGGATGTTGGAAATCGCTGTATTCAACTCAGATACACGGGAGTTCAGGCCCAATGCTTACACATGCTTTTCCACAACCTATCCCAGCCACTAACATAAGGAGGTTAGCAGGTACGTCTACAGTCAGGCAGGATGCGGGAGGGTTCTGCCCTGTCCTCAGCTCTCACAGGGAAGCATGCCTAGAAGCCAGCTCTCAACTAGCTGCATTCTTATGACAGTGTGAAGGTAGCAGTATTCTGAGTAAGGAGGTTCCCAGATTACCTCTCTACTGCACCTGGAGATACCCTCCAGGTCTGCATTGTTAACTTGCGTCTCAGAGGCCTCTGGCAAAAGTCTCTGGTGAAGACGTGCGAAACTCACTCCGCAGGCAGTGTGGAACTGTGAGGGACTGAGGGTGAGCTCACCTCTCAGCAGTAAGATGATTTTGGACAAGGCGTTCAGCTACCTTCTCACATATGGAACTTAGTATGTAGCACCAGTCTACCCCAGGAATTACTGGGAAATCGCTTGGATTGAGCTTGGAGGCACTAGTCTTGTGTGCCGGCAGATTCCAGTTACCTCTCCCAACACTTCGGTGAAGCAGCGAGCCTAGGCCTTTTGGAAGCGAAAGGTAGCTGCAGGCAGGAGGTAGGGTTACAGGCCATAAGCTCAACTCTCAGAAGTGGGTATGCATGGGAGGCAGATGTCTGCTACCCACTCGGACATGCGAGTGGGAACCTAGCTACACTCTGATGAAGAAGGACTTTGGAAATCGCTGTATTCAACTCAGATACACGTGGGTTCAGGCACAACGATTCCACATGCTTTTCGCACAACCTTTCCCTGCCACTAACATGAGGACGTTAGCAGCTCCTTCTACAGTCAAGCAGGATGCGGGAGGGTTGTGCCCTGTCCTTAGCTCTCACAGGGAAGCGTGCCTTGAAGCCAGCTGTCAACTAGCTGCATTCTTATGGCAGGGTGAAGGTAGCAGTATTCTGAGACAGGAGGTTCCCAGATTACCACTCTACTGCACCTGGAGATACACTCCAGGTCTGCATTGTTAACTTGCGTCTCAGAAGCCTCTAGCAAACGTCTCTGGTGAAGACGTGCGAAACTCACTCTGCAGGCAGTGTGGAACTGTGAGGGACTGAGGGTGAGCTCAACTCTCAGAAGTAAGATGTTTTTGGACAAGGCGTTCAACTACCTACTCACGTATGGAACTTAGTATGTAGCACCAGTCTACCCCAGGAATTACTAGGAAATCGCTTGATTGAGCTTGGAGGCACTCGTCTTGTGTGCCGGGAGATTCCAGTTACCTCTCCCAACACTTGCGTCAAGCAGCGAGCCTAGGCCTTTTGGAAGCGAAAGGTAGCGGCAGGCAGGATGTAGGGTTACAGGCCATGAGCTCAACTCTCAGAAGTGTGTATGCATGGGAGGCAGATGTCTGCTACCCACTAGGACATGGGAGTTGGAACCTAGCTACACTCCTATTGAAGAAGGATGTTGGAAATCGCTGTATTCAACTCAGATACACGGGAGTTCAGGCCCAATGCTTACACATGCTTTTCCACAACCTATCCCAGCCACTAACATAAGGAGGTTAGCAGGTACGTCTACAGTCAGGCAGGATGCGGGAGGGTTCTGCCCTGTCCTCAACTCTCACAGGGAAGCATGCCTAGAAGCCAGCTCTCAACTAGCTGTATTCTTATGACAGTGTGAAGGTAGCAGTATTCTGAGTAAGTAGGTTCCCAGATTGCCACTCTACTGCACCTGGAGATACCGTCCAGGTCTGCATTGTTAACTTGCGTCTCAGAGGCCTCTGGCAAAAGTCTCTGGTGAAGACGTGGGAAACTCAGTCTGCAGGCAGTGTGGAACTGTGAGGGACTGAGGGTGAGCTCAACTCTCAGCAGTAAGATGATTTTGGACAAGGCGTTCAGCTACCTTCTCACATATGGAACTTAGTATGTAGCACCAGTCTACCCCAGGAATTACTGGGAAATCGCTGGATTGAGCTTGGAGGCACTAGTCTTGTGTGCCGGGAGATTCCAGTTACCTCTCCCAACACTTCGGTGAAGCAGCGAGCCTAGGCCTTTTGGAAGCGAAAGGTAGCTGCAGGCAGGAGGTAGGGTTACAGGCCATAAGCTCAACTCTAGAAGTGGGTATGCATGGGAAGCAGATGTCTGCTACCCACTCGGACATGCGAGTGGGAACCTAGCTACACTCTGATGAAGAAGGACTTTGGAAATCGCTGTATTCAACTCAGATACACGTGGGTTCAGGCACAACGATTCCACATGCTTTTCTCACAACCTTTCCCTGCCACTAACATGAGGACGTTAGCAGCTCCTTCTACAGTCAAGCAGGATGCGGGAGGGTTGTGCCCTGTCCTTAGCTCTCACAGGGAAGCATGCCTTGAAGCCAGCTGTCAACTAGCTGCATTCTTATGGCAGGGTGAAGGTAGCAGTATTCTGAGACAGGAGGTTCCCAGATTACCACTCTACTGCACCTGGAGATACCCTCCAGGTCTGCATTGTTAACTTGCGTCTCAGAAGCCTCTGGCAAAAGTCTCTGGTGAAGACGTGCGAAACTCACTCTGCAGGCAGTGTGGAACTGTGAGGGACTGTGGCTGAGCTCAACTCTCAGAAGTAAGATGTTTTTGGACAAGGCGTTCAACTACCTACTCACGTATGGAACTTAGTATGTAGCACCAGTCTACCCCAGGAATTACTAGGAAATCGCTTGATTGAGCTTGGAGGCACTCGTCTTGTGTGCCGGGAGATTCCAGTTACCTCTCCCAACACTTGCGTCAAGCAGCGAGCCTAGGCCTTTTGGAAGCGTAAGGTAGCGGCAGGCACGATGTAGGGTTACAGGCCATGAGCTCAACTCTCAGAAGTGTGTATGCATGGGAGGCAGATGTCTGCTACCCACTCGGACATGGGAGTTGGAACCTAGCTACACTCCTATTGAAGAAGGATGTTGGAAATCGCTGTATTCAACTCAGATACACGGGAGTTCAGGCCCAATGCTTACACATGCTTTTCCACAACCTATCCCAGCCACTAACATAAGGAGGTTAGCAGGTACGTCTACAGTCAGGCAGGATGCGGGAGGGTTCTGCCCTGTCCTCAGCTCTCACAGGGAAGCATGCCTAGAAGCCAGCTCTCAACTAGCTGCATTCTTATGACAGTGTGAAGGTAGCAGTATTCTGAGTAAGGAGGTTCCCAGATTACCACTCTACTGCACCTGGAGATACCGTCCAGGTCTGCATTGTTAACTTGCGTCTCAGAGGCCTCTGGCAAAAGTCTCTGGTGAAGACGTGCAAAACTCACTCTGCAGGCAGTGTGGAACTGTGAGGGACTGAGGGTGAGCTCACCTCTCAGCAGTAAGATGATTTTGGACAAGGCGTTCAGCTACCTTCTCACATATGGAACTTAGTATGTAGCACCAGTCTACCCCAGGAATTACTGGGAAATCGCTGGATTGAGCTTGGAGGCACTAGTCTTGTGTGCCGGGAGATTCCAGTTACCTCTCCCAACACTTCGGTGAAGCAGCGAGCCTAGGCCTTTTGGAAGCGAAAGGTAGCTGCAGGCAGGAGGTAGGGTTACAGGTCATAAGCTCAACCCTCAGAAGTGGGTATGCATGGGAGGCAGATGTCTGCTACCCACTCGGACATGCGAGTGGGAACCTAGCTACACTCCTATTGAAGAAGGATGTTGGAAATCGCTGTATTCAACTCAGATACACGGGAGTTCAGGCCCAATGCTTACACATGCTTTTCCCACAACCTATCCAAGCCACTAACATAAGGAGGTTAACAGGTACGTCTACAGTCAGGCAGGATGCGGGAGGGATCTGCCCTGTCCTCAGCTCTCACAGGGAAGCATGCCTAGAAGCCAGCTCTCAACTAGCTGCATTCTTATGACAGTGTGAAGGTAGCAGTATTCTGAGTAAGGAGGTTCCCAGATTACCACTCTACTGCACCTGGAGATACCGTCCAGGTCTGCATTGTTAACTTGCGTCTCAGAGGCCTCTGGCAAAAGTCTCTGGTGAAGACGTGCAAAACTCACTCTGCAGGCAGTGTGGAACTGTGAGGGACTGAGGGTGAGCTCACCTCTCAGCAGTAAGATGATTTTGGACAAGGCGTTCAGCTACCTTCTCACATATGGAACTTAGTATGTAGCACCAGTCTACCCCAGGAATTACTGGGAAATCGCTGGATTGAGCTTGGAGGCACTAGTCTTGTGTGCCGGGAGATTCCAGTTACCTCTCCCAACACTTCGGTGAAGCAGCGAGCCTAGGCCTTTTGGAAGCGAAAGGTAGCTGCAGGCAGGAGGTAGGGTTACAGGCCATAAGCTCAACCCTCAGAAGTGGGTATGCATGGGAGGCAGATGTCTGCTACCCACTCGGACATGCGAGTGGGAACCTAGCTACACTCTGATGAAGAAGGACTTTGGAAATCGCTGTTTTCAACTCAGATACACGTGGGTTCAGGCACAACGATTCCACATGCTTTTCTCACAACCTTTCCCTGCCACTAACATGAGGACGTTAGCAGCTCCTTCTACAGTCAAGCAGGATGCGGGAGGGTTGTGCCCTGTCCTTAGCTCTCACAGGGAAGCATGCCTTGAAGCCAGCTGTCAACTAGCTGCATTCTTATGGCAGGGTGAAGGTAGCAGTATTCTGAGACAGGAGGTTCCCAGATTACCACTCTACTGCACCTGGAGATACCCTCCAGGTCTGCATTGTTAACTTGCGTCTCAGAAGCCTCTGGCAAACGTCTCTGGTGAAGACGTGCGAAACTCACTCTGCAGGCAGTGTGGAACTGTGAGGGACTGAGGGCGAGCTCAACTCTCAGAAGTAAGATGTTTTTGGACAAGGCGTTCAACTACCTACTCACGTATGGAACTTAGTATGTAGCACCAGTCTACCCCAGGAATTTCTAGGAAATCACTTGATTGAGCTTGGAGGCACTCGTCTTGTGTCCCGGGAGATTCCTCTTACCTCTCCCAACACTTGCGTCAAGCAGCGAGCCTAGGCCTTTTGGAAGCGAAAGGTAGCAGCAGGCAGGATGTAGGGTTACAGGCCATAAGCTCAACTCTCAGAACTGTGTATGCATGGGAGGCAGATGTCTGCTACGCACTCGGACATGGGAGTTGGAACCTAGCTACACTCCTATTGAAGAAGGATGTTGGAAATCGCTGTATTCAACTCAGATACACGGGAGTTCAGGCCCAATGCTTACACATGCTTTTCCCACAACCTATCCCAGCCACTAACATAAGGAGGTTAGCAGGTACGTCTACAGTCAGGCAGGATGCGGGAGGGATCTGCCCTATCCTCAGCTCTCACAGGGAAGCATGCCTAGAAGCCAGCTCTCAACTAGCTGCATTCTTATGACAGTGTGAAGGTAGCAGTATTCTGAGTAAGGAGGTTCCCAGATTACCACTCTACTGCACCTGGAGATACCGTCCAGGTCTGCATTGTTAACTTGCGTCTCAGAGGCTTCTGGCAAAAGTCTCTGGTGAAGACGTGCGAAACTCACTCTGCAGGCATTGTGGAACTGTGAGGGACTGATGGTGAGCTCACCTCTCAGCAGTAAGATGATTTTGGACAAGGCGTTCAGCTACCTTCTCACATATGGAACTTAGTATGTAGCACCAGTCTACCCCAGGAATTACTGGGAAATCGCTGGATTGAGCTTGGAGGCACTAGTCTTGTGTGCCGGGAGATTCCAGTTACCTCTCCCAACACTTCGGTGATGCAGCGAGCCTAGGCCTTTTGGAAGCGAAAGGTAGCTGCAGGCAGGAGGTAGGGTTACAGGCCATAAGCTCAACTCTCAGAAGTGGGTATGCATGGCAGGCAGATGTCTGCTACCCACTCGGACATGCGAGTGGGAACCTAGCTACACTCTGATGAAGAAGGACTTTGGAAATCGCTGTATTCAACTCAGATACACGTGGGTTCAGGCACAACGATTCCACATGCTTTTCTCACCACCTTTCCCTGCCACTAACATGAGGACGTTAGCAGCTCCTTCTACAGTCAAGCAGGATGCGGGAGGGTTGTGCCCTGTCCTTAGCTCTCACAGGGAAGCATGCCTTGAAGCCAGCTGTCAACTAGCTGCATTCTTATGGCAGGGTGAAGGTAGCAGTATTCTGAGACAGGAGGTTCCCAGATTACCACTCTACTGCACCTGGAGATACCCTCCAGGTCTGCATTGTTAACTTGCGTCTCAGAAGCCTCTGGCAAAAGTCTCTGGTGAAGACGTGCGAAACTCACTCTGCAGGCAGTGTGGAACTGTGAGGGACTCTGGGTGAGCTCAACTCTCAGAAGTAAGATGTTTTTGGACAAGGCGTTCAACTACCTACTCACGTATGGAACTTAGTATGTAGCACCAGTCTACCCCAGGAATTACTAGGAAATCGCTTGATTGAGCTTGGAGGCACTCGTCTTGTGTGCCGGGAGATTCCAGTTACCTCTCCCAACACTTGCGTCAAGCAGCGAGCCTAGGCCTTTTGGAAGCGTAAGGTAGCGGCAGGCACGATGTAGGGTTACAGGCCATGAGCTCAACTCTCAGAAGTGTGTATGCATGGGAGGCAGATGTCTGCTACCCACTCGGACATGGGAGTTGGAACCTAGCTACACTCCTATTGAAGAAGGATGTTGGAAATCGCTGTATTCAACACAGATACACGGGAGTTCAGGCCCAATGCTTACACATGCTTTTCCACAACCTATCCCAGCCACTAACATAAGGAGGTTAGCAGGTACGTCTACAGTCAGGCAGGATGCGGGAGGGTTCTGCCCTGTCCTCAGCTCTCACAGGGAAGCATGCCTAGAAGCCAGCTCTCAACTAGCTGCATTCTTATGACAGTGTGAAGGTAGCAGTATTCTGAGTAAGGAGGTTCCCAGATTACCACTCTCCTGCACCTGGAGATACCGTCCAGGTCTGCATTGTTAACTTGCGTCTCAGAGGCCTCTGGCAAAAGTCTCTGGTGAAGACGTGCAAAACTCACTCTGCAGGCAGTGTGGAACTGTGAGGGACTGAGGGTGAGCTCACCTCTCAGCAGTAAGATGATTTTGGACAAGGCGTTCAGCTACCTTCTCACATATGGAACTTAGTATGTAGCACCAGTCTACCCCAGGAATTACTGGGAAATCGCTGGATTGAGCTTGGAGGCACTAGTCTTGTGTGCCGGCAGATTCCAGTTACCTCTCCCAACACTTCGGTGAAGCAGCGAGCCTAGGCCTTTTGGAAGCGAAACGTAGCTGCAGGCAGGAGGTAGGGTTACAGGCCATAAGCTCAACTCTCAGAAGTGGGTATGCATGGGAGGCAGATGTCTGCTACCCACTCGGACATGCGAGTGGGAACCTAGCTACACTCTGATGAAGAAGGACTTTGGAAATCGCTGTATTCAACTCAGATACACGTGGGTTCAGGCACAACGATTCCACATGCTTTTCTCACAACCTTTCCCTGCCACTAACATGAGGACGTTAGCAGCTCCTTCTACAGTCAAGCAGGATGCGGGAGGGTTGTGCCCTGTCCTTAGCTCTCACAGGGAAGCATGCCTTGAAGCCAGCTGTCAACTAGCTGCATTCTTATGGCAGGGTGAAGGTAGCAGTATTCTGAGACAGGAGGTTCCCAGATTACCACTCTACTGCACCTGGAGATACCCTCCAGGTCTGCATTGTTAACTTGCGTCTCAGAAGCCTCTGGCAAACGTCTCTGGTGAAGACGTGCGAAACTCACTCTGCAGGCAGTGTGGAACTGTGAGGGACTGAGGGTGAGCTCAACTCTCAGAAGTAAGATGTTTTTGGACAAGACGTTCAACTACCTACTCTCGTATGGAACTTAGTATGTAGCACCAGTCTACCCCAGGAATAACTAGGAAATCGCTTGATTGAGCTTGGAGGCACTCGTCTTGTGTGCTGGGAGATTCCAGTTACCTCTCCCAACACTTGCGTCAAGCAGCGAGCCTAGGCCTTTTGGAAGCGTAAGGTAGTGGCAGGCACGATGTAGGGTTACAGGCCATGAGCTCAACTCTCAGAAGTGTGTATGCATGGGAGGCAGATGTCTGCTACCCACTCGGACATGGGAGTTGGAACCTAGCTACACTCCTATTGAAGAAGGATGTTGGAAATCGCTGTATTCAACTCAGATACACGGGAGTTCAGGCCCAATGCTTACACATGCTTTTCCACAACCTATCCCAGCCACTAACATAAGGAGGTTAGCAGGTACGTCTATAGTCAGGCAGGATGCGGGAGGGTTCTGCCCTGTCCTCAGCTCTCACAGGGAAGCATGCCTAGAAGCCAGCTCTCAACTAGCTGCATTCTTATGACAGTGTGAAGGTAGCAGTATTCTGAGTAAGGAGGTTCCCAGATTACCACTCTACTGCACCTGGAGATACCCTCCAGGTCTGCATTGTTAACTTGCGTCTCAGAGGCCTCTGGCAAAAGTCTCTGGTGAAGACGTGCGAAACTCTCTCTGCAGGCAGTGTGGAACTGTGAGGGACTGAGGGTGAGCTCACCTCTCAGCAGTAAGATGATTTTGGACAAGGCGTTCAGCTACCTTCTCACATATGGAACTTAGTATGTAGCACCAGTCTACCGCAGGAATTACTGGGAAATCGCTGGATTGAGCTTGGAGGCACTAGTCTTGTGTGCCGGCAGATTCCAGTTACCTCTCCCAACAGTTCGGTGAAGCAGCGAGCCTAGGCCTTTTGGAAGCGAAAGGTAGCTGCAGGCAGGAGGTAGGGTTACAGGCCATAAGCTCAACTCTAGAAGTGGGTATGCATGGGAAGCAGATGTCTGCTACCCACTCGGACATGCGAGTGGGAACCTAGCTACACTCTGATGAAGAAGGACTTTGGAAATCGCTGTATTCAACTCAGATACACGTGGGTTCAGGCACAACGATTCCACATGCTTTTCTCACAACCTTTCCCTGCCACTAACATGAGGACGTTAGCAGCTCCTTCTACAGTCAAGCAGGATGCGGGAGGGTTGTGCCCTGTCCTTAGCTCTCACAGGGAAGCATGCCTTGAAGCCAGCTGTCAACTAGCTGCATTCTTATGGCAGGGTGAAGGTAGCAGTATTCTGAGACAGGAGGTTCCCAGATTACCACTCTACTGCACCTGGAGATACCCTCCAGGTCTGCATTGTTAACTTGCGTCTCAGAAGCCTCTGGCAAAAGTCTCTGGTGAAGACGTGCGAAACTCACTCTGCAGGCAGTGTGGAACTGTGAGGGACTGAGGGTGAGCTCAACTCTCAGAAGTAAGGTGTTTTTGGACAAGGCGTTCAACTACCTACTCTCGTATGGAACTTAGTATGTAGCACCAGTCTACCCCAGGAATAACTAGGAAATCGCTTGATTGAGCTTGGAGGCACTCGTCTTGTGTGCTGGGAGATTCCAGTTACCTCTCCCAACACTTGCGTCAAGCAGCGAGCCTAGGCCTTTTGGAAGCGTAAGGTAGTGGCAGGCACGATGTAGGGTTACAGGCCATGAGCTCAACTCTCAGAAGTGTGTATGCATGGGAGGCAGATGTCTGCTACCCACTCGGACATGGGAGTTGGAACCTAGCTACACTCCTATTGAAGAAGGATGTTGGAAATCGCTGTATTCAACTCAGATACACGGGAGTTCAGGCCCAATGCTTACACATGCTTTTCCACAACCTATCCCAGCCACTAACATAAGGAGGTTAGCAGGTACGTCTATAGTCAGGCAGGATGCGGGAGGGTTCTGCCCTGTCCTTAGCTCTCACAGGGAAGCATGCCTTGAAGCCAGCTGTCAACTAGCTGCATTCTTATGGCAGGGTGAAGGTAGCAGTATTCTGAGACAGGAGGTTCCCAGATTACCACTCTACTGCACCTGGAGATACCCTCCAGGTCTGCATTGTTAACTTGCGTCTCAGAAGCCTCTGGCAAACGTCTCTGGTGAAGACGTGCGAAACTCACTCTGCAGGCAGTGTGGAACTGTGAGGGACTGAGGGTGAGCTCACCTCTCAGCAGTAAGATGATTTTGGACAAGGCGTTCAGCTACCTTCTCACATATGGAACTTAGTATGTAGCACCAGTCTACCCCAGGAATTACTGGGAAATCGCTGGATTGAGCTTGGAGGCACTAGTCTTGTGTGCCGGCAGATTCCAGTTACCTCTCCCAACACTTCGGTGAAGCAGCGAGCCTACGCCTTTTGGAAGCGAAAGGTAGCTGCAGGCAGGAGGTAGGGTTACAGGCCATAAGCTCAACTCTCAGAAGTGGGTATGCATGGCAGGCAGATGTCTGCTACCCACTCGGACATGCGAGTGGGAACCTAGCTACACTCTGATGAAGAAGGACTTTGGAAATCGCTGTATTCAACTCAGATACACGTGGGTTTAGGCACAACGATTCCACATGCTTTTCGCACAACCTTTCCCTGCCACTAACATGAGGACGTTAGCAGCTCCTTCTACAGTCAAGCAGGATGCGGGAGGGTTGTGCCCTGTCCTTAGCTCTCACAGGGAAGCATGCCTTGAAGCCAGCTGTCAACTAGCTGCATTCTTATGGCAGGGTGAAGGTAGCAGTATTCTGAGACAGGAGGTTCCCAGATTACCACTCTACTGCACCTGGAGATACCCTCCAGGTCTGCATTGTTAACTTGCGTCTCAGAAGCCTCTGGCAAAAGTCTCTGGTGAAGACGTGCGAAACTCACTCTGCAGGCAGTGTGGAACTGTGAGGGACTGTGGGTGAGCTCAACTCTCAGAAGTAAGATGTTTTTGGACAAGGCGTTCAACTACCTACTCACTTATGAAACTTCGTATGTAGCACCAGTCTACCCCAGGAATTACTAGGAAATCGCTTGATTGAGCTTGGAGGCACTAGTCTTGTGTGCCGGGAGATTCCAGTTACCTCTCCCAACACTTGCGTCAAGCAGCGAGCCTAGGCCTTTTGGAAGCGTAAGGTAGCGGCAGGCACGATGTAGGGTTACAGGCCATGAGCTCAACTCTCAGAAGTGTGTATGCATAGGAGGCAGATGTCTGCTACCCACTCGGACATGGGAGTTGGAACCTAGCTACACTCCTATTGAAGAAGGATGTTGGAAATCGCTGTATTCAACTCAGATACACGGGAGTTCAGGCCCAATGCTTACACATGCTTTTCCACAACCTATCCCAGCCACTAACATAAGGAGGTTAGCAGGTACGTCTACAGTCAGGCAGGATGCGGGAGGGTTCTGCCCTGTCCTCAGCTCTCACAGGGAAGCATGCCTAGAAGCCAGCTCTCAACTAGCTGCATTCTTATGACAGTGTGAAGGTAGCAGTATTCTGAGTAAGGAGGTTCCCAGATTACCACTCTACTGCACCTGGAGATACCGTCCAGGTCTGCATTGTTAACTTGCGTCTCAGAGGCCTCTGGCAAAAGTCTCTGGTGAAGATGTGCGAAACTCACTGCGCAGGCAGTGTGGAACTGTGAGGGACTGAGGGTGAGCTCACCTCTCAGCAGTAAGATGATTTTGGACAAGGCGTTCAGCTACCTTCTCACATATGGAACTTAGTATGTAGCACCAGTCTACCCCAGGAATTAGTGGGAAATCGCTTGGATTGAGCTTGGAGGCACTAGTCTTGTGTGCCGGCAGATTCCAGTTACCTCTCCCAACACTTCGGTGAAGCAGCGAGCCTAGGCCTTTTGGAAGCGAAAGGTAGCTGCAGGCAGGAGGTAGGGTTACAGGCCATAAGCTCACCTCTCAGAAGTGGGTATGCATGGGAGGCAGATGTCTGCTACCCACTCGGACATGCGAGTGGGAACCTAGCTACACTCTGATGAAGAAGGACTTTGGAAATCGCTGTATTCAACTCAGATACACGTGGGTTCAGGCACAACGATTCCACATGCTTTTCGCACAACCTTTCCCTGCCACTAACATGAGGACGTTAGCAGCTCCTTCTACAGTCAAGCAGGATGCGGGAGGGTTGTGCCCTGTCCTTAGCTCTCACAGGGAAGCATGCCTTGAAGCCAGCTGTCAACTAGCTGCATTCTTATGGCAGGGTGAAGGTAGCAGTATTCTGAGACAGGAGGTTCCCAGATTACCACTCTACTGCACCTGGAGATACCCTCCAGGTCTGCATTGTTAACTTGCGTCTCAGAAGCCTCTGGCAAACGTCTCTGGTGAATACGTGCGAAACTCACTCTGCAGGCAGTGTGGAACTGTGAGGGACTGAGGGTGAGCTCAACTCTCAGAAGTAAGATGTTTTTGGACAAGGCGTTCAACTACCTACTCACGTATGGAACTTAGTATGTAGCACCAGTCTACCCCAGGAATTACTAGGAAATCGCTTGATTGAGCTTGGAGGCACTCGTCTTGTGTGCCGGGAGATTCCAGTTACCTCTCCCAACACTTGCGTCAAGCAGCGAGCCTAGGCCTTTTGGAAGCGAAAGGTAGCGGCAGGCACGATGTAGGGTTACAGGCCATGAGCTCAACTCTCAGAAGTGTGTATGCATGGGAGGCAGATGTCTGCTACCCACTCGGACATGGGAGTTGGAACCTAGCTACACTCCTATTGAAGAAGGATGTTGGAAATCGCTGTATTCAACTCAGATACACGGGAGTTCAGCCCCAATGCTTACACATGCTTTTCCACAACCTATCCCAGCCACTAATATAAGGAGGTTAGCAGGTACGTCTACAGTCAGGCAGGATGCGGGAGGGTTCTGCCCTGTCCTCAACTCTCACAGGGAAGCATGCCTAGAAGCCAGCTCTCAACTAGCTGCATTCTTATGACAGTGTGAAGGTAGCAGTATTCTGAGTAAGGAGGTTCCAGATTGCCACTCTACTGCACCTGGAGATACCGTCCAGGTCTGCATTGTTAACTTGCGTCTCAGAGGCCTCTGGCAAAAGTCTCTGGTGAAGACGTGCGAAACTCAGTCTGCAGGCAGTGTGGAACTGTGAGGGACTGAGGGTGAGCTCAACTCTCAGCAGTAAGATGATTTTGGACAAGGCGTTCAGCTACCTTCTCACATATGGAACTTAGTATGTAGCACCAGTCTACCCCAGGAATTACTGGGAAATCGCTGGATTGAGCTTGGAGGCACTAGTCTTGTGTGCCGGGAGATTCCAGTTACCTCTCCCAACACTTCGGTGAAGCAGCGAGCCTAGGCCTTTTGGAAGCGAAAGGTAGCTGCAGGCAGGAGGTAGGGTTACAGGCCATAAGCTCAACTCTAGAAGTGGGTATGCATGGGAAGCAGATGTATGCTACCCACTCGGACATGCGAGTGGGAACCTAGCTACACTCTGATGAAAAAGGACTTTGGAAATCGCTGTATTCAACTCAGATACACGTGGGTTCAGGCACAACGATTCCACATGCTTTTCTCACAACCTTTCCCTGCCACTAACATGAGGACGTTAGCAGCTCCTTCTACAGTCAAGCAGGATGCGGGAGGGTTGTGCCCTGTCCTTAGTTCTCACAGGGAAGCATGCCTTGAAGCCACATGTCAACTAACTGCATTCTTATGGCAGGGTGAAGGTAGCAGTATTCTGAGACAGGAGGTTCCCAGATTACCACTCTACTGCACCTGGAGATACCCTCCAGGTCTGCATTGTTAACTTGCGTCTCATAGCCTCTGGCAAACGTCTCTGGTGAAGACGTGCGAAACTCACTCTGCAGGCAGTGTGGAACTGTGAGGGACTGAGGGTGAGCTCAACTCTCAGCAGTAAGATGATTTTGGACAAGGCGTTCAGCTACCTTCTCACGTATGGAACTTAGTATGTAGCACCAGTCTACCCCAGGAATAACTAGGAAATCGCTTGATTGAGCTTGGAGGCACTCGTCTTGTGTGCCGGGAGATTCCAGTTACCTCTCCCAACACTTGCGTCAAGCAGCGAGCCTAGGCCTTTTGGAAGCGTAAGGTAGTGGCAGGCACGATGTAGGGTTACAGGCCATGAGCTCAACTCTCAGAAGTGTGTATGCATGGGAGGCAGATGTCTGCTACCCACTCGGACATGGGAGTTGGAACCTAGCTACACTCCTATTGAAGAAGGATGTTGGAAATCGCTGTATTCAACTCAGATACACGGGAGTTCAGGCCCAATGCTTACACATGCTTTTCCACAACCTATCCCAGCCACTAACATAAGGAGGTTAGCAGGTACGTCTATAGTCAGGCAGGATGCGGGAGGGTTCTGCCCTGTCCTCAGCTCTCACAGGGAAGCATGCCTTGAAGCCAGCTGTCAACTAGCTGCATTCTTATGGCAGGGTGAAGGTAGCAGTATTCTGAGACAGGAGATTCCCAGATTACCACTCTACTGCACCTGGAGATACCCTCCAGGTCTGCATTGTTAACTTGCGTCTCAGAAGCCTCTGGCAAACGTCTCTGGTGAAGACGTGCGAAACTCACTCTGCAGGCAGTGTGGAACTGTGAGGGACTGAGGGTGAGCTCACCTCTCAGCAGTAAGATGATTTTGGACAAGGCGTTCAGCTACCTTCTCACATATGGAACTTAGTATGTAGCACCAGTCTACCCCAGGAATTACTGGGAAATCGCTGGATTGAGCTTGGAGGCACTAGTCTTGTGTGCCGGCAGATTCCAGTTACCTCTCCCAACACTTCGGTGAAGCAGCGAGCCTAGGCCTTTTGGAAGCGAAAGGTAGCTGCAGGCAGGAGGTAGGGTTACAGGCCATAAGCTCAACTCTCAGAAGTGGGTATGCATGGCAGGCAGATGTCTGCTACCCACTCGGACATGCGAGTGGGAACCTAGCTACACTCTGATGAAGAAGGACTTTGGAAATCGCTGTATTCAACTCAGATACACGTGGGTTCAGGCACAACGATTCCACATGCTTTTCGCACAACCTTTCCCTGCCACTAACATGAGGACGTTAGCAGCTCCTTCTACAGTCAAGCAGGATGCGGGAGGGTTGTGCCCTGTCCTTAGCTCTCACAGGGAAGCATGCCTTGAAGCCACATGTCAACTAGCTGCATTCTTATGGCAGGGTGAAGGTAGCAGTATTCTGAGACAGGAGGTTCCCAGATTACCACTCTACTGCACCTGGAGATACCCTCCAGGTCTGCATTGTTAACTTGCGTCTCATAGCCTCTGGCAAAAGTCTCTGGTGAAGACGTGCGAAACTCACTCTGCAGGCAGTGTGGAACTGTGAGGGACTGAGGGTGAGCTCAACTCTCAGAAGTAAGATGTTTTTGGACAAGACGTTCAACTACCTACTCTCGTATGGAACTTAGTATGTAGCACCAGTCTACCCCAGGAATAACTAGGAAATCGCTTGATTGAGCTTGGAGGCACTCGTCTTGTGTGCTGGGAGATTCCAGTTACCTCTCCCAACACTTGCGTCAAGCAGCGAGCCTAGGCCTTTTGGAAGCGTAAGGTAGTGGCAGGCACGATGTAGGGTTACAGGCCATGAGCTCAACTCTCAGAAGTGTGTATGCATGGGAGGCAGATGTCTGCTACCCACTCGGACATGGGAGTTGGAAC